>NW_028258351.1:4900625-5215000 GCF_053883595.1 Heterocephalus glaber | reverse complement strand
AAGATTGAAATTTTTTATAAAAATTTTAAAAAGTAGAAAGGCATATAGTATTGGCCTGGGCTAAGCTCCAACACATTTTTTAGAAATCTCAAGAAATCTGTCATTCTGTCATGTAGAGTATGCATAGGTAACCATTTTCTTTTGTTATAATACAGAAAAGCCTGTAGCGAATTGCTTAGTTACATCTGCTACTAATCAGTGGCTTACAGCCTTGGCTACACTTTGGAGTTTGTCCAGAAACTTTAAAATAATACCAGTGCCTCAATCTTATCCCCAGATGGCCTGGTTTTAAAGGTCAGGATGTAGAGGTCCAGGGATTTAGCTCAGTGGTTCCACCACCTGCTGCACAAGCGCAAGGACCCAAGTTTGATCCCCATTACCAAAAACAAGAACGAAAAAAAAGGTCAGGATGTAGAGATTTTAAAAGCTCCCCAGATTATTTTAATGTATAGCCAAGATTGAGAACCATTGCTAGTTGCTAGCAATGCTTGATAGATTGGATTAGGGAAAAGATAAGGATCTAATAATGTTATAGTATATACAAGGTACTTTGCCTCTTAATAACCCTCTTTGGCTCCACCCAACTTCTTCCTCCCTATCTTTATTATTTACACCTCACAAAAGATGTGAACCTCTGGTCATTCCTTTAAGCTTTTCCTGACTTTCTTATCATTTGGAAATGTATTTATTTTTTTCTTCTGTTAACATTGCTTTGATGACCAGCTTATTGCTTATGATAACATAAAGAGATCCCCAAAAACTCACCTAGGTCTTCCAACCTTCTCTTTAAGGGATCCTGGTGGCTTCTTTTTATTTGACCATTTATAGAAGTTTGAGATTTACAGATTGAATCATGACTGGATAAATAACACATTCTAAAAAAATGGTTAGCCTGTGTTCTTTTGCTTCCTGCAACGCCCACCTGAACTGCCACTGGAACATACAGTATTCTTTAAATTTATGCTATTGGAACTGGAATAATTTCAGTTACATGTTGTTTTGATTCTGCAACTATTGCTGCTATTCATAGTTCAGAATTTCTGAAACACTGTTATTTGTCCTCTGCTGCTCCCAGAAGTAAATGAGGGGTACCCTAAAAACTGGATTTGGCAGCATAGGACTTGGAGAAGAGGATAATGCCTTGTTAAAGGGCCTAGATTCTCTGGCTGTGCTTTTTTTTTTTTTACCCCTGGCTGTGCTATTTTTGCAGCTGTCTGTTAAACAGTGATTTTTATAACAATTTGCTTGCCTTTTGGCAGTGGATATTGATGAAAGAAGCTTTTAATGCTCACCTTATCGATTTCATCCTTCTCTCAGGGCTTCAGGGAGGTCACATAGTGTGCAATAGGCTGGTCAATGAGAGCTGGGTAAAATGAACATCTTAACAGTCTTAAAGGTGGAGAAAAATGAGGCAGTAGTATGAAGAAGTTCAAAGGTATAGATGAAAGGTAGAGATGGGATTCATCAAACTTTTTCTCATGGGCTTAGTGGAGTTTTTTGTTTTGTTTGTTTTTATTTAAAACAGATGAGGGTTATTACCTTGTTTTTCATTTCAGCCCCAGTGTTCTGAAGATAGATGAGCCTGAAAACTACACCTTAACATAATGATGATAGCCTCTAGCATTTCACAGTACAGGGACAAGGCAGTCATTCAAGATTATGCCTTTAGAAATGGCCCTAGTTGGTACTATTATTGCAACATCAAAATTATTCTTGTTTGATTCTTTGAATAGGATGGGACCTTAAAGTTATTCCTATTATCTTACTACACTGCTGATTAGAGCAATGATTTACAGTACTGGTTGTGCATCAGTTGGGGGAGCTTTTAAAAATGTGAATATAAAATTGTGCATGGTGGTGCACACTTGTAATCCCAGCATTCTAGGAACCTGAGGAAGGAGGTTTGTAAGTTCAAGCCCAGCCTGGGCAACTTAGTGACTCAACGAGAAGCTGTCTCAAAATTAAAAAAAAAAAAAAAAAAGCACTGGGAATATAGCTCAGTGCAAAGGACGTAAGTTCAATCCACAGTACGGTGGGGGAGGGAATATGAGTTCTTCTTGACATTCTGATCATTCTGATTCATTTGGCTTATAGTAGAGCCCAGACATTGTTTTTTTAAAATATTTCCCAGTGCTATTAGTGTGCAATCAGGGTTGAGAATGTCAGGATTCAGAGAGTCAAAAGACAGCTGTAAGAATCCAGCTCTGTCACTAACTCACTTTGACCTTTGAGCCTCATTTCTTTATCTATAAAGTTGGGAATGAGTAAAAAAAAAAAAAAAAAAAAGTTGGGAGTGAGTAAGTAAAATGATATGTGATTCTTCTGGTTTGGAATACTAATTTCTAAGCCCACTCCCTATCTGCATTTTTTTTTTTTTTTGGTACTGAGGATCAAACTCGGGACCTTGGGCTTGCGAGGCAGGCGCTGGAACCACTGAGGTGAATCCCTGGCCCCCTATCTGCATTTTTTTTCCCTGCAGTACATTATATTCTGATGGGAGATCATCCCTTAGATACTGTTTTTTTCCTGTTGCAGTTAGATATTATGAGATTTGCTTTTTCCCATATCTCTGGTTCCTAAAGATCTAGATTATACCATAAGCTTCTAACTTAGAAGGATTTAAAAATTTATTGGTAGTGTCCATGTCTGTGGGCCAGTTATTCTTCTAGGGTTTGAATTTTACATATTCTGTGATTTTCTTTTTTTTTTAAAGTAATCTTCAGTTCCTGGCATCTTCCTAGTGTTATTGCACAGTGTAATATTCTCCTCTCATTCTCTGGTCCTGGAACCTCACCCATTTGTCCTCATCTCTTCTAGGAGAAATCTTTGAATTAAAAGCTGAACTCAACAATGAAAAGAAAGAAAAGCGGAAGGAGGCTGTGAAGAAAGTGATTGCTGCTATGACTGTGGGGAAGGATGTTAGGTACGGGTAATCACTCCTGCCATTGGTCACTATACAGATCTAGACCCCATTTTATGGCTTTTACTCCTTTTCCTTTAAAATGATAGACACAGTGGGGATAAGCTTCTCAACCCAGCTACTCTGGAGGCTGAGGCAAGAGGATTATCTGAGCCCAAGAGTTTGGGGCCAGCCTATTCTCCTAAAAAAAAAAATTAAAAAAATTTTTTTTTTAAATCCTCCTATAAGAATGACTTTGTCTCGCTAAAAACACCATCAGGAGGTATACTTGCTGTTCTATTAACCACCAAAGTGTTTTGTTTGTTGTGTAGAAGAGTAAAGTGACTGACTTTGTTGCATGCTGATCTAGCATAAAATCTCCTGAGAGCTGGCACAGTTACAAGTCTCTGGACTGAGGTAGTTTAGAACATGATAAAAATACACTGAGAAGCAGAAGCTTACATATTCTTTAATTGGCTCACACCAGTGCCCTCAACTTTACAACTCTACGTTCAGTTGTTGAATGTAAGATGAAAATCAGTGTCAACAGTAATCCAGTGAGACCATTTGAAAGTAAGTAAGGATTGTCTACAGGCCCCTGAGAACTCCCATACCCTTTCAGGGGGTCCATGAGATCAACGCTATTTTTATAATGATGCTTAGATTTTGCTTGCCTTTTTCTCCATTTTGACATTGGCACTTAAGTTATAAAGCAGTGGAGGGTAAAACTGCCATGCATTAGCGTGAATCAAGGTAGTGATGCTGGCCATAGCCTTCATTGTATTTTCTATCACCATCTACTTACAAGGAAGAAGGGCACTTTCACTTATGATCGTCCTTCATCAAGCATTAAAAAATTATTTTATTAAAACTTGAACCTTGGGCATGTGTATTTTCAATATTCTGTGATGAAAAAGGAATTGCCCATAAAGCTCTTCTGCTGACCTGCAAAGTGTGATGGTTGACTGAAGAAAACACTGTGGGTGATTGTTTGAATTGGAAATACCATTTTTATGTGAAAGAATGATTGACAGACAAGCTATATTTAATCAGACTTTGGTATTCAAGAGACATTTTATCAAAAGGAACAAAGTGAACCTATCATTTCAAGTGGAAAAAATTTTGACAGTAGATAAATTTAAAGCTTTAAAGTAAAAATTAGAATTTTGGGAAATGTGTATCTCTTTTTGAGCTTGACAGCTTCTTCATACTTGTGTTTTTTTAAAAGTGCTTTTCTAATGAGTTTTGGTGATAAAATTAAATGGATGTGATAATTTGCTATTATATAATGAAATTTGTCAGTATGGGAGAATCTGCATAATTCAATGAACTAGTATTTTCCAAATAACCATATATCCTAAAATTATGCATAGGTAAAAAAATCTGTTAACAGTGCAGAATAAATGAATAAATTTTTATGTGACCATGTACAAAACGTTTATTGATGTGGTTTCATATTCTACATTTCTAACTTTTTTTTTTTTTTTGGTTTCTTGAGACAGGGTCTCCCTATGTAGTTCAGGCTGGCCTTGAACTCACTATGTAGCCCAGGCTAGCCTCAGCCTCCTGCTTTAGCCTCCTGAGTGCTAAGATTACAAGCATTCAGTGCCATGTCTGGCTCATGTTTCTGTCTTTTAAGAAACTGACATTTGTGGACTGAAAAGGAAAGAGAAAAACTATCACATAGTTTTAGTATACTATCAAAGAAGACTATCCAGTTATATGAAAAAGCTATTAAAATATTTCTCCCTTTTCCAAGTTTTGTTTGTGTGTGAAGCTAGCTTTTCTTCTTATACTTCAACCAAACCATTACAGTATTCTTTAACGGGTAAATGTAGAAGATGCAAGGATCCAGCTGTCTTTGTTTAAACTAGCTATTAAATAAGATTTGCAAACATGTAAAACAATGCCATCTTCTCGTTCATTACTTTAAAATAATATATTACCATTAAATGGGTTGTTTTAAGTGGATTACTTAATATTGTGAAGTTTTCTTAGAATTACTTCCTACTGTGATAAAATATCAGTAGGTACAACCCATGTGAACAAAACTTGCTGGGGATCTCAGTGCAAGCCACATAAGTAACTTTTAATTTTCTAGTAGGCATATTTAAAAAAAAAGAAACAATTGAAATTAATTTTAATAATGTTTTATTTGATTCAGTATGTTGAAAATATTATTTCAAATGATCAGTATACTTTTTTTTTTTTTTTTTTGCTAGTGGTGGTTGCTGGGGATTGAATCCAGGGCCTTTGCACAAATCTATACCCCTATCCCTTTTTTTATTTTTTATTGTGAGGCAGGGTCTTGCTAAAGTGTCCAGGCTAGGCTCAGACTCATATTTTTCTGTCTTAGCCTCCCAGAGAGCTGAGATTATAGGCATCCACCACCATCTCTCACTTCTCATAAATAATTTTTAGTGAAATATTTTATATTGCATTTATCACACTGTCTTCAAAATTTATTGAGTGTTTTACATTTGCATCACATTCCAGTTGAGGCTAACCATATTGCAGAGTAACCAAATGTGACTAATGGCTACCATATCGAGAAGTTTAGGTTTCTAGCTTTATGGATTGAGGCTGAACAGTTTTTACCTCTTGAACCTAGACTGTTAAATCCTACTGGTTTTCTGTGGCATGTATTTAGGATCTTCCGTTTACTACTATATTGGAAAAAAATTTTTACTATTGGTTAATGCTTCGTAGGTATTTACTGATTTTATAGTCATTTTGCACATAAGCCATTTTTCTAGAAAGTGGAAAGCTCATTTGGAAAGTGTTTCTTAGATACTTATATGTGCATGAAACTGCACTAGCTACTATACAGACAAGTTAAATACAGTTTGGTACCTTCCAGAACAGATAATCAGTGGTGGTTCATTGGAGATGTAATGGATTCTTTGAATTTGCAGGTCATCTTCCCTTTTTTTTCTTTTTCTCCTTTATTTTCCTTTGGAGCCACTGTCATGTATAGTTCAGGCCAGCCTTGAACTCACTGTGAAGCCCAGGCTGGCCTCAAACTTGGAGTCCTCCTGCCTCAGCCTCCAGAGTGCTAGGATTACTCCATACACAGCAGTCAATCTTTTTATAAATAATTTCTACTTTTGTACCCTGCTTTTGTGTGTGTATAGGAACTACACTATTTGACCAATTATTTCATTCATTCTCTTCTGTAGAAATATGTTGACACTTTCTTCTTCTCTTTTCTTCTGTGTACTAATAACATCTAGAAATACTTAAAATTTATAAAGTACTTTAATAAAGCCCTGAGGGGAAGTTAATGGCTAACTTCTCATTAAATTATACTTAACCTGTATTTTTAAAATATAGCTTACAGTTTAAAATCGATCAACCTCAACCCTTCCAAGTTAATGGTACTTTGTGAATGGAAATATCGATTTCTGTCCTGTGCTGTATAGGACAGTGATGTCATGAAATGACTAGAACTTGGGAAAGATACAAACTTTTGTATTTCACTACACTCCAGTTTTTATTTGTGTGAATATGTAATGTTAAAAATAAATTTCACTACGAGGGGAATCAGGACATCATAGAGAAGTAACTGAGTCAGATCTGGAATTAGAAATGTACACAGTGAGCCTGGATGAAGCATCTTGTCATATGAGAAGACAAGGTAAGTATTTAAAATGCAAGGTCAAATTACAAGGACTCAGGAAGGAAATTCCCACTGGTGAAGGAAGAATATGAGCATAACAACTTTAGCATTAAAAAAATATATCAACTATCGTGCTTTGAAACTGCAGTAGACTGATGTGAAGTATCATGTTAATTTTTTTGGTGTGATAAAAGTAATGAGTTTTTTAAAAGATTGCTAAGTATATGGACCAAATATTATAGATGAAATGAGATATCTAGGATTTATTTTTAAATAATACAGAGGGTGTGGGTGTGGCTCAGTTGTAGAGCACTTGCCTAACATGTGTGAGAGGCCCTAAGTTTAATCCCTAGCATTGTAAGAAATAAAAAACTAAATAAAGAGTCTGGAGCAACTGGACAGAGGTGGGGATGGAAGGTTTATATGGATTGAGGGTTTATATGAAACAAGATCGGGCATGTATTGATATTTGTGGGTAGTAACTTGGGCTCATTATGCTGCTCTCCACTTTTGCTTATTTGAAATTTTCTGTAATAAAGAATAAGTATTTTGTTGTTGTTGATCTATTACTGTTCAGAGTGCTGGGGGGAAAAATGTAAGTTTAGTGTTAGAGCACTTGGCTACCATGAATAAGGCCCTTAATTTAACCCCAGTACCACCAAAGAAAGAAAGAAATGACAAGAGAGAGATAAAAAAGAAAACCTATGTAGAAATCTTGGGACCGGGGGCCGGGGATTTAGCTCAGGGATTTCACCGCTTGCTGAAATCTTGGGACTGGGACTACAATTGTAGTTATTCATTTCCAAGATAATAATTATCACTGTGGGAGTCTTGTCCTTGTATCAGATCATTCTGGAATATGAGGCAATTTTTTCATTATCCAACAGCTTGGCACCCACACTTGTTCATTCTCTCTTGGTCTTTCCGTTCTTTCAGCTCTCTCTTTCCAGATGTAGTCAACTGTATGCAGACTGATAACCTGGAGCTAAAGAAGCTCGTGTATCTCTACTTGATGAACTACGCCAAGAGTCAACCAGACATGGCCATCATGGCTGTCAACAGCTTTGTGAAGGTAGCTTTTCCCATGGACTCAAGAGCAGTCCCTTCTACCTCAAATAAACTTTTCAAAAATGAGTCTTGGTGTAGTATCTGCATTGCAAATAAGCAACCTTTGTTCCAAAGGGAGGCCGCTAGGGAGGTACTGGCGGTGAGTCGACTGTTCATATTTTAAGCCTTCTATATGCCAGCATGTGACATTCAGAAAAGTTCAGACCATATGGTGAGCCTTCTGTTAGCAAGGCTTGGTGCATGCATACTTGCCAGATGGATACAAGAGAGCCAGGTAAACCTCATTATTTTACCTTCCAAGGGTAACAGTTGGGGTTATCATTGTAGTATTACTTACCTGAGGATTTACCTATTTTGTCTCTGTAGAAATTAAACTGATGAGTCAGAAATAGTAGAAACCATAGGAGGTATTACATTCAAGTACTTAAACATATTCAAGTACAGGGAATAGTATAATAAATTCCTAAATACCTATCTTGCAGTTTTAATTACTGACACATAGCCACTTTTGTTTAATTTATACTCCCTAGATACACCTACCTACCTACCTTCCTTCCTTTTCCTTTTTTTTTTTGACACAGGGTCTTATTGTGCAGTCCAAGCTAGCCTTGAGCTCACAGCGATCTTCCTGCCTCAGCTTCTTTAGTGTTGGGATTACAAGCATGTGCTACTGTGTCTGGCATCTATGTACACTTTTCTGATTCCCCTGTCACCCCTGGATAATTTTTAAGCAAATTCTAAAGATCATAGAATTTCTTATATTTGTCAGAGTAAGATCCCTTTTTAAAAATATTGCCATAATACCATTGTCACATCTTTTAAAAAGTGATAAAACTTTCTTTAATGTGGTGGACTATCCAGTCAGATTTTTCCTAGCATTGGATTTGATGAGCATAATAATGAGGTTGTTGCCATTTTAACTTGTTTTTTTCCTTTGACTGAAACTTAGTTTAAAAAAAAAAAATTTTTTTTAAATCAGCATTTCTAAGCATTGTATCTTCTCCATTTTATATAAGGTATTCTTGCTGGAAGTGTGGAGTACATGTCTTTAATCTGTTGAGAAGTTTCTGTTCTACTTCTAGGCTCCTGATAGCTTTCACCATGAACAGCTGTAGAATTTAGTCCAATACTTTTTCTCCAACTAGTGACAGGATCATATGGCTTTTTCCTTTCCTCTGTTTAAATGATGACTTTTGGGGGGGGATCTTCCAATGCTGAACCAACACTGCCATCCCTATAACAAAACCACTTTCTACATCCTGCCAGATCTGACTTCTAATAGTTTGTTTTGTTAAACAAATTTCTATCTCTGTTCATACTTTTTTCTTCTATTATCTTTATCCAGTTTTAGGATTAGCACGATGTTGAGTTCCTAAAATGAGGGGAGAGGTGTTCCTTCTTTTTTCTGCTTTAATTGTTTGATATGATTTATCAGTTAAAATGTTTATGAGCCTGCTGTTGTCATATAGGTAGGTTTTGCAAGCTAGGAATATACTTTCTTTAATAGGTGCTATTCAAATTTTATATTTCCTCCAGAGTTAGTTTCATTAATTTGTCTTCCAAGGTACTTCTTAGAAGTTGTCAAATTTATTTCAAAAAAGATTTTTGTAATATGCTTTCTAGATCCTTTAAAATTCTGTAAAATCTGTGGTAATGTCTCCTAGACCTTAATATTGTAATTTTAAAAATGTATAACTGATATTGTGTAACAGGAAGAAAAGGTCTAAAAGACCAGGGGAATTGGGAGGGGTAGGGGAAGAGAAAAAAGGGAAAGGAAAAAATATGAAAAGAGGAAACAAAATGGAAACAAGGTCTTTGCAAATAGGGAAGGGTGGAGGGGTTGAAGGGAGGGCAAGGGAAGGGGAAAAAAAATAAGAACCAAGATACTCCTGTAAAGGTACAAGCTCCCAATGATGAATGTAACTGTATTTTATACCAAAAATGTACCAGTAAACTTAATGGGGAAAAAAAATCAGCATTTCTAAAATTAACATATTTAAATTTTTAAAAGTAACCAGTATGCTACTTCCTTTTCATAGACACTTTTCTCTTGTTTTTCTGCCTTATTCAGAGTCAGAGAGAACATAATATTTCCTTCTCTCTACCTGGTGGTTCAAAGATGGACTAGTATCATTGAGAAGATTTTAGTTTATGTTTTTTGAAGGTTAAAGCTGTGCATAGATCTGTATGGCTGGCCCTGGTTTGAATCCTACAAGGCCTTTCCTCATTGTTTGTATAAAAACAGTTAAATGGCTGAGCATGTCCTATAATCCTAGCACTTAAGAGGCTGAGGCAGGAGGATTGCCTTGAGTTTGAGGCCAGCCTGGGCTATGCAGAGTTCAAGACCAGCCTGAACTACAGAGTGAGACAGTCTCAAAAAACAAACAGGATAAATAAATACAAATAAATGATTTCTTTCTAAACTCTTGAATGGACAATTAAGACTGATGCTTAAGAAAGGAATAGCATAGGAAATTGAATCCTAAAGTAGAATATGACTGGAAACTTAAATTAATAAAATACTCTTGTAACTATGTCAACTGGATTGTTCTCTTTTAATCACCTTATATACTTATAATTGATGATTGGTTTTTGTAGGACTGTGAAGATCCCAATCCTTTGATTAGGGCCTTGGCAGTCAGAACCATGGGGTGCATCCGTGTGGACAAGATTACAGAATATCTCTGTGAGCCCCTTCGAAAGTGCTTGAAGGATGAAGACCCCTATGTTCGGAAAACAGCGGCAGTCTGTGTGGCAAAACTCCATGATATCAATGCCCAAATGGTGGAAGATCAAGGATTTCTTGATTCTCTACGGGATCTCATAGCAGATTCAAATCCAATGGTAATAAGCATCTGTGATTTAAAAGAGCAATATTTAAAATGGGTCCCTTTTCAAGGAATGTTTAACACAAGCCTTGTCTTTGTGACAGAGCCACAGGTTATGTGAGAAACATGACTTCTGTGTATCCCACAATTGTATATGTCACACCCTAGGTCAGTGATGGTGAACCTTTTAGAGCTTTCAGTGATACAAACTGTCCACTTTGGCACACTGCCGTAGGTTTGCCACCACTGCCCTAGGAGTTTTTGGGAAAAGAACCAAGCACTAAAATAACAGGTCTTAAAGCAGACCTTTGTATTTTACCTACTGCATGTTTGCTTAGAAATAAACTAATACTGTAGTAATTTTCTTCAGGAAGTTTTGCCTTAAATTTATATAGTACACTTTTTGGTACCAGGAATCAAACTCAGGGCCTCGCCTTGACAGGCACTGCACTGCTGAGCTACACCCCTGGCCCATAATAATACACTTCTAAAGAGCTCTGGGACAAGGGTTTTTTTTAGCCAACTTGCTAAACATGTTCTAAATGTTTAGCAGCCAGAACTTAGCGCCTTAAATTTGGGATTTTTTTTGCAAGGTCCCAAGTTCGATCCCTGGTACCAAAAAAAAAAAAAATTGGGATTTTTTTAATGTTATTAACATTTTAAATTTGCTTATGGAATCAAGTGATCCATTGACTTTGCTAGTAACTGGATCTTATTTGAATGGACAGATAAGTCATGAAGTATGATTACTAAGCCGATGAAGGAATATCACCACTTTCTTTACAGCTCCTCTTTTAGGTGGGCACAGTGGTACACACCTCTAATCCTAGCTACTTGGGAAGCTGAGGTAAAAGTTCACAAGTTTGAGTTCAGCTGGGGCAGCTTATTAAGACCCTGTCTCAGTGTAAGAATAGTAAGAATAAGAATGGCTAGGAATGTAGCTTAGTGATAGACCATTTGCCTAGCATGCTTGAAACCCTGGGTTCAATCCCCAGTACTGTAAGAAAAAAAAGTGCTCCCTTTTGTGCGGTATTTAGTTAAAGGTGAGCAACACTTAAGAGTTAATCAGTGGGTAACTAAATATTTTCTTGTTGCACTTATTCAGATGCAGAGAGAGTTGGAATTTGAACTAGGTAACATCTCTCACTTGCAAATTACCTACTCATATCTACTTTGATATCTCATTTGGTTCATCTTATTCTATGAGTAGCTTTGGCTTCTGTTTATCATTCTCCAGATTAGTAAGGTCAAAGAATGAAGCAAGGTGCAAATTTAAAGGTTCTTGTTACACTGACTGACATCAGGAGTCTTTCAGCTACCTTCCCAGCTTAAGGGTGGATGCAGAAGTGCTTGCCCTAAGCCATGTCTTCTGATGTTGATCACTATCAGTATTAGATGAGACCTACTTTTTGTCCAACCCCTCTCCCCAGTATAATTTTTTTAAAAGATTCCATAAAGAAATAAGTTCATAAGGCAATAGTACCTGTTTTATGAAATGTTTTAACTGATACCAAGCTTTTTCTTATTGCTTTTAATTCATTGTTATTCTGAACAATTGTCTTTGAAATTCTCAAGTTGGGGACAAATGAGGAGACGAAGTGCTTGGGCTCCAATGCCAAGCAGATACGCAGAATGTCATGTACCTTGTTGGAAACTTGTTAACTATTCAGTGGTGCTAAGAATAGATTAAGGTGAAAGTGAATTCTAACTCCTGCAGGGCGTTTCAGTTTGAGAGGGACAAGGCATCTCTTCATCAGTGTAAATTCTTCATGCAGAACTGAGGGTTTAGCAGTAAAAGCATTTTTCATTTTTTAAAACTCAAGTAGTATTTGCAGATCTTTATCCAGATCAGTTGAGAGAATACCAGGTTTCTAGGCCAGGCCTAGTTCGTCTAATTTCTTCTGTTTCTTTGTAGAGGAGAGGGCTAGTTTTCATCCAGTTCATAGTATTTTCATCCAATTCAAGCAACATTGTGTGCCCTTGATTTATTTATGTTTTTTATTAAAGGAATCTTCAAATGTATTTAAAGTTAAAGAGAATAGATGACTGTAATACATAAATGAATTCTTTTTTTTTTTTTTTTTTTTCGTGTTCCGGGGATCAAACTCAGCACCTTGTACTTGCAAGGCAGGCACAGTGCCACTGAGCTAAATCCCCAGCCCCCATGCCCTACTTTCTTAACCTTCAAAATAGTATTACAGTTATGAAAAAATAAAATGACTGCAATTTTGAACCCAAAGGTCTTTACTGGATACCGTTTTATTATGAAATCATCTCAGTTTTCTTATTCTAGTAATGGAAATGACTTACATTTTACTGCTATTGAAGAGTGATTTTGTTCCACTTTTCCACACGGTGGCAGCACTGCGCCAACAAATAGAATTGCAGGTACTGGATTCTATTATAAAGGAAATGGATGCTTCTAAGGGATTTTTGCCATTATTGTTGTTTTTGTTTTGTTTTGTTTTGTTTTTTGGTACTAGAAATCAAACCCAGGGGTTCTCTGCTACTGAGCTACATCACCAGCCCTTTATATTTTTGGTCTCACTATGTTTCCTGGGCTAGCCTCAAAGTTGCAACCTTCCTGCCTCAGTTTCCTGTGTAGCTGGGATTATAGGCATGTACCATCATGTTCAGCTTTGTCTTAGTATTTTTGTAGCTTCTGAAGGACATCTTAGGTGTGAACATCTGCAGAAATGACTTCGAATTCACTTTAATACGAAAGTAAAATGTTGATCAAGACCTGACAACTCTTATGGGTTATGGTGACCTCTACTTTGGTTCCTAGTGTCAGTGTCTCCGTATAAGTAATAGAACTTCATTATATTGTTATTCTTTTTTAGGAGTATCACCGTAGTTTCTTGCAGGTGTTTTACCATTTATACTTTAGTTAAAGCTGACTTTCCATTTCAGTATAATACTAGTTGACAGGGAAAAGATGGAGTTTGAAACAAAATCCTCACTATGTTAATTTACAGCTTTGTGTTTCTGTTGTTTAATCTTCCTGAGTCTGTTTCTACTTCTGGAAAATGAGGTTACTGTCTGAGAGTTGTTGGGAATATTAATTGAGCTTTTGCATAGAAATAGCTATTAAGCCGGGGATTTAGCTCAGAGGTTCCACTGCCTGCCTCACAAGCACAAGGTCCCGAGTTTGATCCCCGGTACCAAGAAGAAATAGCTATCAAAATGCCTGGCTTGTGTTGCTTTAAGATGATGACTCGTACAGTGATACCAGCTACTGTAGTTAGGGTATAGACATTAGGCAAAAGTTAATATCACTAGAATATTAACTTTTTAAACTATTGATTCCTTTGATATCTATACAAACTCATATAGAACAATCTGTTATAAGGGAATTAAAAGTAAGCTTACTTTTAGCTGTGGATTGTATTAGTCCATTATTTTGAAAGTAAGTCTGTTTAGAATGAGGAAATACTTTGGAGTATAAAAATATGTGCACCACCTGTGTATTTCCTCATGCTACTTCTGGCCAATTATTCTTTTGCTTTCACTTTATTCAAGTCTTCAGGAGTACTGCCCCCCTCCCTCAAGAAAAAATTGTAAATTGAACAGAAAAAGCATAAGTCTGTTTAGAGCATATTTAACCTTATCATGGCTGGAAATCAATGCCTTCCAAACAATTTATTTAATAGTAGTAAATCGCTGTACTAGAAAGTGATATTTCTCAGGTTCTGATGTTATTTTTTAAAAAGTAAAATTCAAGTGCAGGATAAAAATCATTCTGGGGACCAGGAACTTGTGAGGTTTTTCATAAAAAGAACTTCTGCCTATGATACTGCTCTTCAGTGTGTATCTAGATTTAGAGTAATTTTTTACAGGATCATTTTTATTCTGATCATACTTACTGCTCCAGCTAGCTCGTTTAAAAAGATGAGGTCAAATTTATGTCCTCAGAATTTCTGCATATGAGCTAGATGTAGCTTATAAATAAGATTTTATAGCTCAATAATAAATCTCACCTCTTTACTTCCAGGATTTGATGATCTCTGAAGTTTATAGATATTTTTCACTTATATAAATATGTTTTGATTATATTATCTCCTCCCACACACACGCCCGTAGCTTGCTTCTCTCTCTTCCCCAGTTAAAGTTCACAGGTTTGGGGACTTATGTAAAAGCTGGAGACAAGAATGATTAGTACATACTGAGACACTTGGAATCCAATGTAAACCCTGAGTTCAAATTCAAGCAGTATCTCTTTCTGGGTGTGTTGACCCTGCTCAAGTCACTGAACTTCTCTAAACCTGTTTCCTCATCTCTAATAGGTAGATTTTAATAGCAGCTACCTCAGAGTTTTTATGAGAATTAATAGCATGTAGTAAGTAGTCAGTAAATTTTAGCTAGTATAATCTTTTACATCTTTGTGCAGCTTGAGCTGTTTGGTATAAAATCAAAGTTCAATTGCTTACCTTAAAAACAAATTCTGCAGAGTCTAAGGGTCAATAAGAAACTATCAAATAGAAGTGTGTAGTTAAGGGAGAGAAAGATTTGTCTAGGATTAAGTGTGGGTTTTTTGTATGTCTATATGTGTTTTTATTGATGTTTGTGTGTCTGTAAAATATTTAATATGTGTATTGATATTGCATTGGGTCTGTGGGACATGAGGGATGGGCACTGTTTAGTTGCCATCTCCAAAGCACAGAATTTACCATAATTAGGAGCAAGATGAATAAAAGGGCAGGCGTTTTGTTTTGTTTTCAGTATAGAGTGATATTCCTTTATAACCTAGAGGCCAACTTTTTATTAATCAGTCCTTATACTGAGAAAGCTCATTGAAATCCAATTTATAAATTCATTTTAAAGCAAACATTTCTTAGAAATTCACCCTTTCCTCTTTTGGGGGCGGGGGCTGGGGATTGAACTCGGGTCCTTGCACTTTCAAGGCAGGCGGCGGAACCACTGAGCTAAATCCCTGGCCCAAAAGTTTTCTTTCTTTTTTTTGTTACCGAATATCGAACTTGGGTCCTTGCGCTTGCGCAGCAGGCAGCGAAACCACTGAACTAAATCCCCAGCCCCCACCCTTTTCTCTTAGAAACTCTTAATTTTTCTGAAATTATAGCAGTATTTCCTAAGAAAAATGATAATTGCCTAGGGGGAAACGTACACATGGTTGTCCTAACAATTCCAAATCAAAGTGGTGCTTCAAACAAAAAAGACAACCTGTATTTTTTTATTTTTTTGGTACCAGGGATCAAACTCAGGTCCTTGAGGCTTGTGCAGCAGGTGGCGAAACCACTGAGCTAAATCCCCAGCCCTGCAACCTTTATTTTAATATTCAGGGAAGGTAAGGCAGTCACTTTAAGGGTTGAACGTGTTCTTTGTGATTTTTCACCAAGTCTCATGCATGTAGTGTTACAGTATTGTTTGGAGAAGGCTCAACGGGGAGAAAATTTTGTTTCAATCTATTATTTTTAAAGTTGATTTTTAAAAACTGGCAACATGTGTACTTAGTTTCAAAGAAATGTAGTGTGAATGTTGACATGGGGTGGTTCTGTGTGCTGTAGCCACCCAGTTGCCGTCTTGAAGTCAGTCCTTTTCTTTATCTACCTCAGACAGAGTGTGTCTTATTGCAAGTTTCCATTAGCATGAGGGAAACACAGCTTACTGATTAGGAGACCCGCCAAGCATTCCTCAAGGCCTGCCTTGGAATGTTTGTGGAAACATAGCCATCTGAATCTGAAAATGAAGAAATGAAATTAGAGAGGTGGAATAGAAGGAACTCTTGGAGTTTTACAGGATCTGAAGTTAGCACTGTGATGGGAGAGTAGCTCCTCCAGCCAGTTACTGAAGTAGTGGCCAGCAGTGATCTTTCCCACAGGCTTTGTGCAACATAATCCTTTGATCTGATCTTTCTGCATCTTTTAATTAGACTGACTTTTCTCTATATCCTTTCCTGTTTTAATATGATAATAAGTGGAAATTGCCTATTTAAGCACCAGAATTTATTCTTCATTAGCTGCATTATATGCTTGGTTTAATTTCCAGTTGCCTGTGATGATAACAGGAATTCTGATTGCTCCTTCTGTTTAGCATCCTTCTGTTCTCTTCCTGTCCTTTCCACTAGTCCTTTTAGTCTCCCTAATTCTCACTTGTTTTTCTGCATTTATTATCAAATCTTAACTTTAAAAGGGGAGTATTCTCAGCTGGGCATGGTAACATATGTCTAATCCCAGTGCTCTGGAGGCTGAGGCATGAGGATCTCGGAGAGTTCAAGGCCAGCCTGGGTTACATAGTGGGTTCAGGGCCAGCCTGAACTATATATAGCAAGACTATCTCAGAAACCTTGAGTTGGGGGTTTCTCTTGCAGAAATGGTAATTGTAGTATAAGATTTATTTTAAACAACTGGTTACTAAGATGGGGCATGTCTTAGCAGCAGTAGATGAAAGTAGAATTTGGTCTTCCAATTTTTTTTTTTTCTGGTACCATTGATTGAACTCAGGACCTTGTGCTTGTCAGGCAGGCGCAGTGCCGCTGATCTACATCCCCAGCCCAGGGGTCTTCCAATATATTTTGATTTTTTTTATATTAAAATAGGGTTAATCAAGTATATTGTTTATGGGTAATAAAATATCTTTTCCCTGCATTTGAAGCACATGGAAGGGATTTTTATTTTACTCTATGCCTTTTAGTTTTCCATAAATCTTCACGTTTGATGATGGAGTTAGCAAACAAAATTGAAAAAAGAACCTCATATGTTATCCAGTAGATCTTGATTTGTCTTCATAAGAATAAAATTTCTAGGATCATACTTGGCAAGTGAGGTTTTTGATTTTTTTATCTTGGAATCTTGTTCTGATCACTAAATTACAACTTGAGATGATCCTGTTTATGCCATTATTATCCTCTACGTAATAAGGAATATTGCCATAAGTATATTATTTGCTACATTATATTCTTTAGCATTTATCTCCTAGGCAAAATCATACAGTAGAATAATCTTCAGAGTGTCCTAACAATCTCTATACTAAAACCAGTAGCTAAACTGTAGCCCTTATGTTTCTTGTCTTGCTAATAAAAGGATAATTACAAAACTCAGTTTCTCAAGCTTTTAGCAAGGAATTTAAAAATTAACTATAGGTTCATATTTTTGAGAATCTTCTCAATATATATACTTGCTGAAGCAATTATTTTCTATCACATTTTATTTATACTTACAGAGTATTTATATTCAGCCTCATCTTGCTAATCTTAAGTAAAACTGGAGCCTTACTACAAAATATGGGGGGGTTTTTTGGAGGTTTTTTTGGTACCGGGGATCAAACTCGGGTCCTTGGGCTTGCAAGGCAGGCGGTGGAACCACTGAGCTAAATCCCCGGCCCCAAAATATGTTTTAAAATGAGCCAGAATTTAGCTCAGTGGGTTCTGCCACCTGCCTCGCAAGTGCAAGGTCCCGAGTTCAATCACCGGTACCAAAAAAATGTCTTAAAACTCATTTGTACAGAGCTTTAAGATAGTATTTTTTGTGTTTTTGTTTTTGCAGTTTTTAAATAACTTTAAATGTTCATTGTTTTAGACTTGTTATATTAGAAATAATCCGTAATTTTGATCTTTTTTTTTTTTTGGTATCGGGGATGGACCTCGGAACCTTGCGCTTTCAAGGCAGGTGCCGGAACCACTGAGCTAAATCCCCGGCCCATTCTTTACTTTTCACATTACACCTACATGGATTCCTAAGTCTATGAGTCAGGATACACATATTCTTTCTTGTCTAGGGGAGCAATTTTTCATTTACCATACTCTGAATGAAGATAATATTTGAAATACTGTATTTCATTGAATCCACAATTCTTTTTATAAGATGCATGATTATTTTCTATATTACTAGAAAAGAAAATTGGTTCCTATTAAACTGCCAGGCTATTAGTTGTAAAATGCATCCAAGTTTTAGAGATATCTGTGTAAATAACTATGCAACTTATATGATGAATTATGGTAATATAACCACCTTGACTTTTCATAATCCTTTGTCAAAAGCTTCTACATGCTGTCTGATTTTATTCTCACACTGAAACTAACCTATGATGTGGATTAAATTATCCTGTTTTTTAGCTTCAACACTGAGGAGGCTGAGGCAGGAGAATTGCAAGTTCTAAGCTAGCCTGCCTACATAGTGAGTTTAAGGCCAGCCTGGATTACATAGCAAGACCTAGTCAAAAATTAAAACAAAAGAAAAATTATCCCCAGTTTTCAGATGAAAAAACTAAATTTCACAAAGATTGTATATTTTCTTAACATTGTATGCTAGTGGGCTGGGGATTTAGCTCAGTGGTTTCGCCACCTGCTGCGCAGGCACAAGGACCTGAGTTTGCTCCCCAGTACCAAAAAAGAAAAAACACATTGTATACTAGTGAACTAGAATCTCAAGTCTACATATTCTTAGTCCAAGGCATGTGATATGATTGACAGTGTCATCTCTCTCTTATATGTACATACCTCTAGAAAATTATGTGGCCTACATTTTTCTCTCTGCTACCTAATATATGTATTTCTTATTTAGACTTCACTTTTTATAGCTATTCATATGTCTTGATTTTATTGGTAGTTTTGAGTATTGTTAAAATGGTTAACATTTTAATAGCAAAACGTGTAACTCTGTTAATATTTTAATTCTCAATTTCCTAGACAGGTAGCTATATAAGATATTGTTATTGGTTAATATATGTTTTGAAAGAATTTATCTGTTTCTATCTGACCAGGTAAAGTGTTCAGGAACGGTTACGCGCTGAGATCTATGAATGATCCAGCAAAGGTTGATTGTTTGTCATAGTTGTGCTGTCCTGGGTGCTTCAAGGTTATATCTGTTTCTTTCTCAGGTGGTGGCTAATGCTGTAGCGGCATTGTCTGAAATTAGTGAGTCTCACCCAAACAGCAACTTGCTCGATTTGAACCCACAGAACATTAATAAGCTGCTGACAGCTCTGAATGAGTGCACCGAATGGGGCCAGATTTTCATCCTGGACTGCCTGTCTAATTATAACCCTAAAGATGACCGGGAAGCTCAGAGGTCAGTTTGTTTTCCTGTACAATATTTGATAATCTTGCCTGAGTCAGTAGGTGATACTGTCTGCTGTTAGAAGATGAGTCTATCAGGTTGAGGAAGGTCAGTGGCCTGTTGGGTCAATATCGGTATCCCCAAGATATTTTCCTGCTGGATTTAGGAACATGGTAGAGTAAACCATCCTAAAAAAAAAAGCAGCTTCTAAGAAATGTATGTTTTTCATTTCTTGTTTGAACAGTACAGTTATTTTTGCTAATATCTCCATCACTGTCTCCCATCTCCCATTTCCTGGCCATTTGTGAAAAAGCTTATTGAATGTCTCTGTAGGGACACACTTTTCATTGTGTTAGATACTTAGTGGCGTCATGCTAGTTAATGAACTGAGCTATACCTATAATTTAGAACTAGAAAAACTATGTTAAAATCAGCAAAATATACACTGCTTCCCATTACATACAGCTATCATGTCTGTGTGAATTTGGAGCTTTTGGGAAGCATGCTCAGCCCTTTACCACCTCACTGTTGCAGATTTTCTTTGACAGAAATTGACTACTAAATTTCATCTACACATACATTTTCATTTACAACGTTAGAGTTATCACCAATTTTTATTGAACTTTTTGTATAGATAAGCACTATACTAGGCAAAGTACTTCTGAGGAAATGTTGGCTCTTCATTAAAGTTGACATATTTTAATTATGGTAGATAAGAACCTTCCTTGCCTGGCTGAAGCTGATTTCCAAGCTACTAGAATGTAAGTGCTCTTCACTTATCTGGGAAATTATTCCCTCTGGACTTAACTAAAGCCCCTGATAGTTTCTTTCCATCATTTTTCAATTTTTTTTTTTTTTTTGGTACCGGGGATCGAACTCGGGTCCTTGTGCTTGCGCAGCAGGTGGCGAAACCACTGAGCTAAATCCCCGGCCCGATTTTTCAACATATTTTGAAAAGAACTTTATGGAGTATTTTATTTTCTGCTGGTCATTATACTTATTCATTCACTCAGCAAATATTTATTAAGCCCATGCTGTATGCCAGGCTCTGTTCTCTGCCCTGAGGATAATGCAGGAGAACAGACAAAACTCATGGCCCCCATGGAGCACTTATACTGAGGAATGTGTATATAATACAATATATAATATTTTCAGATGGTGATGAGTGCTGACAAGAAAGATAAAGTAGGGCTGGGGATTTAGCTCAGTGGCAATGCGCCTGCCTCACAAGTGCAAGGTCCTGAGCTCGATCCCCAGTACCAAAAAAAAAAAGATAAAGTAAGGAAGAGATCTAAGAAATGCTGGGCATTTGGGGTGAGGGACTGTGGGTCGGTTGTTTTTTTTTAGGGTTTTTGATTTTTTACTAGTCAAGGGAGGCATCATCGAGAAAGTGATATTTGTATAAAGATCTAAAGGAGGTCAGGAGCCAGCCAAATACATGTAGGAAGAAGGGAGAGCAACATAGGTCTACTTAATATCCTTAAAATAGTAAGCTTGCTCCTTAAATTGCCTAAAGAGCTGTCAGAATAATTTCTGGACACTACACAGATGATTCAGTACCCAAGATTTCACCAAGATTTTAAGCATAGGTGGCAAGGAGTAGGAGAAAGGGAAGAAGTTGGGAGAATATTGCAGTGGTGTTCTGATATTTTCCAAAACAAACCCCTTTCGGAGCTTCCCTTACTATCCTAAAGACAGGAAGTTGGGTAGTTTTGTTTTGTTTTTTGTTTTTTTTTTCCTGCCAACCCACATTCTTCATCTCATTATGAAACCATAAATCACAAGTGGGTTGATGTCTTTCACTGTGAAATAACTCTCAGAATACTGAATTTGACTTTCTATAGGTTGAGTAGAAATGGGCTGTGAGGCAGGGAGCCCTAACATAATATGGGGAGACAAAGAGGACTATAAAACAAGAAGGTAAATGGTGTGAGCTCAAGTGTTTGGGGTATTGCTAATTTCCTTACAGTTTGAACATCCCCTATTGCTGGTTCCTAAAGTCTTCTGATATCCCTGCTCTGCCTGTATTTTGCTGGGAATGAGGCTTCTGCACTGTTGGATCCCAATTTGACCTAAGCATGGAGCTTTGACTTTTCTCACTGATTCTTTAATGTCTTGATACTTGGGCCATGGGACTCTAAAACATTACCTTATAAAATGGATTGAGCACAGAATTTATGATAGAGGGAATATTAATTTTCCTTTTCTGCCCTCAGCATCTGTGAGCGGGTAACTCCCCGGTTATCCCATGCCAACTCAGCAGTGGTGCTTTCAGCAGTAAAAGTCCTAATGAAATTTCTGGAATTGTTACCCAAGGACTCTGACTACTACAATATGCTGTTGAAGAAGTTAGCTCCTCCTCTTGTTACTTTGCTGTCTGGGGAGCCTGAAGTGCAGTATGTTGCCCTGAGGAACATCAACTTAATTGTCCAGAAAAGGTTGGGAAACAGTAAATTGATGGTTATGTTTTTTGAATTAAGCTTAATGTCAATGTTCAGTTGGCCAGTATTACTCACTTTTAAATGAAAATATTAAACAGCAGACCAACTTACCCAGAATCAGTAGACCAACAGTAAATGTCAATGTGTTCCTATAATAAATGCTTGGTGTTGCTGTACAGTACAGGTGGTTTTTTGAAGGCTCTCTTTCTCATCTATCTAGTGCCTGCTTGATATGGTTCAGCCAGTTAAAAGCAGATTGTTAATGTATGGAAATGAAAATGTTAAATAGCAGAGCACCTCACCTAGAATCGGTAGGCCAACAGTGGATGTCAGTGTGTACCTATAATAAGTGTCTGGTGTTGCTCTACATTCCAGGTTGTTTTCTGAGGGTCTTTTTCTGATCTTCTATCTAGTACCTGCATGATACCATTCAGGCAGAACTAGATTGTTGTTACTCCAGTAGCTCTTCATGGCAGCATGTACCCTGATACTTAAACATGATAAAAATAGTCTGCCAAATGGAACTGATAAGAACAGAGGGGCTGGAGGTGACAGAGCTCAGTCATAGAGTGCTTGCCTAGAATATGTGAGGTTCTGAGTTTGATCCCTAGTGTCACACACACACAAAAAGTATAGAGTAAGTTTGTGAGACTTCCTGGGGGAAATGTACAGATCAGATACTATTACAGACTCGTAAGGACATAAATATAATCTTCACTATCCTTTCTTGTGTTTCTGTATAACACAGGCCTGAAATCTTAAAGCAGGAAATCAAAGTCTTCTTTGTGAAGTACAATGATCCCATCTATGTTAAACTGGAAAAGTTGGACATCATGATCCGCCTAGCATCCCAAGCCAACATTGCTCAGGTCAGACTTTAAACAATCTCAAATTTATGATGCCTTAGATCCTAAGGTCTGGCCTTAACCAGAAGCTAGACCATAAGATTGCTGTTTGAGAATTCTTAATGGTTATCCACTTCCTGGATATTTGACAGGTTCTGGCAGAACTGAAGGAATATGCTACTGAGGTGGATGTTGACTTTGTTCGCAAAGCTGTTAGGGCCATTGGACGATGTGCTATCAAGGTTGAGGTAAGTGTCCAGTGGGAGTTGAAATCATACATTATAGGATTCTAGGTGTCCTCTTTACTCCTTTCTTTAAAATACAATTTTTACGGGCCAGGGATTTAGCTCAGTGGTTAAACCACCTGCCTCGCAAGTGCAAGGACCCAAGTTCGATCCCCAGTACCAAAAAAAAAAAAATACAATTTTTACATTTATCAAAATAATCATAGTTAATAAATTTTAAAGTTTTCAATGAAAAGCAGGTGTTCCTGGTATCTCCTTTTTCTACCTATCACCTTTTCCTAGAGAGAATCATTTTTGACTCTAAATTTTGTTTTGATTATTCTTTTGAAACATATTATCTCTAAAAATATGCTATTATTTATTGATTTGCCAATTACAGACTTTGTTTTTTAACTTTGTGTTATGAAATGAGTGCTGAGTTCAAATATTTCACCATTCCTACTTCTTACTCCTATTTTCTAGGATAGTTATATCATGAGGGTTTTGTTCCTGTGTCAGTTATCTTGGTAAATTAAGATAATATGCCTTTATTTCTTGTTCTTCCTCATACAAGTTTATAAAACTTATGCATGTTGTGTAAGTATGTAGGATCAATACCATACAAATGACTGTATCTTATACAGACTTTTGTCTTCTCTGGAGTTTCTTTTTTTTCCTGGAGTTTCTTAAATTGCCTTTTTTTTCTTTGTATGTATATCTTAATTATACCCCTATCTTCTTCCAGCTTCTCAAGTATAGTATCAAATCTGTAAACCACCTCTTGTTCTACACCCTTTTCTTTTCCAGTCTTACCTTATTTATTCTAATCTGGCTGATTGTTTTCTTGGCCTGTATACATTGTTCCGTACAGCCTCCCTTCATTGCTGTTGCTTATTATTGGGGGTGTGTGTGTGTGTGTGTGTGTGTGTGTGTCTGTATGTGTTTGCAGTAGCTTCTTGAATCTCTGAGGAAATGAATTACAATTTTTTGTTTTATTTCTATGTTTTGAATATCATTTTTCAGGGTTATTTATGGTGTGAATTATATATATCTATATAATCTGAAAAATTGAGATGATACCATGCATGAAGTTTAGCCTATTTAAGAATGAAGTAGTATAAAAGTGCTTAGGACTTCCCTGTACATAGGCAGGGCTATGGACTAGCAGGTTTCTGCTTCAGGGCAAAAAGTCTACTTGAAAGGTCTCTCTGAAAACCCATCTGGTTTGAGACCATGAATTGGTTTCTGGCTTGGCTGAACTGTTCCCATAGCTATTATGGGCTATAATTTATATTGCCCTATTTCATCAGTCACCAATTCTCCACCTGTTTTCCTTATTCAGAAATTTGTTGTAATTAATGACAGCCCCTGATCACTGTCACTGTGTGTTCAGACCCCCATACTTATTCTTGACTACTTGATGATTTGCAGTTCTGCTTAGAGTCAGAGGATTGGATTACATGACATCTCAAGGGTACTAAAAAGATTGTACAATATGATCAGTACTTTGTGAAACAGAAGACTGGGCTGTATCAGAGAAATTTCTATGAAATTCAAGTTCCTAACTGGCCTTGTTTTTATGCAGTAGTGCCTCATGTATTTACCATTAATAAATCATTTGTAGACTAGCTGTTATAGCAAGAAGATAATTAGTCCTGGTTTCAACTCCTATTTCTACTATTTCAGTTACTTCAGATATTTAATACAGTTCTGTAGCTTTATTTGAGAAATTGAAAAGTGTGTTTATTGAGTCTTGTTACATTATATCTTTGTATTACCACATTTCACATACCTTATATTTCTTTTTCCGGTATCTTACAATTGTCTTAATTTACAGAGAGATTTTGGTAGCATAAGAGTGGAGTTGTTTTTTGCTCTTTCATTGTATACATAACCATCTTTTCTCCCAGGCTTTCATTGTCTTGACTTCTCTGAAAAAGCTTTAAAGAGTAATACAAAATCTGTATTCCATTCCTAAGTTTAAAGAAATTTTACAGGCGTGGAATTACTAGAAAGTGTTCTCAAAGCATCTAGGTTTCTAGAGGCTGTTGGTGCCTTGAGTTGTGACTAATAGAAAGGTTCTGTGTTGTTTTCTGGAAAAGACAAGCTTCTGATGGCTTTTACTTCTTCCTTTAATGGTCCTTATAGGAGCATGAGGGGAGTATATGGGAATAAACTTTCTCTGCCATACATCGAGAATTATCTCAGGTTACCTGGATTTACCTTGGACCTCTTTCTAGAGCTGTTTCAAATGAAAGTTAATAGTTTGAAAGAGCGGCCTCCCCCTAGCACAATTACTGGATCAGGAGGGTCAATGATTGTCTTTTTGTAACTAACTCATCCACGGGACAAAGTAAGCACTCACAAAGAATTCCAGAGAACATTCTGTATAGCTTTAAACTGACCTGCTGCTTTCTTTCATGGTACCTTTCCTTTATAAATGTGCAGTAGTTTAAGGCTTAGCTAAGAGAATAGGGCCTATTGGAAAGTTTAAATGGCTTTAAGACTTATTATAACTATTAGTACAGGTATTTCTATGTTGCTATAAAGTATCATGAGGTTAAACAATGTATAATTTTGGGCGGGGGATTTAGCTCAGTGGTTCCAGTGCCTGTCTTGCAAGCATAGGGTCCTGAGTTCAATCCCCAGTACCAAAAAAAAATCTATAATTTTGTTGTATTAAATTAGGTTAATTATTAAGCCATAAGCTATTAAGTAAGTAAATAGCACTGAAAAAGCAACTCCACTCTTTTTTTTTTTCCAGTAATTTTTATGTTACTTTAAGGAAGATATAAACTCTTGGCCCTTTTGTTTTCCAAGTAAAATGACTTAATTTTATTTGTTTGAGATAGATTAAGGCACTAAGACCAAAATTCTGTTCCTTGCTTCCTAGTATTCTGTTCTTTAAATATTTACCATTTTCCATTTTTATCATTCAGAATAAGATACTGATATGTTTCATCTCATAAACAAAAAAACATATATTTCCTATTAAGAAAGCAGTATACATTCACTACATAAAATCATAAAATAAGTTAAAACTAGAACACTCTGCACTCTCTACCACCCTTCTATCCTCCCAGGAGACATGATCTGCTAGGTATAATTTTTAAAATCTTGTTTATATAGTTTTCATACACAAGTGTATATATATATATATATATATATATATATATATATATATATATTTGTTGTTGTTGTTGTTGTTGTTCCAGAGATCGAACTCAGGACTTTGCACTTGTGAGGCAGGCACCAGAACCACTGAGCTAAATCCCCGGCCCCTACAAGTATATTTAAAAAAAAAAATAAAATCACACTATGGATGCTATTTATTGTATTCTGCTTTTTTAAGGCTTTTTTTTTTTTTTGGTACAAAGATTGAACTCAGGACCTAGCGCTTGTGAGGCAGGCACAGTGCCATTGAGCTAAATCCCTGACCCTAAGTCTGCTTTTTTTTTTTTGGTACCGGAGATAGAACTCGGGTCCTTGCGCTTGCACAGGAGGTGGTAGTAAAACCACTGAGCTAAATCCCCGGCCCAGTCTGCTTTTTTTAAACATACTATATCTTATATCTTAAATATCATTCCATGCCATTAATAAGACTATATCACTTACAGTTTCTGATTTCATTTATGGACATCATGTGTGTTTGCTTCATAATTTAGCCTTTTCCTTAATGGCCCTTATTGGGAGGATGAGAGTATATGGGAATAAACTTCAACTCTTTTTTTATAAATAGGATAATTAGTATTGTCTTGTCACTTTGAACTCTAGTTGTGGTGGGGCATTGGGAAACTGCTTGTTCATGTCTTATGTACCTTTTTTCAGTGTGCATTTTCCATGTTGGGTTTTTGTTTGTTTGTTTGTTTGTTTCAGTCTTTGGTAATAAAAGGTATTAACCTTTCTTCTAGCTAACGTTACTTTTCCTAATTTCTTTTCCTTTTGATTTCTTGATGCACGGGAAGTTTATATTTTCTTATGTAGTGAATACTATTTGTTTTTTTTTCTTAGTGACACACCTAGAAAGTTGTGCCTCACCTCGAGTTATATAAAATTCACTTTTATTCTCTACTTCCTTGTCATTGATTTTGTTACTTTTAAATACATTGTTAATTGGGAAATAATTTTGGTGAAAGATTTCATTTGGGTGGATCAAACACCTGAACAACACCCTTTGCTTACTGTTATGAAATTTTGTCTTTATCATACACTAATTTTATATACGTGTGTTTCTGCAGTTTTTTTGTTTTTGTTTTTGTTTTTTGGTACCAGAGATCGAACTCAGGTTCTTGTGCTTGAGCAGCAGGTGACAAAACCACTGAGCTAAATCCCCGGCCTGGACTTTTAAATGTACAGTGATTGGATATTTACTCTTGCTGCTCTGACATATTACTTTAATAGTTTTTGGGCCTGCAGTTTAGCTCAGTGGTTCAGCTGTCTGCCACCTGCCTCGCAAGCGCAAAGACCTGAGTTCTATCCCTGGTACCAAAGAAAAAAAACTTTAATAGTTTTTTAAAAATATGATTGCAATGATAGGGGGTTAGTATCCTAGACATCAGTGTTTTTAAATGTTGATACATCACAAGAAACAGCCTTTAGTCTATCTCCACTACAATAATGACTCTAAGGATTCATTTAAATATCAGGTTTACATCAAGCCCTGTGTTAAGCACTTAACCTGTTTTACCTAGTTTATGACATTTCAATCCTTATAGCAACCCATATCTTACATACCTTATAATTTATCATAACATAGTTTCTGTTTTATTGAATAACTTAGTGCAGGAATTACTAGCTGAAAATGAATGATATAGAGGAAGTAAATAGAATCGGAAAATGAACATTAAAAGATTGCAGAATCATTTCTTTGTGTAATCACATCATTGTATGACCTCATACAAATGACATAAAGATGAAATTTTGAAGTTATTAGTATGCTTAAAAGATGTTATTAAAGACATTTTTTGTTTCTGTTTTTTCTCTTCCCTCTCATTCCCCCTCAGGCCCATGGGGTATTGTTTTATTTTAATGCAAGTCCCAGATGATGTCTCACTGGAGTAGTCTAGTGGATATATCTGACAGATAAAGTCTTTTTTTAACTGCCACACTACCATTACCATATTCAATAACTAACAGTAATTCTTAATCTTGCTGAACACCCAGTTTATGTTTAATTTCCTCTAATTGGTATCACAGTGTCTTTACAGTCAGCTTATTCAAATCAAAATCTAAACAAGTTCCACATATTGCATTTGATTAATATGTCTCTTTAAGTCTTTTTGCTCACTTATTTTGATGTCATTTATTGAAGAGTTGCTTACAGAATTTCCCAGAGACTCAGTTTGACTTGTTACATTTTAATGATGCTGTTTATCTCATTCTGTCCCCTTTAAATAAATCTAAAGCCTTGGTATTATTCATGTTAAGAGTTTTGAGCAAGAACTCAGGCATGGTGGCGCACACCTATAATCTCAGCACTTGGGAGGCTGAGGCAGGAGGATCACTGTGAGTTTAAGGCCAGCCTGGGCTACACAGTGAGTTCATTGCCAGCCTGGACTACATAGTGAGACCTTGTGTCAAAAAAAAAAGAGTTTTGGGCAAGAATAATTACTAGTGATGCTGTGTACTTCCTTTTGCATCTGATCAGGAAACATATAATGTGGTGACCAATAATAGGCCACTATAATACGTGACAGATTGTTTTTTATTTTTTAGGCTGTATTTTGGAATTTTCTTCTTTTAAAAAGCTATTGCTTATTTCAATATATTTGTTTTTTGTCCCTTTATATTCTGCCATATTCCCTTTATTAATAAAAGATTAATAGATTAAGTTCCATTTTATAGATGAACTGTAGGCTAAGAAAATATAGTTTGTCTAAGGTCATAGACTTTGCATAGTTCTAAAGATGGTATATTAACTAGTAGTTCTTAGAGTTGTGTGAATCACAAATGCCTTTGAAAATAAAATGAAAACTATGAAGCTTGCTCCTGGAAGACACACTTGTGTGCTCATATAAAATTTGGCAATTCATCCTGGGAGTTTTAAGAACACCCTGTGCTGCCTCTGCTCATCCAGGAATTCCAGTTAAAGACCTTTTGCTTTGGCTTATTCTACAGTCTTTATTCTTTCCTCCTACCCTGGCTTACTCTTTCTTATTTTCACCTCCCAACTACCCCAGAAGACTTTTTTTCATTTGAAGTGACTCATACGTCAATATATTTTGTAATGAGTAAAATTTGGAATGTATCTAGAACTTCTAATATAGATAACTCAGCCTCTGGTATAGCTTGATCAAATTTAGTGCCTGGGGGCTTAGTTGCTACAGTACTTGTATGTTTCATTGTTTTATATTGAGGTAGTATTATGGGGTAAATCATCTAACTTCTCATTTTTTATGATCCTCTTCCTAGCAATCTGCAGAGCGCTGTGTAAGCACATTGCTTGACCTAATTCAGACCAAAGTAAATTATGTGGTCCAAGAGGCAATTGTTGTCATCAGGGATATCTTCCGCAAATACCCCAACAAGTATGTCGAATTCTTCTAACCCTCTTCTACAAATCCTTTAGGAAATGTTTTAAGTAAGATACTTTGAAAATGGGTAGGTAAGATCTATTCTTTTTAGAATACTTTATTAAAAATCAGAGATATATGAAGTGGTTAGCACAGGGACTAAAACCTGATTTTCCCCTCTGCTTTATTATTTTTAGAAGAAATGAAGCCCTTTCTAAATATGCATGTCTTTTGGCATAGATTAAAGTTGACAGATTATTTGATGGCAAAGTTACTGTTAAATAGAAACATAGTGCAAATTGTCTGAGAATGCTCTCAGTTCATGTCTATTGCGTAGACATAACTAATGATTATGCATTTTTTCCTCTCAAATGTCTCAGTTTGAATGATAAATCATGGCCCATGAAAGCTAGGAAGTTAATAGCTGTACTGTTCACTTTGCATGTGACCTGCCACTTTGTGGAAATTTATACATGATGTAACAAATTACCAAGCAGTCTTTTCTGAAGAGCTGTAGTGGCACTTACACAGATATGCAAAAATCTGCATTTCATGTCTTAGATTTTTCAGATTGAAGCTTCTTAGTTTATAAAGTAAAAATGCTTTAGGTGTGATTCACAATTCAAAAATCTGAGTGAAATAAGAGCAGTCTTGTGAGCATCCTAAATCTTATTCTACATTACAGTCATAGAGTCATCTTGTGCTGAAGTTTCTGGTTAATCTTAAAGACAGGGTTAAATGGCCTGGCTCCTGTGGCCCACACTTGTAATCCCAACACTCTGAGGGGTTGAATTAGGAGGATCATAAATTTAAGCCCAGCCTAGAAAACTTAGCAACTTAGTAGGACCCTGTCTCAAATATGAAAAAGGCTGAGGATGTACTTCAGTGTTAAGTCCCTGGGTTTAGTTGTCAGTACCTGGGCTGGGCCAGGGAGGATAGAAATATTTTGATGAAAAATCATTATTAAGCATTTTATATACATATATATTTTTTAAATTTTAGAAATGATATTTTTGGAAAGAGGACCATAAACTTTTTCACTGTCCTGGAAAAGAGCTTCCTCAGGTTTCTGAACTTTTTGATTAAAGGTGGAAATGTGTATCTCAATATGACTGATAGAAAAAGGTGACTGATTTGTGTTCAGAAGGGGTTTTGACAGCAATCAAGAGCTTGTTTTAATCAGTGGAAGTAGGTCAGACAATTAAGTGTAGTATTTAGCTCCCCAAATTGAATTTATTATTCACTATCATTATACTAGCCAAGGAGATGAATTCAACATGGTAAAAATATAAGGGAGCTTAGATCTGTAAAAATAAAAATGAGTATTTGCAGTACTTCTTTGGAGAAACAAGTCATTAGAGTTTGTTCCTTGAGGAGAACATACAGATCTCTTTTATAAAAAAGAAAAATAGTAGAACAAGGAACAAAGTAACTGTTTCTGATTTTGACATTGTTGTTTTCCAGCTCTGTTTTCCTAAAACTTAAGTGGGGTTTCTGTTCCTTTCTACCACGAAGGCAAAATGGGATGATACGAAAATTCTCTGATCTAGTTATAAGAAAGATTGTTAAACACAAGATAGATGCTGATATTATACCACAGGTTGATGTTTTTCCTTGTGAAAAGGATAACTGATGCATTTTTATTAAAGTTTAATATCATTATTAAAATCTAATTGGGGAGAAATTTAAGACATTTATAATCTTCTGACTTAAAAGCCCATACATTCTCTTGAGTAAAAGCCTTTATAGTTTAGTGGTTTAGTGTATGGTCCCTTGAACATAATTGTGCCTTTAGTCTTCGCTGTTAAATGCAGCTCTTAGTTTTGTCTTCAGTAACCATAGTCCATCTTACTGTTTTCAGGTATGAAAGTATTATTGCCACTCTCTGTGAGAACTTAGATTCACTGGATGAGCCAGATGCACGAGCAGCCATGATTTGGATTGTAGGAGAATATGCTGAAAGAATCGACAATGCAGATGAGTTACTAGAGAGCTTCTTGGAGGGTTTTCATGATGAAAGTACCCAAGTAAGTTCTCATCTATCTTATGTCCTACATCTCTTTGGGAAGATGCCAGAAAAAGCAAAAGGCAGTTTCTTTGTACATATACATTGTTTGTTCATTTTCTCCCAAAAGAGATTATTTTTTTTTCTAGTATAACAAACCTGTATGACTTGGATCACTTTAATGAGCATTAAGAAACACCCAGAGGGCTATTAAATCATATATTGCTGGACCTCACCTGCAGAAATCTGACTCAGTAGGTCTGAGATGAGCATTTCTTACAGGATTCAGGTGGCTGCTGCTGTTGCTGCTGCTGCTGCTGTTGTTCCTCCTCTAGAACCACACATTAATGGGCACTGGTTTAGAGCAGTAATCCCCTTTTTATTTTCTGTAACAAGGATAGTTACACATTCTTGTTAGTAATGGCTGTGGCTCACTACATGAGGGATTTTCATGTGGTGCTATGGTGAAGTTTGGAAAGATTCTCTTATGAATGATTAGAGTTCTTCCCATTTTCTGTCCCTCTTCCCTACTAAGCCATCGGTCCACAGAAACAGACGGTAAGCCAACAGAAGTTTATGTATCTAATTCATCATAGTAATCTCAATAGGCTTAATATAGGAAACACAGGGTAGTAGATTGTGATTCGGCAGCCAACTTCTCATTGGCTGTGGTCTGACATAACTGTACAATCATGGTTCTTGCTCCAGTAAGGATTCTATAATTCCTCCAAACTTGTAGCTTTGCTTTGCTTTTTTTGTATTTTGTTTTTGTTTTTGTTTTTGTTTTTTGGGGCAGGGTTGGTCTCACTATGTAGTCCAGGCTAGTCTTGAACTCACAGCAATTCCCCTTAGTCTCCTGCGAGCTGGGATTACAGGCATGTGCTATCACATGTGGACAAACTTGTAGCTTTTCATAGAGTAAACAAAGAATTGGTCAGGAACCAATTTCATCACTGTCAGTATGTTAGCAGTTACTTTAAAAATTATAGGTGATAATCTGGCTCAAAAACAAGCCACTTTTGATTCCAGAAATGCAATTTGAGGATAGAAGGCTAATAAGTTTTTACTTGAATGCCTTTGTGTTTCAGAATAACTTTGGCTGCTATTGTTGGTATTGGCTGACTTTTAACCTATTGTCTCTTAGCTAAAATAAAAAAGGCCCCATAGTAATTCATAGGTGGAAGAACACCACTTTGGAGATGAGGCCAGGGAATAATACAAATGCCTTTCTTTCATTTTATCAAATTTGTCCGTTTAGGTCCAGCTCACTCTGCTCACTGCCATAGTGAAGCTATTTCTCAAGAAACCATCAGAAACACAGGAGTTGGTCCAACAGGTCTTGAGTTTAGCAACACAGGTAAGAAAAAGTGAGAAATTTATTTGTCTTGTTCTAAATTGTAGCACAGGATCTTGCTATGTAACTCAGGCTGGCCTGGAACTCATGGTCCTTCTACTGAGATGTTTTGGGATTAGAGATGTGCATTACCACACTGAACATTTTCTGTTCATTCATTACTTTACTGGGAATCGAACCCAGAGCTTTCACAAATAGCTATAGCCCCATTTTATATATGTGTATATATATATATAATTTTTTTTTTTGGGGTGGTACTGGGGATTGAACTCAGGACCTTATGCTTGCGAGGCAGGCAGCGGCACCACTGAGCTAGATCCTCAGCCCTACATTTTTCTATTTTTTAATTTGAGAGAGGGTCTCACTAAGTTGACCAGGCTGGGATTGAACTCGTAATCCTCTAGCCTTGGCCTCTCAGAGTACTAGGATTACATGTTTGCCACCACACTGTCTTTTCTTTTTTGAGGTGGGTAGGGAGATTTATTTTGGCTCATTGTTTTGGAGGTTGCAGCCCATGGTCAGCTAGTTCTGTTGCTTTTAAGCCTGTGCCAAGTAGAAACGTGGTGGTAGAGGACAGGGAGGTTTTAATTTAGGTCCTGTAAACATTGCCTCTTAACATATTCCAAATTGTATGATTGATACAGCTTTCCAGTAGCTGGCTGACTCCAATTTTCATGATTATGAATTTCATTCATAGAGTTTGAAGTTAGGTTCTATAGTGTTAGTGATAGATACACTTATGTGATAATGACATTCTTCCTTGAATTTTTAAGTATTTTTGGCCCTCCTTGGAATTATTTGGTATTTTTGTTCAGAAGAAAAAGATTCAGATGAATTCTGATTTTAGGCATATGAGCACTGGCCTAAAAGATCAGGTCACCATTTTAGATCTACAGCAATTAAAATAATTACTTTTTCTAATGTAACTGTGCATAATGATCATTGTCCATACTGATTTACTGTTGTTCTTAATTGAATTAGAGAACAGGTTCACTTTAACAGGTGTCAGAATAAAGATGTAGCCAGGGATTTAGCTCAGTGGTTCCGGTGCCTGCCTTCCAAGCACAAGGTCCCGAGTTCGATCCCTGGTACCAAAAAAAAAAAAATTGTAAAAGAATAAAGATGTATATCTCCTCATGAAATCTTATTCAGAACTCATCGTTTTTCTCTTTTGCATCTCTTCAATGGTATTTTATCACAATTTAAAACCTTTTTACAGTGCTTTGCCTAGTTCTAAGCTGTCATTTTTTTTCTATGATTTTTATCTTTGTGAGATTTATTTGTAAGAGCTCTTTGAAATATTTTATCTGTATTGAATTAAACATTTGAAACTTCTGTGTTTAGACTGATAACTCATGGGTTATTTGTATCTTTGGTGAGATAAATTAAAAATAATTTATTTTGCGCAAGGACCTGAGTTTGATCCCCGGTACCAAAAAACAAAACAAAAAACAAAAATAATTTATTTTTCCCTTTTTTTTTGCACTCTTGTTTTAATTTTAAACTTAAATAGTCATATAGAATGACAGAACTGAAGCAACTCACATACTGGCAAATCAATTTTGAAAAGAATTTGGTCTTTTCCCTCTCTGTTCACCTCTGAATAATCAAGAAAATGTTTTTGGTTATCTCTTTTCAGAAGTTCTCCACTCTATCTTCACTGAATATTAAGGCCTATGTGTGTATATTTAATAGGCAGCATAGGAGAGCTACATTTTGATTTCTTTCAGAGTTCAATCTCAATCTCATTACACATCAGTATTTATAAAAAGCTAAGATAAAGTGTTTAGTCAAGATTGCTTAAAGAATACATTGTCATGCTTTTTATACAGATAGTTTAAATTCATCTGTAAAGCAAGCCAGATTAATAGAGAGCTGGGTGTGTGGATTGCATTGTATTTTGATCCCTTTCAGAATGGCTTTTACTGAATTACACTGGTACTATAAGCCTGTAGTAAAGGTCATCCTAAGAAACTTTTTTAAAAAAATCAAAATCCTGAAGTCAGCGGAACACACCGAATCAGCCTGCTGCAGACAGGCAGGCACCTGGTTCCACACTACAAAGACCCAGAGGACACCAGACCACGGTACTGAGTCCCACTGCTCCTAGCCCAGAGGAAAGGGCTTTTGGGCCACCTTCTGTCCCACCGCTCCTGGCCCAGGGGTAGGGGTTTCTGAGCCGCCATCCCACTGCTCGTGGACCAGAGGAAGGGGCTTCCTGGCCACCATCCCTCCCGCTGCTCCCAGCCCACAGGAAAGGGCTTTTGGGCCACCATCCCTACCGCTGCTACCGGCCCCTGTCCCACCTCTCCCAGCTCAGAGGAGGTAATCCGTGCATGCGCCAGCAGCCCCCCTCCCCCAGTTGAAATGAGAAAACACGTAAATAAGTCTCAAAACCAAACTTCAGATCACCTACAGCAACCCCAAAGGGAAGTGAGATGGAACACTCTGATACTCAACCACCTGGACCCACTGAACTGGCAACAAAAGGGGATCTGGAAAAAATGAAATCAGAAATAATTTCTCAGATAACAGGAGAAATTGTGCCCCTAGTGCAAGACATGATTCATAAATCTAGAGAGGAGCTGAGGAACATGATGGAATCCCAATATAAGAAACAAATGGAATCCATAAAACAGATGCAAATAGATTTCCAGGACATGAAAAACTCCATTGAAAGTCTACACAGCAGAATGAGCCAATGTGAGGACAGAATTTCAGATATAGAAGATAAGATTGCAATTAGTGCCAGGAAAAGAAAAATTGCTTCAAAATTATAAGGGAACATGAGAAATCAATCCAGCAGCTGCTAGATGATGCAAAAAAGAATAACATAAGACTGATTGGAGTCAATGAAGAAACAGGAGAGAGTGCAGATGACATAAAAAATCTCTTCATAGAAATAATGGCAGAAAACTTCCTAAGCAGGGGAAAAGAGCTTGACATACAGATAAGTGAGGCATATAGGACTCCAAATAGTCTTGATCAAAAAAAAATCTACACATAGGCATATAATTGTTAAGATTCCAGAAACACAACAGAAGAACAAAGTTCTCCAAGCAGTCAGAGAAAAGAAACAAACCACATACAAAGGAAAGCCCATCAGAATCACAGCAGACTTCTCAACACAAACCATCAAGGCAAAAAGAGCTTGGAGTGACATATTCCAAGCCCTAAAAGAAAACAGCCTCCAACCCAGATTGATGTACCCTGCAAAACTATCTTTCAAAATGGATGGAGAAATAAGATACTTTCATGACAAAGAGCACCTTAGGAACTTCGTGAATACCAAACCAGTACTCCAAAGAATTTTACACAATATCCTAGGAACAGACATTGAGGTTCACAACCCCAGGAAGCAAAGCAGAATGAACCCATCTGGCATGACAAGAAATTAAATGTAAAGGGGGAGAACCCAACAAAAAGAAAAGGTCATGGCAATGACAAGTCAATACGTTTCAGTTATAACCATCAACGTTAATGGTCTCAATTCACCAATCAAAAGAAATAGACTGGCAGAATGGGTCAAGAAGCAAAATCCAACAATATGCTGCATACAAGAAACACACTTAATCCAAAAGGAAACTCATAGACTGAAAGTTAAAGGGTGGAAAACAATACTCCATGTGACAGGAACCCGAAAAAAAGCAGGAGTAGCTATCTTCTTGGCAGATCAAGTAGATTTCAAACCAACACTGATTAAGAGAGATGAAGAAGGACACTACATCCTTGTAAAGGGAAGAATCCAAGAGAAAGAGATGACAGTCATAAATATCTATGCACCAAACACTAGTGCATCCAACTATATAAAACAAATACTAACGGACATGAAGTCATATATGCACTAATACATACAATTGTAGTGGGGGATCTCAACACCCCACTGTCACAAATAGATAGATCAACTAGACAAAAAATAAGTAATGAAATACTGGAACTCAATCGAATTCTTGAACAAATGAACTTAACAGATGTTTACAGAGTCTTCCACCCCACAAAATCAGAATACACATTCTTCTCAGCTGCACATGGGATGTTCTCCAAAATAGACCACATAGAACATGTTTAAATAAGTGCAAAGGAATTGAAGTTATCCCCTGTATATTATCAGACCATAGTGCGATGAAATTGGAGATCCATAGCAAAAGAAACTCCAAAAATTTCATAAACATGGAAATTGAACAACACACTTCTGAATAACCAATGGGTCACAGAGGAAATTAAAGAAATGAGACAGTTCCTTCAATTAAATGACAATGACAGCACAACATATCGGAATTTATGGGACACAATGAAAGCAGTTTTACGAGGGAAATTCATAGCAGTGAATACGCATATTAGGGAAACAGAACGAGCCCAATTAAACAACCTGATGCTGCACCTCAGGCTTCTAAAAAAAGAAGAACAGGACAACCCCAGAGCTCATACAAGGGAGGAAATTATAAAGATCAGAGGAGAAATCAATGCAATGGAGACTAAGAGAACGATACAAAAAATCAATGAAGCCAAGAGTTGGTTCTTCAAAAGAATCAACAAAATTGACAAACCTTTAGCCAACCTTGTCAGAAAAAGGAAAGAAAAGGCCCAAATCCATGCAATTAGGAATGAAAAGGGTGAAATTACACCAGACCCAGCAGAAATCGAGAGGATCATCAATACCTACTTCCAGAACATACACCAATAAGATGGACAACACAGAAGAAATGGACAGATTCCTAGATACATATGAATTACCAAAGTTGAACGAAGAAGACCTAAAAATTCTGAACAACCCAATATCAACCAATGAAATTGAAAATGTAATTAAAAACTTATCAACTAAGAAAAGCCCAGGACCTGACGGCTTCACTGCTGAATTCTATAAGACATTTAGAGAGGAACTGCTACCACTACTGTTTAAACTCTTCAATGAAATTGAAAGGGAAGCAATACTCCCAAATTCATTCCTGGAAGCAAGCATCCCCTTGATCCCCAAAGCAGAGAACAACCCAACCTTAAAGGAGAACTATAGGCCAATCTCACTAATGAACATAGATGCAAAAATCCTTGCTAAGATACTGGCAAACAGAATGCAGAAGATCATCAAGAAGATCATACACCCTGATCAAGTGGGATTCATCCCAGGGATGCAGGGATGGTTCAATATATGCAAATCAATCAATGTAATACACTATATCAGTAGAGCCAAGGACAAAAACCATATGATTATCTCCATAGATGCAAAAAAAGCATTTCACAAAATCCAACATGCATTTATGATAAAAACCCTACAAAAAATTGGAATAGATGGTCTCTACCTCAACTGATAGAAGCCATCTATGAAAAACCAACAGCCAGTGTCATACTAAATGGTCAGAAACTGAAATCCTTCACACTAAAATCAGGAACAAGACAAGGATGTCCACTATCACCACTCTTGTTCAATATAGTTCTGGAAACATTAGCCACGGCAATTAGACAAGAGAAAGAAATAAAAGGAATAAAGATAGGAAATGAAGAAGTCAAATTGTCATTATTTGCAGATGACATGATACTGTATATAGAAGACCCCAAGAACTCCACCAAAAGTCTTCTAGACTTAAAAACCAAATTCAGTCAAGTAGCTGGTTACAAGGTCAACACACAAAAATCAATAGCATTCCTCTACATTAATGACAGACTCACTGGGAGAGAAATAGGGCAAATAATTCCTTTCACAATAGCATCCAAAATACTGAAATACCTAGGAGTCAACCTAACCAAAGAAATCAAAGACCTCTTCTCTGAAAACTATGGCACTCTGAAAAGAGAGGTTGAAGATGATATCAGAAAATGGACAGACATCCCCTGTTCCTGGTTAGGAAGCATTAATATAGTGAAAATGGCCATACTTCCAAAACTGCTATATAGATTTAATGCAATTCCAACTGAGATCTCAGCAGCACACTTCATGGACCTTGAGAAAACAATCCAAAAATTCATTTGGAACAAGAAGAGACCCAGAATAGCAAAAGCAATTCTAGGTAACAGAGACATGGCAGGGGGTATCACAATCCCCAACCTGCAACTCTACTGCAAAGCTACTGTGATAAAAACAGCATGGTACTGGCAAAGAAACAGACTTGAGGACCAGTGGAACACATTAGAAGATGCAGAAACAACACCAGACACGCTCAGCCATCTCATCTTCAATAAAGGAGCCAAACACCCTCACTGGAGGAAAGATAGCCTCTCTAATAAATGGTGCTGGAAAAATTGGGCTTCAACTTGCCAAAGATTAAAACTAGACCTGTATCTCTCACCATGCACTAAACTAAAATCGAAATGGATTAAAGATCTAAATATTAAAGTAGAAACTCTGAACCAGTTGGAACAGAGGTTAGGTAGAACCCTTGAAGACATCGGTGTAGGAAAAGATTTTATGAACAAAACCTCAGTTGCCCGTGAACTAGCACAAACAATCAGCAAGTGGGATCTCTTCTTATTAAAAGGCTTCTGCACAGCAAGAGAAACCACCAGCAGTGTGAAGAGACAACCCACAATGTGGGAAAAAATCTTCACCTGCTCTTCCTCAGACAAAGGTCTACTATCTCGAATCTATAAAGAACTTAAAAAGATCAGACCTCCCAAATTTAAAGACCCAATCCAAAAATGGGCATCTGAAATGAACAGACATTTCTCAGACAAAGAAGTAGAAATAGCAAATAAATACATGAAAAAATGTTCAACATCACTGGTCATTTGAGAGATGCAAATGAAAACAACACTGAGATTCCACTTCACTCCAGAAAGAATGGCTGCTATCATGAAATCAACCAATAACAAATGCTGGCAGGGCTGTGGGGAAAGAGGAACCCGGCACCACTGCTGGTGGGAGTGTAGACTGGTGCAAGCACTGTGGAAATCAGTATGGAGATACCTCAAAGAACTAGGACTGGAAGGCCCATTTGACCCCGCTATTCCACTGCTGGGGATCTTCCCCACAGAATTCAAAAAATCATACCACAGTGATATATGTGCGCCCATGTTCATAGCAGCGCAGTTTGTGATAGCTGAAACTTGGAAACAGCCCAAATGCCCATCAACTGGAGACTGGATAAAGAAAATGTGTTTTTTTTATAAAATGGAGTACTACTCAGCCATAAAAAATGAGAAATTAGAGACATTTATAGCTAAGTGGATGCACATTGAGGCGATACTCTTAAGTGAAATAAATAGGACACACATGTATAAATACCAAATAGTTTCTCTGGTGTGAGAAACTGAAAGTTTAAATAAGGACTAAAATGTATAATAGGTCATGTGAAATAGGAAGAAAAGGGGCAAAGGGGAAGGAAGTGGGAGTGCTAGGGGAAAGGATAGAAGGGAATAGGATTAATATGAGAAAATGGAAAAATAGGACCAACATCTTTGTAAATAGGGAGGACTGGAGGGGTTGAAGGGAGTGCTGGGCAAGGGTGAAAAATAAGAACCAAGAGAGACTATGTAAAGTTGCAAATTTCCAATGATGAATGTCGTTATATTGTATACCTAAAATGTACCAATGATTAGAATGAATAATCAATAATGCAAAATAGGAAGAAAATGTCCTTAGGGGTAGTGGGAGGGGCAGGGAAAGGAAAGAAGGGAAAGGAAAAATGATGAGAAATGGAAAAAATGGAAATGAAGTTTTTGTAAATAGGGAAGGGTAGAGGGGGTGAAGGGATGGCTAGGAATGGGGAAAAAATAAGAACCAAGATGCATTATGTAAAGGTACAATTCCCAATGAGAAATGTAATTGTGTTGTATACCTACAATGGACCAATAAAACAATTTAATAAAGAAAAAAAATCCAGTACACAAGGAACTGAATTGCTCTAGCCCTAACCCTCACCTGAAACTAAGGTTAATGCTAACCATCATGACCACACTGCAATACAGAGGAAGTAAAATACCGAACATACACATAACGCCAATCCTAACCCTAACCCTAAGCCTAGCTACAATGCTAACCCAAACACTGCCCATCATAGCCACACTGCAATGCTCAGGCACATGTCACAAAACACTATACTTTACCTAACGCTAATCCTAACTCTAATGATCCTACTCATACTACAATAACCGGGTACTTGATCCACTTGCCATCCCTAACCCTAAACCGAATTGTGACACAAACCATAATGCCCAGAAGTCATTTTCAGGGACATCTATTTCAGCACTATCCATGACACTTACAAAAAAAAAAAATCAAAATCCTGCTAAGGAGGTAGTTCAGTAGTGGAGCCCTTGCCTAGCATATATATGAAGTCCTGGGTTCAATCTCCCATAGCACCCAAAAAACCAAAAAATCAAAGTCCTTACTTACTCCATTATTTTTTCTTCTTTATAATGCCCTGTCAAATTCCTGTCAAGGTTTGGATTTTCTTTTTTTTGATACCAGGGATTGAACTCAGGTCCGTATGCTTGTGGGGCAGACAGTGGAAACACTGGGCTAAATCCCCGGCCCTAAGGTTTGTGTTTTCTTGTGCACTGATATGTAGTTCATTGCCCCCCTGAATGGCTTACCTGATCAAATTTCTTTTCCATGTTGATTGTTTGAATCCATACTGTAATTAAACCTAAGGATCTCCCATGAAAGGTGTTCAGGCCACTGTGGCATGGATTTTTCTACCACTAATTTTAATTAATAGTCTCTAGCCTTAGGCCCCCTTTTTTCCCCCCATAGGCTCCTTTTTGTAAGCTTTGCTAAATCCTTTTCTGGGACAGGGCTGGACATAAACCAAACCATCATACATTTCTGATTCTAGACTTTACTTTAGAGACTAGTATAATATCTTATTAATACTAATAGTACCCTTGCTAGTAAGCACTTTTCCTTTCTTCGCTCTTTATTTTTAATTCATTCATTCATCATTCATATTCTTCCCTTTCTCTCTCCTTCCCTCCCTCCTTTCCTTAGGGCCTATGTATGCCAAGCAAGCGCTATACCACTGGTTACATCCCCCTGTTAGAGGTTTTCTTTCTTGACCTGTTTGGGGGGGGCGGGTCAGGGTGATTATTTTGAGACACAGTCTTGGTATATAGTGCAGGCTAGCCTTGAACTCACCATGTAACCCAGGCTGGCCTCAAACTCTTTTTTTTTTTTTTTTTTTGGTTCCGGAGATCGAACTCAGGACCTTGCACTTGTGAGGCAGGCAACGGAACCACTGAGCTAAATCCCCGGCCCTGGTCTCAAACTCTTGATCCTATCTTAGCCTCCTAAGTATTGGGTTGACTGGATTTTTGGAGTTTCTATTTTGGTTCCTTTTTAAAATTCCAACTTATTTTTGCTTTATAAAGTTCAAGGGCTGGGGATTTAGCTCAGTGGCAGCTCTCCTGCCTCGTAAGTGCATGGTCCTGAGTTCAGTCCCCGGTACCTAAATAAATAAATAAATAAATAAAATATCAAGCTTTGTTTCCAAATGAATTTCTGAGTGAAGTTGTTTCAGGTTGCTATTTATAAAAACTTCCTCAAGAGCAAATTATCTCCTAAACACCCTCCTCTCCAATAAAAGCAACCAAACAATGTATGATTTATCAGTCTGCTTTTTTTTTTTAACCCAGATGTTTTAACTACTAGATGTATTTGATATGGCCTACATATATTTTTATGTATGTATAAGCATTTCTATTAAAATATGATAGAGTATCTTGAGATAAAAATCACTTTCATGCTTTATTATTTTGCTACATCATAATATTTTTATACTTTTTGTCTTTAATAATCATTATGAGTACAAATTAAATAATTCATAAGTGAGAAAAATCTTCTAAAACTATATGGTGGAAACCGTCAAGACATCTTTTAGCTCTTTGAACATCATGAAAATTGGCAAGAACGGGTGCCTTACACCAGGCAGGGAAAAGGGAGTCCAAACAATCGGTTGATCCATTTTCTGAGGAAGGGTGGTGTCATGTGGAATCACCTCCTGTGCTTAATATAAGAAATACTGGAAAAACACTAGTCATGAAAACTCAAGGAACCAAAGTTGGATTTGATGGCCTCAAGAGTCTTGTGTTTGAAGTGAGCCTTGTTGACCTGCAGGGTAAAAGTTCCATTTAGAAAATCAAGCTAATTATTGAGGATGTTTAGGTAAAACTACTTAACTTTCATGGGTCTTAATTGTGATAAAATATGTTTCATGGTGAAAAACTGGCAGACAAAGATTGAAGCTCATATTGGTGGAACAACTACTGCTGGGGATTTGCTTTGTCTGACCTCTGTTGATTTTATTTTACTAAAACAAAAAAAAAAGCAAAAAGCAGCAATGAGAAACAGAAGATCTCTTACACGCAGCACCAACAGGTCCACCAAATCTAGAAGAAGGTGGCAAAAATCATGACCCAACGAGTATAGACAGATAACTCAAAAGAAATGGTCACTAACCTGATTCTAGACAGCATTGGAAAAAACATCAAAAAGGGTTGTCAGTCTATTGACCCTCTTCATGATGTCTTTGTTTGAAAAGGGAAAATGCTGAAAAAGCCCTAGATTATATTGGGGAAACTCATGGAGCTTCCTGGCAAAGATAGTAATTCTGGAAAGGCTGCTAGGAATGAGATCGTACTAAAGTGAAATGAGCTGATGGCTATGAGCTACCAGCCTAAGAATCTGTTTAAAATTCCTACTTTTAATGGTGGCCCCAGCTCTGTGATGAGGGGAAAAAACACAGAGGGTAACTGCTAATTTTAAGTTGAATGATAAGTGTCTTTTAAGTGGCTACATTGTGAACCAGTTCACCTGCTCCTTTACAAATTCACATGAAAGGCCTAAAATTGCCTTTTGTACCCAGAGCCAATTTTGAGACAGTGTCTTACTAATTTGACCAGCCTAGACTTGAGCTTGTGATCCTTCAGCCTCAGCCTCCCAAGAGTGCAGGGATCACAAGTATGCCACCATGCCCAGATTCAGATTGGCTTTTCAGTGAAAAGTGTGTAAATGTGCACGAGAGAGGAAGAAAGGGAAGAAGGGGGAAGGGGAAGGAGGGAGCGAGAAAGGAGAGTGTTTTTACATACAGAAATTGAAGTAGAGGGCCGGGGATTTAGCTCAGTGGTGCTGCGCCTGCCTCACAAGCGCGAGGTCCTGAGTTTGATCCCCAGTGCAAGAAAAAGAAAGAACGAAAGAAATTGAAATAGAGACTTAATGTTGCCTTTAATAACATGATGCTATTTGAACAACTCATACATAAATAAATGCTGACATATAGATATACTGTTAAGAGGCAGATGCCAGAGTATTTACTGTCACTTTGTAATGATCACAAAAAACAATACATAAAAAATAGGCAGGGAGAAAGGTAACGATCTTAATGTCCATCAATAGGGGACTAGTGAAAATGGTACAATAGTACATAAACAATAGAAAACTGCAGATCTGTGTGTCAATATAGAAAGCAGCTTGAAGAACAGTATAATATGAAACTGGCTATTATAAACATAAATATATGTGTACATGGGAGCTGTTTGGATAGATATATACCACACTTTTAATTGTGGCCCTCTTGAGGGTAGGAGGGCGGAAGTTGGTAGAGGAAGGGGATGGCTGATTGGGAGAGATTTCTTTTTATATTACTTCTCATTTGTGGTATGCCATTGGTAATAATGTTTTTGGCCATGAACATATATAAGTTATTTTAAAACTAGCACAACAAAAAATGACCACTGAATTCAAATGCCATCCTTTTTGAAAGCACTTAATTGCATGCTCTTTTTAATAATGTTTTGATTATATAGGTAATAGTTCCTCTCACACTATATTGTAATATTTAATATTCTGTGAGCTCCTTAAAGTCAGGAACCATATATTCTATCTTTATTTCTAGGGCCTAGCCAATGTCTTCATAGGAGATAACATAAATATTTGAATGAGAAAAGTATGGGTGAAATATATCTAAGATAAATGTTAGTAATAATCCTGCTAATATTTACAGCAATTGAAAAAATTATTTTTATGTTCCAAGGCCATCTCAACCAGGTAACTTTTACCAGATTATTTTCCTCTTCCTGGATTCCCTTTGAATTTAAGTCTTAGGGCTAATCCATCTCAATTTATATTTAAATTCTTTGAAATAGTAATGATTGCAGGATTATGACTATATTAAAACTATAAAAAGTCTCAATTAAATTGTCTTAATGGTTAACCTGCATAGATCAGTACAGCATTGCCTTGATGGTAAGTCTAGCATTTTAGGTTTCTTTTTTCTTTTCTTTTCTTTTTTTTTTTTTTTTAAGACCAATTCTTACTATGTAGTTCAGACTGGCCTTGAACTCACAGTGATCCTCCTGCCTCTGCCTCCTGAGTGATGGGATTACAGGGGTGCAGCACCATGCCCAGCGCATTTTGGGTTTCTTATGGAGAACAGTTCTGTCCAAACCTTTGTGCATTTGCCTTTTTGTTAGGATTCTGACAATCCTGACCTTCGAGACCGGGGCTATATTTATTGGCGCCTTCTCTCAACTGACCCAGTGACAGCCAAAGAAGTAGTCTTATCCGAGAAGCCACTAATCTCTGAGGAGACCGACCTTATTGAGCCAACTCTGCTGGATGAGCTGATCTGCCACATTGGTTCTTTGGCCTCTGTGTATCATAAGCCTCCCAATGCTTTTGTGGAAGGGAGTCATGGGATCCATCGCAAACATTTGCCAATTCATCATGGGAGGTAAGCAGGTTGAGGAGTGACTGTTTAGGCAGAGTTAGTCTTCCTCCTGTTTTTATAGCATGGAAAAGAACTTGTTATGGATTTTGCAAACCTACTACTATACTTCCCCAGGGCTCCAATCTAGGAATACAGTAATGCTTTAGAAAATGTGATGGAGAAGAACTTCTAAATTGATAAAGTCTGAAAGTTTCTCCTGAGTTGAGGCCGGAAATGTTCCCAGAGTTGAAAACCAGGGGTGGGGGTGGGGTCTTCTGTTTGTGCATTCAGCTATGTTTATTCCTTACTGAAACTTTGGTTGAGGCTTAGATGTATAAAGTTAGACACTACTTCTCTCATAAGATAAAACTATTAATAAAATATTTGCAGGATTGTCTCATATAAACAGCCTAAATTCTACATGCATATACTTTTTCAGTTACTTGTGCCTTTTTTACCAAATTAAGTTGATCATATAATAAGGAAATTCGGTTATGAACAGGACTTCAGGTACCATGGATTACTTGCTTTGTAGATACCTTAAAATTTTAATTAGGGAGGAGAAATACTCTAATAAAGTTTTCTTGGGGGGGGTTGTTTTTGTTTTTGTTTTTTGGTATTGGGGATCGAACTCGGATCCTTGCGCCTACACAGCAGGCAGCAAAACCACTGAGCTAAATCCCCAGCCTCTAAAAAACTCTCATAATAAGTAACTTGGAAACTTGCCAGAATGTGATTCCTTCATCAGTCATAATAAACTTTAAATCTAAGTAGAATAATTGGCTTTTCATTAATGGATGTCTTAATGTCTTGCACCATTGTTTAATGTATATTTCATGTATGGCCAAAACAGAGTTTACAGCCTTACACATTGGTATAATCAGCATTGGGGTCTCTTTTAAAAAACTCTAAATACAGAGAAAAAAGGAAAGATAATACCCAAGAAAATGATTATTACTCTTTTATGGCCTTAGCTGAGGCTTTGGTTTAGGGGCAAGTCCTTTGATTTTTAACTCAGAGGAGATGTGTAAATGCACAAGGATTAGACTTTGGAATAAGTTAGGGTATTTCTCCTTTTAGGCAAGCATGTTTAACATTCTCTAGATATAACTTTTTCTTTGTTTTGGTACCAGGGATTGAACTCAGGACCTTGCATTTGCGAGGCAGGTGCAGCGCCACTGAGCTAAATCCCTGGCCCTAGATATAACTGTTTGACTTCTAAGAATTTCTTGTGGTCTGCTTCAAGTTTTTACATGGATAGGATTTTCTGTTATAACTTGCTGATATAAGCATATTTATATGCCATCTAGGCTAGCCTTCTGATAACTTTTGGCCCTCAAATGGAAAGAAAAAAATTAAAAAGAAAAAAAATATTCTTGAACACACGGAAAGAATCACTGTTTATCTAAAATAAACACAGTGCCATACATGAGGTCTTTATCTGATTAATAACCCTTAGTTTGTTACCTTCCTTATGGTTCCTTTTTAGATAACCCTCTTGTGCTTGCCTATTGCTTTTAATGGGTGTAGGAAAATATAGGAAAAATACCCTTTGATATAAATGAGAATGATGCATTCCTGCAAATTACATGTCTGTCAATTATTTCCTTCCTACCTAGCTCAGTTATCACCTGTCTTCTGCACCATAAGATTAATAATTGATATACTTCCAACATGAATTAGAGAAACACTTTAAAACCTTACTCTGCCTCTTGTCAAAATTTAAAAATGCTTTTAAAGATCTATTTCACTGGGTCTTTTAAAATCACTTAGGAAAGGGAGAAGTGCTCTAGTTTCTTTTTTGTTTTCAATTAAATTTATTGGTACATTTTAGGTGTACAATATGATGACATTCCTCATTGGGAATTTGTACCTTTACATGATGTATCTTGGTTCTTGTTTTTCCCCATTCCCCTGACCTCCCTTCAACCCTTCTACCCCTCCCTATTTTCAAAGGCTTTGTTTCCATTTTTTCCTTTTCACATATTTTTTTCCTTTCCCTTCTTTCCTTTCCCCTACTCCTCCCACTTCCTCCTCCCCTTTAGACCTTTTCTTCCTATTTCACATTATCTATTACACATTTTGATTCTTACTTATACTTTCAGTTTCTCACACCAAAGAAACTTCAGTATTTACACATCTGTTCTATTTATTTCACTTAAGAGTATGGCCTCAATGTGCATCCATTTGACTATAAATGACTAGTTTCTTGTTCTTTATGGCTGAGTAGTACTCCATTGTATAAAATTTAAAAACCACACATTTTCTTTATCCAGTTTCCAGTTGATGGGCAATTGGACTGTTTCCAAGTTTTAGCTCTTACAAACTGGGTGCACATATATCATGGGGTATAATTCTTTTAATTCTTTTGGGAAGATAACCAACAAGGGTATAGCTGGGTCAAATGGGACCTCTAATCCTAGTTTTTTGAGGTGTCTCCATATTGATCGCCACAGTGGTTGCACCAGACTGCACTCCCACCAACAATGGAGAAGGGTCTGCTTTTGTGCTTACTGTGCTTAATACTTGTCAGCTGTTCTGTGGGGGTGAGGTGGTAAATAGTTGTCTAATTTGGAAAACTTTGACCTTTAAAAATATTTCTTTGATGACATTTATGAAGTTCCTATGAGTTCACAATGGGAAACTTTCATATAATTTTTTCCATTTAGGAAAAAATTGTGCTAATCATTTATCATGTTCTTTCATGTTTATCATGAATCTACAAAATCATTTACTTCTTGGGCTGGGGATTTAGCTCAGTGGTTTCGATGCCTGCTGTGAAAGCACAAGGACCTGAGTTCGATCCCCGGTACCAAAAAAAAAAAATCATTTACTTCTTGTCATCTAACTCACTTTATCTTCTCATATTCTTTGATTATGATGAAAACATATATATCCATTGCTACCTATTCTACCTTCTATTTAGAGATACTAATAAATCTCTGTAATAGCATATTTCTTAAGTGGCACATCATTAAATGACATAATTTCATGTACAGAAAATACTCTGAAGATTTCATATTTCTTGCCAAGTATATATGAAATTACTTCCCTTTGGACTTTTTTTTATATTTGGTCTCTTTTTCTGCATGGCTTCCTTGATACTTTTTCATTGTAAGTCATCTTCTATAGTTTTTCTGTCTTTAATCTTTGCAGTTCCATGTTCATTCTCTTCTCTAATCATTAATCTTGGTTGTACCGAAAAGGCTCATCCTGAACTTTCTCTTTCTGTGCTTCTCTCTGTATTTTCTTAGGGAATTTATCTTCCGACCACAACTACTGCTAATATATTACAAAGCTTTACCATTTGTACCATGTTTTCATTTGATCCTTGCTATAATAGAGCCTTGTGTTTGTGTGATATTGTTAGCATTTTATTGATGAAGAAATTGTCCAGAAAACTTGTCCCTTGCCCAGAATCTTGCAGCTAGCAATTAACTGGAGCCAACACTTGGTCCCTGCTCTTTTCACCATACTTTCCCCCCTGCTGATCCTCCTGAAATGTGTGAATGAATGTCTTCCCAAGTTGATAGTCTAACTTTGACTGACAGTCTTTTGTCCTTAGCTGCCTGATGGACTTGTCTACTTATTTTTCTTATTTGAAACTTGTCTAATGGCCATACCACCCTGAATGTGCCCAATCTCATCTTACTTTAAACCTCACAATTAAGAAGTAAGGATTTGGGGCTGGGGATGTAGCTCAGTGATTGAGCTCGTACTTAGCATGTGCAAAGCTTGAGGTTCAGACCCCAGCGCCAAAAAACAAAAACACCTAAGTGTCCTCTTTTATCAGTATCCTTTCAAATCCCCTATGATTAATTATGAGCATCATTAATTTTTTTCTTCCTAGTTTGTGTTTGTTTTCTGTACTTTAGTTTTTCATTTTCCTTTGTCCTCTATGTTCAAGATTGTCAAAACCCAAGTTTTCTTTAAAGGAAAAAATTATTTCAACTTACTAATTGTATTTTTACAATGTTTCGTAGTTACTGACATTTACATGTTGTCTTGTCATTTTGTCGTAGGTGAAACTGACTTTTCTCTTTTCTCCTCTGTGTGCATGTGACTGCAGCACCGATGCAGGTGACAGTCCTGTTGGCACCACCACGGCAACCAACCTGGAACAGCCTCAGGTTATTCCCTCTCAAGGTGACCTTCTTGGGGATCTTTTAAATCTTGACCTTGGTCCCCCAGTCAACGTGCCACAGGTGTCCTCCATGCAGATGGGAGCAGTAGATCTCTTGGGAGGAGGATTAGATAGTCTGGTAAGCATCTTTCGTCTCTCTCCCTTTTTGTTATTTTTATTTCTTGATATGCTAGAGAACTTTATTGAGGCTTTTTAGAATTAGACCTTTCCTTGAGGTACAGTAATGTCCTTTGGTAAAGGACAGCATTACTTGTCTTTAGAGTTAATTATAATATTCATCATTGATATGAGCTGTTTCTGCAAATATATGGGATTATTTTGTTGTCCTGATTCTAAATAGAAGTTTGGCTATTTAACCACCCTACTGTTCAGCAATCTTAATGTTTAATATCCTTTCCAGAGTTTATTATTGTTCCTTTTTCTTAACTCTGGACAACCCTTGTAAGTTCTCCTTTTGACCTGAACAGTACTAAAATGGCCTCATAAAGATGATCCTATTTTGAGTCTTTCAAGTGCTCTGCCGTTTAAATATTTTATTGGCTATGCTTTGTACAATTCTGAAAGGTTTTCAGACAGTCATTTGAACCATTTTTATCTAAAATATACCTCTGTTACAGTTGAGAAGAACTGCTCAATTGGTTCTTTTTTTCCCCTTCGTCCCCACCTCCTCTACCTTGTCATACTTCCAATTTAATTAGCTTCCAGGATTCTAAAACTGAAAGGCTCCAAAGTCTGGAATATCTGTGAATATATGCCACCAATGGAAACCAAAGTTATTTTTTGTTGCTGTACAAAATATGTGAGAAATACTAAGTGTAACCTTCAGTCGGTGGAGAGAAGGCCAGGAAAATCACAGATCTCATCAAATGGCTCCCTGCAAACTAGGTATTTAACTGATGGAACTAGATTTTTTTAGCTAGACGCCTGCAAACAAGATGTTTGTCAGCCTAATGATTAAAAAGATGCCCAACAAATTGATTTATTTCCCAACATCATTGGAAGGCAAATACCATAGATATGAAAATATGTGTTCCCAGAGATTATATAAACAAAACAACTTCAGTCTCTGCTACCTGTACTGGCATCATCTCTTGTGTTTAAAGAGCAGTACTGTCTGGGGCTTATGCCAGCCAGGATAGGTCCACTTACATTTTGGCCGACACACACTCTAATACAATAGTCCCATCTCTGTGGGTTGTGCATTTTACTAATAGAAAGTCGCTGCTTCCATAATCCATACACTGGCCAAGCAGTGAACTCCAGCTCATTGACAAAAATGAGCACTCCTGTTTTCTTTCTTGAAAACGTAGCATTTGCCTTTCACATTCTTAATAAATGGGCTTGATTGATAAGTGGAATAGTTTCCTCATGTCATTCTACATTGCTGTATGTATAGCTTTCTTGTAGACTCAAAAGATGCACAAATGAATACTTATTCATGGAGGAGCCCAAGAATCCCTCATGAAATTAAAATAGCTCTTCCTATTGTGTTGACACACCAGCTACAGTCTGAGTATTGTGTCCTCTTCAAGTTTATATTTTAACAACCCTCCTTACTGCTTTCCCTGGTGGCTTACTGCATGTTGGACTCACTGGAACTGAGAGTGACGAAGAAGGATCAAGGGATAAAAGGGGAAAGGAGCCTGTATTTTCATGTTGCCAGGCCCACGATTCTACACTCTGGCTTCATGGTCCACTTTGGCATAAAAAGAAAGAACATGTTATTTCCATTGACTTTGTTTTAGCTCTTGCCAGCCTCCACAACCAATGAGTTTTATCCCTATATATTACCTACCTGTCCAGTCATCGGTTAGAATTTCTGCATGTATAGCTTCAGATAGAAAAGTTTTTAGAACTTAATTGGGTTGCACGTAGGCCTTTTCCCTTTTTTTTTTTTTTGCCCCCACCTTCCTTTTGTGGTAAAGGATATTCTTTTTGGGGTGGGAAAGTAAGTTGGTTTTCAAATTTGGATTTCTAAAACTTACACATTATGTAGTCTTTGCTAGGTAGGCCCAGTAATTTTCCCATGTAAGTAAACTTGAGCTTTCCCTCACTTTGAGATTTTAAATGCTATCCTTGGTTTTGTAACACCAGCAAGTTTTTACAGTAAAAACTTGTAGCTAGCTCTGAGATATAGTTTATCTCATAAGTCAAAATGAGAAAGAATACAAGCCCTTACTTTTGCTTTGGATCTGCCTGTGTTTAAGTATATATTCACTCAGAGAACCAGAGTTCATTTTACAAGAACATCACAAGCAGGCTCTGTGAAAGTTGAGTTTTTATGGGAGGAGTGAACTATGCTAGTATTAAAATGCTTTTATCGTTCTTATGCTAGTTACCTGTTTTAAAGAGGAAAATAATCTTCAAAATTGGCTTAATCTATGATGGTGCCATTTTCTCCCCTGGTACTGGGAATTGAACCCAGGGCCTTTACACTGAGCTACATCCCCAGCCCCTTTTTATTTTTTATTTTGAGACAAGATCTCAATAAGTTGCCCAGGCTGAGCTCAAACTGGCTGTCCCTCCTGCCTCAGCTTCCCAGAATTCTGGGATTACAGGTGTGTGCCACCACACCCAGCTAGTAGTGCCATTTTTTAAATGGATTCTTACTTTACAGTAGTACTTCTCAAAACAGACCATAATGTGTGCATGAATCTCCTGGAGATACTGTATTGATACAAGAGACGTCTTCATTTTGTTAGGCTAGGGTAAGACCTACGAATCTGCCTGTCTAACAACCTCCCAGGGATACTGAAGCTGCTGGTCCATGGACTACATTTGGCACAGGAAGGACATAAAACACCTGTAACCACTATGAACCACTTCAATTTGGTGTTTGAACCATAGCTACCAGTAAACTTAGATCCCTTTTCCTCAATAGCAAGCACATTCTTGGAAAGAGAGCGCCAGCCCTACCCCATATTAATTGAAGAAGGGCAAGAAACTTGTGAAATTATAACCTGTTAAGAGAAAAGGTATTGCTACAAGCAGTAAAATTTGACTCACTTCTTATGTAAAATATGGCTAGGGTTAGAATGGTGTGGCTGTTTGGCAAGAAGCACTGAGGTTAGAAAGGTTATTATGTTTATTTTCCATCATTGTGACAAAATACCTGAGAAAATCAACTTATAAGGAGGAAATTTTATTTTGACTCATGGTTTTAAAGATTTAAGTCCATAATACCTTGGCCCTGTTCATTTGGGCCTGTCATGAGAACATTGCTGTGGCTGGAGTATGTTGGTGGAGGAAGCTGCTCACCTTATGGTTGCTGGGAAGCATAGCGAGAGACAGGAAGGGGCCAGGAGATGTCCCTAGTAACCTGACTTCTACTAGGTTTCACCATCTCCCAAGAGCACCACAGGCTGGTGACCAAAGCTTTTAACATATGAGCCTTGGAGGACATTTACCAACCAGTCTACGACAACTATCAATCATGCCTCTAGATATTGCTGCTGCTTTTAGCATCAGTTTCTGATAGAACCTCACCCATAGAGGTCAGTGGTATGCCACTAATGAGGTATTAACTGGCTGCTCCTAAACTCTTGATGATTTTCAACTCTAGCTGCATAATTAGTCCCACATTAGTACCATTTTACAAATTACTATCAATACTTGGGCCTAAGAACAATTAAACAAAGCTGTGAGGTTGGATCTAGACAGTGCTATTTTTAAAAAGTTACACTGGTTGTCTTTAATTTTGCAGCAGAATTGAGAATATTAAGCTAAATGAAAATCCAAATGGAATTAAGTAGCTGATGTCTAAGCTAGGACAGTAACTTCCACATAAAAATGTTATTTTTTGCAGAGCTTCTTAGGCACAACTTACAAAAACAGACATGTCTGACTTTACCTTTGTGCTTTTTTCTCCCCAGGGTAGTTTTCTTTAGTGATTTTCCACTAGGTGATCCAACTTACCAAAAGTTGGCTGGAAGTTAAATTTGACCAGTTTAGGTATAGTTGCTCAATCCAAGGGTCTTTTTTATCCTTGCTCACTTTCCATAATGGGAGATGAAAATTGAGGACATTCTATATTTCTGATTATCCTACTCACTTTCTTAAAACTTGATATTTATTAAAGATTTTTTTTCTTTTCTTTTTATATCCTAGTAATCCTCTCATTAGATTTTATTCTTTTTTTAACCTTCTTTAATCATTACATTTGTGAAATTAAGATTTAGTGAACTGTGACCTTTACTAGAACTGTCATATTCAGGAAGTGTTAATTAATTGCCACATATACCTAAATTCTCCAACCTTCTTCCATCAATAATAATGACTCATAGCATCCATAATTCTTACACCAAAGGAGAATGGAATGAGGATATTTCTGTGATTACAAGGAAAATACTATGTCTCTCAGGTGGTTGGTTACTGTATGCCTTTTGAAAGAAGGCAGTCATCTTTTAAAATCATTGATTTAGGGAGAGGTTTACAAATTGAATGTCTTTTCGCACAGTACTTGAATGGAAATGGAATTCCCATGGATTTCTTTTCGTCTTGTTACTAGAACATCCCTGTCCTTATTTTTTGCTTTCCTTTCAGCATGTTCTTTGATTGTACTCTATAAATTGTTTCTTCCTGCTGTTAGTATAAACTGTCACCTTGATGTGGAGTGAATTCAAGAAGTCCAATTTATGTGATTGATTTTTTTTCTACTTGTAGAATATACTGTTTATGTGTAGTCTTGTGAAAGTAGTTATTTTGTTTCTTTGTTTTAGAAGGCATATATTGCTGTGGTTTTGTTTTTGTTTTAATGCCTCTGATATTTAATAAGAAACTGCCTGTTCTGAGTAGTGTGGTTTTTCTCACAGTGCAGATCCTTCTGGTTTGACATAGTGTAGGGGGTGATGTGATATCTATGTGTATAACTTTTGTATGTCTGTTATGTGCTCAGGAGTTTGATATCTGTGAGGATCATTAAAATAATTATTGACTCTCAGATTGTTGCCTTTACTTTCAGCCTCTCAACAAGAGGCCTTGGCTAAATTACAGTCTTGCTTGTCCAAGGTGCTGGGCATTATTCTGTAATCCAGAGTACCATTTGTTTTTCTATGTTGAGGAAGGATTGTATACAAGAGAAATGTATTTTCTGTGTGTTCAGCTGAAATGGAGTGGCATGTAAGAGAAATGGTCTTTTCCTAACTCTTACTATGAGGTATAATCAAAAAAGTTGGTGAATATTTTTCTTTTAAATTTGTTACAATAAGACACCTTGCTCCTCGGAATATGCCCCCTTGCTTCAAGCACACTTATCCCTCATTTTTGCCATTTTCTGAAGCAGTTTTACAAGTCCTCTTTTGTGGGTGTTAGTTACACTGTCATGGCTGCCTCAGTGATCTGAATTGATTCAAAATGTTTACTTTTTATGGTTATTTTAACTTTGGGGGAAGAGCCAGAAGTCACTTGGTGCCAGGTCCAGTACATAAAGTGGTTGAGGACATATTGTGATGCTTTCATGAACCTTCTTTTCCTTCAAATGACAATCGGCAACAACATTCACCGTATTTTTTTTAATCATGTCTCATAAAGACACTCAATTTTTCAAAACCTCTCACACTGTTTCTTACAGATTTTTGCCTTTGAAATTTTTTTCGTGAGCTACTTTATTAACAGTTTTGAGTTTTTTAGTCCCCAGGAAAATTTATTGAGCCTACTAGTGTTGTGCCTTCATTTTTCTTCCTTTGGAGGAGCTGTGCAGTGACTTAACACCTTTTTGTTTTAGTTGTATAAAAAGAGCTTTGTAAATTGTTGCCCAATTTTGTATTATAAAATTTTCAAAGTGGCTTCTATAACCATTATCTTTTATCAAATGTATAAGTTTAGTCAAGGCTGGCCTCAGTGTTTGTTAGTTATCTGTCACTATAACAGAAACATAAGATAATTGACTTATAAGGAGAAAAGATTTCGTTTTGGTTCATAGTTTTAGGAGTTTCAGTCCATGGTCAATTGGCCCTGTTGCTTTTGGGCCTATGATAAGGCAGTACATTCATAGGAGGATCACATGGCAGACCAAAACCGCTCACCTTATGGCTGGGAAGTGAACAGGAGGAAGAGGCCAGGGTCTGACTATCCTCTTAAAAGGTACTCCACAATGACCAAAAGCCTTCCTACTAAATCCCACTTCTTAAGATTCCACTACCTCCCAGTAGCGCCATGAGCTAGATAGAGACCAAGCCTTTAATACATGGATCTTTCGGGGATACTTGATCCAAACCCTAGCAGGCAGTTTTGAGAATAATTACCAGTTACTAAGTGCCGGCACATGTGCTAGGACTTTTTTTTTTTTTTTAACTTTCATAATTTCTAATCCTCAGAACACCTCAATAACATAATATTGGGCTCAATTTTGGGATGTCACCTAGCCAGTGAGCCAGACATGGAATTTAAACCCAGGACTTATTCAAAATTCCAAAGTTACCTTCTTTTCACTCTCACGATTCCTACAGTTTGTTATTGTCATCTTCTAGACTAGAATCCCGTGTCACTTAACTTTGATCCTTCTCAAACTAGGGTACATAATCTGAACTGTAGAGAAGAGTGTGGGGTACATTTGAAGCTGCCGGATAAACATGGCTGGCTCATCATCTTGCAGTGTCGGTTGTACTTGATGATGAGTAATATAAACACAGAATAAGCACTCATGTGTAGGGCTTAGAGTGTAAAAGTGCATGACCTGGGCCAGGGATTTAGCTTAGTGGTTCCGGCGCCTGCCACACAAGCGCAAGGTCTCAAGTTCGATCCCTGGTACCAAAACAACAACAACAACAACAAAAGTGCATGACCTATTAAGATAAAACACAAGAGTTTCTTCGCCTAAGCCTCTCTGCTGTACCTCAAGGTTCTCGGGACATGTGAGTTTGGGCTAGTGTATCACTAGGAGACACATGAAAGTCTGAGAATAAGACTATTCATTTGTAAAAAAAAAAAAGAGAGACTGGTAAGTTACATATTTTTACAGCAGAAAGATCAGGATTATTCCTTTCATCCTTTTGTTGTTCATCTTTTCCTCTTGAAGGACAGCCATAAAATCTCATCTTCCCATCTTTTTGGCAACAAGCAGTAATAAAGCATTAGTACTTTCAAGGCAGTTAGTGATGTGCAGGCATTCTTCTGCTGAAAAGTTGCTATCAAAATCATGCAGATACTGCTTTTCCTCTCTAGAAAAGGCCTTGGGCTGGAGGGGTTCATTTTTCCCCTCACTTCTTTTCACATGTGTTGGCAATATTGATGCAGATACTATGCTCTAGGCCAGTTGGTAGATAATTTTGTCAACCTTCTGTTCTTTTGGTGATTTTTTTCTCTAATGTGATTTTTGTTTCAAAACTGTTATCCAAGAAATATTGCCAGTAGCCCTACTTACATGGTTACTAGAAAAGATTCATTCAATAAATATCAGAGTGCTTACTGTATGTCAGGCTCTATTCTGTATACTAGGAATGTAGTTGTGAACAAAATTGTCCTTGCAAGCTTATCTTCTAGTCAGGGAGACAAATCATACATACAGTGAGGCAGGATACAGAATTTTTCCTGTAGATATTTACTGTATTCAACATTGAGCTCTGTAGCCATTGTTAGGATTTTTTTCTCTTATCAGGAAGTTATACAGTAAGTCCCCAACTTAAGAATGAGTTCTGTTTCAGGAGAATTGTTTGTAAGTCTGATTCATTCATAAGTCGACAATGAGTCTTATACAGTTATGAAACTTCGAAACTCGAATGTTCGTAAGTTAGGGACTTATACTGTACGCTGTTCTATTAACAGAAGCCTTTTTTTCCCTCAAATTAAGCAGTCTTCCTGTGATTTTTATGTTTTTGTTTTTACAGTATCAGAGATCAAACTCAGGACCTTGTGCTTCTGAGGCAGGCACAGTGCCACTGAGCTAAATCTCTGGCCCTCTTCTGATGATTTTTTAAATGAACTCAATTCACTTAGGCCAGTAGTGGCGAAGCTATGGCATGCCTGTTGTTTTTCTTGTAAAACATTAAAACAAAAGATGTTAATGTATGAGTTGTATTTTCTAAACTAAAAGCTTAGTATTCAGGTTTAATTGCAGTGTTGGCACTTTGTGATAAATAAATGGGTTTTGGTAGTTTGGGCCCTCATCTATAAAAGATTTGCCATTATGACTTAGGCTATTACATGTCAACACTACTCTCAGCCATCAGTTTACACACAATAGCTTTTGTATGGTGAGAGTCTTTTCACTAACTTCATTAGTATTATGGTGCTTTTTGTCCATAGCTTTTGGAAGATCCAATTAAAATTTCTGCCAAATAGCTGAAAACCATACTTTCACCTAAGAGATGCCACATGCTTTCTGAAATCTAAAGCCAGATAGGAAAACACAGATTGATATTTTTGAAACCAATAGAATTTTGAAAGCAATTACTTTCAAAAGTAATTGTGATGAAAGTCATTGTATCCTATTTTTACACCATTCTATTGACTCCTCGATCACAGAGCTGTTGGTAAGTTATACTGGTAGGTTCCTAAAATTCCTTTCAGTTCTGGAAAGTATCACATAAAATAGATGAGAGTGTTAGGAGCATAGACATATCAGACCTTAATATTTACAGCTGTTACTAAGACAATGTCTTGAGATACACAGACAGCTACACAGTTTTAGAAGCAGATAGGTATACTTTGAACTTGTCAGATATACCTCAAAAGGACTAACCTGATTAAAACTCCTTAGTGGCCATCCCAGTTTGTATCCTTTTTAAAGGACTTTTTTTTTCTTCTTGGAGTCAGGCAATTTTGTTCCTTTACAGAACATCAGTCTTGAGCTCTTTCTCTGTATTTCTGCTATCATAGCATTATTGCTATTGAAGTTGATATTTCCTGTTGGTATCTGTAGCGGAGCTGGAACTTCTGTATGTGGGCTCACCTCTGAAACTTTTGACTCTGTACCTGACTCTGTTGCATAGCTCATGAAACCATGCTGAAATCTCTTTAGCCTGTGAGTTACAGTAAGTGACCAGAAATTACTACTTGCCTTCTAGTTACTGAATTAATAGTGCAGTGGCACATTATTGTATAATTCAATATGAACTGAGGCTCACTTAACAATACTTCAAGCATGGTAAAGTGACCGCTCATTGACAGTGTTATTTAATAACTACAACTACCATGGTTTAGAACTGCACAACTAGTGGGAAACTTGGACTTGGTTATCAACTAGAGACTTTTAGGAAAAGTCTGCTCAGCTTTCAGCATTTCAGATATTGTCTTCCTGAAATTGGCACCTCTCCCTTCTTCCTATATCCTGATTCAGTTAGCCTGTAGTTGACATTATTTTTTTTTCTTTTTTTTTTTTAGTACCGGGGATCGAACTTGGGTCCTTGCGCCTGCCCAGCAGGCGGTGAAACCACTGAGCTAAATCCCTGGCCTGACATTTTTTTTTTTTTTCATGGAGAAAATGGCAGCTTCAGAAAGGCAATCTTGGGAACAATGGCCTGTGAACAACTCCAAGGGACACTCAAAACACAGTACAATAAATCCCTGACTTACAAATGAGTTCCATTCTGGGAGAACGTTCATAAATTAGATTTGTTTGTAAAAGTGACAAAAGTGAGTCTTACACAGTATACCTGTGAAATTTGGCAACTCTAATGTTCATAAGTCAAGGACTTAACTATATCTAGACACCTAGATTGGGATTAAAGCCATGTTGTGAACACCTTTCCTTTTCACTCCTGGCTCCCACCAGCTAACTAGATAATGGATATCACTCTGAATCTCACAAGTCCTAATTTGATTGATTTGTGTGAGCCCCTGGTAAGTGCAGGCTCAGAGTATTTCCAGGTAGATGAACCTGACTGCACATAATATCAGCCACTGAACTGAAATGGTTAATGTCTAGTGTGGACCAATAGTTTTCTTTTTTCTTTGATTATCCGCTTCCATCTGCTTGTCACAGTAGTAGTTAGGTGAGGTCACTTACTGGATGAATCATTTCCACCCTTGTTGCCATCTCTGTATTAGTCACTGTCCTCTACTCTCCATCATTGTTTTATCACCTTGCAATATTCTCCGAGGAGGATAACTTTCCTTGGAATCTTTCGCATTCAAGAAGAAAGCTGCAGAACAAAGTCTAAGTAAGCTATATAGACTTGCTAGTTAGAAAATGTGTGATATTGTTACCTCCCTTTACTTTCTGAACATAATACAATTAGGTGAACCTTTTATGATGCTGGCTATGTGTCTCTGGTACCCTTGGGGTCCTGTCTGTATCAAATCAGAGTTCTTGATTCTAGCTAGTTGTCTCTATAATACTGAACATAAACAAAAGAATATCAGGATTATTTTTTCAGCTTCTTCTATGGTTTTGAATAAAATTGATCAGCAGCATGGGGAAGACTACATTCAGGTCTTTTCTAGCAAAGATAATACCCATATAATATTCAAAGATAAGAATGAAATCTGAGAAAATAAGAACTGTAAGTGTGCTTTATTTCCTTTGGTCTAAATCTCATCAGTGAGACCTTATCCTCAATGGTGGTTTTTTTTTGGTTTTTGTTTGTTTGTTTTTACTGAATTTAGCATGTTTGGTAAAACTATTTCCTTAATGGTGTGGGGTTTTTTTCTTGCCATTGAATGCCAACCCAGGACCATAAAGAATTCTCTTTCAAGCTTGAGTTGTTAAGTCTGGCCAGAAGAGGGCGTAGTTAGAGAGAGAAAGCTTATCAGAAAGTCATCAAATCAGACCTTTTGTAGAATCCCTTCCATGTTTTTTTTTTATTTAGCCTTTGCCTTCCTTAGAAAGCTTTTTTGTGTGTGTGTGTACCAGGGATCAAGCTTGGGTCCTTGCACTTGCGCACCAGGTGATGAAACCACTGAGCTAATTCCCCGGCCCTTTTTTTTTTCTCTCTCTCTCTCTCTCTAAAGTCTGATCTCCTTTGTATTCAGAAATAAGTTTTAAACTCATCTTGTCTGATTCTAAAATCATTAATCCTCTAAGGCAGTGTTTTAAACCTTGGCTGTACACTAGGATCAACTACAAGAGCTTTTCAAAACTCTTAACACCCAGGCTAAACCTCACAACAGTTAAATCACTCTCTGGGAATAAGACTCAGGCAGTAACATTAATTGATTGATTGAAGAGAGACAAGGTTTTGCCAAGTTGCCCAGGTTTGTTTCAAACTGGTTGGTGGGCTCAAGCAAACCTCGTGCTTCAGCCTCCCCAGTACCATTTTTTTAAAAAACACCTTCAAACATACACTAACACAAGCAGGTGATTAATTCCATTGTGTATCCAAGGTTGAAAGTCATAGTTCCTGGAACATAGTTATTACTAATATTTGAAAGTTTAAATCTTACTTTGAGAAACCTCTGTTTTTATAAAGGGGAAAACCTTCTAAAATTAGACTGCCTTTGGAATCTTATTCTGTACAATTTATGGTTGTTTATTTTGTTTTTTGAGTTAGGATCTTACTATGTAGCCCAGGCTGGCCTCAAACCTGAGGTGATCCTCCTGCCTCAACCTCCCAAATGCTGGGATTACAGGCATGTGATGCCATGCCAAACGTAATTTACATTTTAAAACGTATTTACCCTGTGCTCCATTCTAATTGGTCTGCTCATATTCCCAGTCATGCTTTTATTCTTGATTTTTTAGGAATGAAAAATCATGCTATTTGAGAAAAGTGCCTCCTCCATTTTTGCTTTCACCTCTTTGGAACTTCTCTTCATTACACTCACCAAAAGTAGGCTCTTCCTTTCAGAGCTTCCCTTTTTTGCTTTAGTATATTCTGTATGGTTTTGTACCTCTGTTGTATTTCTCCTGCCAGTTTGCAAACTGGTTCTTATTTGTCTGTATAATGACTGTCTGACATCTTTGCATTCCTTGCATGTTGCAAATACTATGTAAGTGTTAGAATAAAAGGAATGTCATGCTCCAGATGTGTGTTATTCTAGAACCAGGGAGAAAGCAGATATATAATATTTTTTCTGTTTACTTTCATGCTTTTTTCAGTTGTTCAAATTCTTGGTTGAGATGACCTCTTTATTTGTCATTAGCTTTATGTTTATCATCCCATGTCTGACCATTTACTAATCTTCAGGAACCAGTTTCTGGAAATGTCAGCTCTGTGATTTGGAATACTCTGTGGCTTAGTGCAGAGAGTACTTTTTGTTAAGCACCTGCTGGGGTTCTTTTCTATCACAGAGGAAATAGTTTGGTCATAGACCTCACTATTTTTTAATATAGATTGAATTTTAGATTTTGGCAGCACCATTTTATATACTATCAGATCATAAAGAAGATAAATCCCAAATCCTGAAAATGCATTACAATTGTTTTTTAACACAATCACAACACAGTGATCATCAAATTTCTACCACTAAATAAGAGACAATGAACAAAAAGTTTTTAGTCTTTTAGTCTATTTTTAAAGTAGACAAGCATTTGATGATTGAAACAGGCATTGTAGATAAACAACTAGAGAGGAAGCAAATGTGAAACGGTAGCAAAAGGGAGGTTTTGTTTCTAAACACTGCTACTGGTTGTATATACAGGTTCCATTGTATTTTACTTTGCTTGACTACCAGCTGTTTTTAGCTTCAGTTCTTTAATGTTTTTGTCACAGAAGACTGACTTCCGGGTCAGTTATATATCAGAGCCCTGAGAAAAACAGGCAAGACTAATATCATGTGAAAGTATTTTCCTGTCAGCTCCTAATTCAGTTAGTCTAGTTCTCTAATGTTCAACCGCATTTTAAATGAACTACTCCAAATAAATCATAGCATTTTCTCCTTAGTTGTATTGACTGTCAGGGAGATTTGAAGCATTGCAGATTTGAAGCCTCCACCTTCCTCCCCAGATAGGATAGATTATTGTCCCAACTATTTTCTTTTAGGAATAGTCTAAACTCTAAAATCACTTTTATTCCACCTGTAATTCTCAAAGCTTGAAATTACAGTTCAAAGCTGATTTGGTTCTCACCATCTCATTCATTCAGACAGTAGATTTTGTAGATCAAAGCATGTTTTAGCCTTCTTTTCTTTTATTTCCCCCTTAAATTTCTTTTTAAAGAAAAAAATATTCAAAACATTGATGCTTGGAAGTAGAGCTTCTTGGAATATGCAAATTCTTTAAATCTTGTTTGGGTTGTGTTCATGTGTCCTGCTGTAAAGATTGGATCTGAAACATCCTTGAGATGTCCCAGCTCCATCTTCTTTCCAAGTTTTCTCAAAACTCCCACACCCCCTCACTATCACCACTTGGTTCCCCTAGGGCATATTTCTTTGCAATCTAGAATTTCCTTAGGCTTTGGGAAACACATTGAATGGCATGTATTTCCAGCAACTTGGTAGAGCAATTTACAGATTCTGTATGGGCATCTAGTACTTAGCTAAATGAACTCTACCTCTCTCTTCTCTCTCTGCTTTCTCTCTTTCAGCTTGGCAGTGACCTTGGCGGGGGCATTGGAGGAAGTCCGGCAGTAAGTGCCATCCATTTTTTTCACCATGGGAAGCGCCGCCCCCTGTTTGATGCCTTTCCTTTGCACACACTGTCAAACCACTGCTGCTATACACCCAGATCTCTATAGCAGTATATATCATACACCAAAATCTCTAGCAGTGTATGAGAGGTAGAAAGTAGAGTAGGGTTACTTAGAATCTTTGGGATCATGTACCACATGTGGTCTAGGGACATCATTAGGGTTTGCTGCTCTGGTGCCTGAAGAGATCTTTATGTTTCTGACATTAAAGAGCTAAAGGAAATAGAACCTCCCATCTTGACTAGAGAATGTTCTTATTCCCTGGTGTCATCCAGAGAGAACTTGAGAGAGTCAGCTGGACTCATTGAGCCTCTCCTCACAGATGAGTGAGTTTGGGAGTGTGAATATCATCTCCCTCAGGAGAGCTTCCCACTAGGTATTTATGCCTAAATGGGAAAGTAAGACTTGGCTGTACCAAGTGAAATTGGAAATGCTGTTTAAGTTGGATGCTTCTCATTCTTTCTGTAGAGACAAACGCCCCCTTTTTTAGTGTACCTGTAGGCCTTTTGCACAGAATCATGGAAGCTAAAATTGGAAACAGACAGACAAAATCTTGGCTTACCGTATTCCTGTGTCTACTGAATACTGTGTCTTGATAAAGCTTCTGAAGGGTATATGTGTATCTTGTCAGTGATGAAAAAAAAAACTGTGATTAAAAATACAAAGATATACCAGCTTGGCTCCTAGGAATATTGTAATTGTGTTTTCTTACTGGTTTATCAGTACTGTTAAAATAAATAGCAGCATTTTAAAGGCTACTAATCTGTTGTTCTTCCTGATCTTCTCTCTCCCTTTTTTTTTTTCCCTGCAGGTTGGACAGTCCTTCATCCCATCATCAGTGCCTGCAACCTTTGCTCCCTCACCAACTCCTGCCGTAGTCAGCAGTGGTCTGAATGACCTATTTGAACTCTCCACAGGGATAGGGATGGCACCTGGTGGTTACGTGGCTCCTAAGGCTGTAAGTAAAGTTAGCATAGCAATACTTTCTTAATTGACAAAACCCAAATTATTTCTACATTTATGTTACTTCCAGAACTAATAAATCCAAGATTTTGCCTTGGTTCTAAGGAATTAACAAAGAAGATAAAATACAGCTTCAGTCTAATGGGAAGCACCATTAGCATCTTTGTTAAACATGTTTATAGTTTATCAGCACTGAAGTGAGTCTAGTGAAAGTCTGTTATACAGTGCATCAACAGGTGAAAAAATACAGTATAGAGAAGTAACATTTTTTTTGTTCCATCCTCCTTTGTTCATTTGTATTACATACTGATTCTAGAGTGCTATTGCTCAGATTTGATTTTTATGGGTTTTCATATACCCATGTAGAGTACTGGTTTAGATTTGTGTCATTGGGGCTCTTCCAGTCTCAACCTTGCTGGATGTCCGTCAGATTAAAATTCAGAACAGGAACCTACTGATAAATGAAGCTCTTTTAAGCTCTTGGGAAAGATACTAGCCAGGTCAGGGTAGACTTTGTATAATCTTGCCTTTGTAAGAACTAGTGTGCCTCTTTGCTTCCTGATTTTACTGCCTGCTCATCTGATTCCTTATGGAGAATCTCTGCTAAAGACATATAGGCCAATTGTCCATTCCAGGATTTATAACTATGTGTATATAGGCATTGCATAGAATAATCAAAAAGATGGCTCAGCCGGGGATTTAGCTCAGTGGTTCTGGCGCCTGCCTCGAAAGCACAAGGTCCCGAGTTTGATCCCCGGTACCAAAAAAAAACCCACTAGATTCTAAAAAGATGGCTCAAAACAGAGCCATAGTATTCTGGCACTATTTAGTACTATAGCTTTGTTGTAATATCTACTGTGTTGGAAATTAGCCACACAGACTTTATTAATTAAAAAATTATCTAATGTACTCCTTTACCTACAAATAACTTACTTAAATGATATACAAATATAAGACAAAAGATAGTTTCCTCTTGCTCCCATTTCCCCATACATAGCCACTGTTAACTTTGTCATGTGTCCTTTCAAAAGAAAAAGATAAAGATAATGCATATACTCAAATATTTGTATCCTTTAAAAATACTATGTCAGGAAAAAAAATACTGTGTCAGTAGATTTTTTTTCAGTTTTAAACATTAGTACATGTTTGCGGTATTATAATTACATGTATTTGGGGAGTTAGTACATATATATAACACAGCTTAATTTCTTTTTCTTTCTCCTCCCTTCCCTTCCTCATTCCTCCATCTTTTGCCCCTTCTCATTTGCAAAAGATCTGTCTCCCTGTTTCCCATTACTTATCTTTTATTTTGCTCTGTAAATTATTTACTTCACAATATACTGCTTTGTACATTGTTCTTTCACTACCACATTCTTTTTCTGTTTTGTTTTGTCCCCCCGGAATGGGGATTGAGCCCAGGACCTTCACACTGAGCTACATCCCCAATCCCCTTTTTTTATTTTGAAATGAGGCCTTACTAATTTGCCCCGGTTGACCTTGAACTTGTGATCCTCCCTTCTCAGCCTCCTAGAGTTCTGGGATTACTGTGCCTGGCCCCACGTTCTTTGTAGGGGCTATGTCAGACATAGCCATTGTACTCATTCTTCTTGGTTGTTGTTATAGTGTTGCTCTGTGTATGTTCTGACATATTTTTGTAAATATATCTACAAGGGGGCCCGGGATTTAGCTCAGTGGTTTCGCTTCCTGCTGCGCAAGCACAAGGACCTGAGTTTGATCCCTGGTACCAAAAAATATATATATATATCTACAAGGGAAACTTGAAATTTGCTTGATCATTTAACATTTTAAATAGACATTACCAACTTATGCTCCAAAGAGATGGCATAAAATTACTTTCCTAACAACAAAATGAGAGCACCAAGTTCCTTCTGTTCTCCATTGGATGTGACTGATTTGTTTTTGTTTTTGTTTTGGGTGGTATTGAGGATTGAACCCAGGAAGTGCTGAGCTTTGTCTTATTTTACTTTTTCAAACAGAATCTCACTATGTAGCTCAGACTGGCCTTGAACATGTAATAGTCATTGCACCACCCATGGCTGATTTTTAAGAATTTTTTGACCAAATGATAAATGAAAAATAGTATCTTCTGAGTATTTCCTCTTTTTTTTCTCCTCCTCTTCCTCCTCCTCCTCTGCTTCCTCCTCCTCTCCTCCTTCTCCTTTTTTGTGTGGCTTGAGTGTTCAACCTGATTATTTACCACTGACAAACTCCTTGGTTTTCTGTCCTGTGTGATCAGAACAACTCATATATTTCCTGATTGTTTTTTAACTTTTAAAGTTTTTTACTGGTGTAAGCCAGGAATATTACAGGTTCTGTGGCCAGGGATGAGATTATTTAAGCAACACCTGAGTATTTACTATTACCATAATGATAGCAAAAGTTAGAAATATATGTAAGATATATCCTTAAAAAGGTTGCTAATAATGCTAACCGTCTTCAAAGATTATAGCCATGCTGTTTTCATTAGTAGATTCCATTTCTTCCTTTTAAAACTTTTATCAAAACTAACAGAAAAACACATTAAACTCATCAGAATTTCTTTTTTACTTGTATATATATTTGGTAAGTGTATTCAAAAGCATTAAAATGACCAAGTTAAACAAAAGATGGAGAAAAGACTAGGGTTACCCATAGACTGTTGTTGTTTTTTTTAATTTTGGTTTGGTTTTGGTTCTTAAATAATTGAGAATGATGTTACAATTCAGAAAATACTACTTGATCCGAAGTCTTTCAAACTGACTTAATATTTATAATATAAAATCACAATTGCCTGAGGAAGCAAAACCTTACTCTCATCTTTATTTGTTAAAATAAAGAAATAGCGTCAAGATAAATCTTGTCTGGTTCCTTTGAGCTCTATGCTATGTTTCAGGTCTGGCTACCTGCAGTAAAGGCTAAAGGCTTGGAGATTTCAGGAACATTTACTCACCGCCAAGGGCACATCTATATGGAAATGAACTTCACCAACAAAGCCCTGCAACATATGACAGACTTTGCAATCCAGTTTAACAAGAATAGGTAAGACATGTGAGCCCTTAGCTTGATATTGATACAAGAATGTACCATGTGTCCAATAAGTGAATATTTCATTTAACAATGGGTAAAAACTAACATCTTGGCAGACACTGAATGCAGAGTAAACTGTAGCTCTCGCAAGTCCATTCAGTTGTGACCTTCACCTCTGGAGGGCATAGTAAATTTTGGAGGAATATTTATCCATATGGATTGAAGGAACCAGAATCTATTGTCTTTTTAAAGAATTCTAGGACTAGAATGTTTTTAATAAAATAATTAAACACTTTTAATTGTAATCCATTTACTTTAAAAAATACTTGTTCAGCATCTGTGTACTGGATTGTAGAAAGTAGGGGTATAGTAGTGAACCAAACAAAGCTGTCTGAAGTGCATATTTTGGTAGAGAAAAATTAATGTACTTTGCTCAATGTCAAAAATGTAGAAGATAGCCAGTATACGTGTTAACCAAATAATCACCTATAGACTCTGAATAGTCACTTCTTTGCCTTAAAAGTAAGAGAACATGAACAAGTAAAATGTTGATTTCTTATATTTATAAAACATCAGTTTTTGTTAAGTTGTATGGTTCAGGAAACTGCCTACTAGACTTCAATGATGAACTCACTCATTTGTAAATACAAAATATTCAACATTGTTATAACAGAGTAATAATTATACCATTAAAACATTTAATAAAATTTGTCAAAGACAGTTTGCGTCAGTGACTGTCTATTTCTGATCACTTGGAAACACTTTGTACCCTGGATTTGAGAGTTTGGCACATTAGAAATCATTTATGTATCTTGAAGGTCTGGATTTCCTTCTGTTAAGACCATTTTTATTTCCATTCTCTTTCAGAAATTGCCTTTGTTAAAGAACAAGGCTGTTGGGGAATGTATTACAGTAAAGGAAATCTGCCTCACCTATAGATCTCCATTTATCTTGCCTTTTTAAAAAGTAATTCTTATACTTAGAAAGATTTATGTTTTTGTTCTGTTATACTTATTCCTTTAGATTACATAACCTTAGTCCTTGCTTTCTAAAGTCTGTTTCCTTCTGTCTTCTGCATCCTCCCTTGTGACCTAAACTCAGTAATACTCTTTCTTGGCTTTGATGGTACTCTTTAAGTATGCTTAAACTTCTACTTACTTTGTCATCATTGACTCTCCCAGATGAGGGAGATAAGACAAATGAGGCTTAGCATCTAGTCTGTTTTCCCTTTTTTCTCTCATTTCTGTAAATTATATCATTTATTCATTTCATTCTTTTTTCCATATTTTTTTCTTAGTACATGTTTGCAGTACATAGTGCTTACATTCGTCATGGGGGGGGGGGTTGTATACATTCTTTGACCTGTATCTTCGTCTTGGATTTGTGCTTACTGCCAATCCTTTTATTTAAGTTTCTCTTGTCATCTCTTGAATGTCTCCTAGTAGGTTCCTCAGAAAGAGTTCATGTGAATATACAGTATTCCTTAAATTTTCTCACATTGTCAAAACTGTGACCTTTATATTTGAAAATTCCTCCTTTTTTAGTTTTTCAGGAATCAAACCCAGTCTCACATATATTAAGCAAGCACTGTATACCACTGAGCTACATCCCCAGCCCACATACTTAAAAATCCTTGACTTGAACTCTTACAAAGTGTTTTGCTCCAAGGTATTTTGTCTTTGAAAGTTTCTGTGGAAGTCTTATTTCCAGCTTGATTTTTTTCCCCTCATATAAATGACTTGATTTTTATATTAAGCTGCCCAAAGTTTTAAAGTCTAAAAATTTTCTCGGTCAGTTTTGCCTGAAGTAAGATGTACCATTTCATTTCATACATTCAAGTCTTTTACTTAAAGTTTTCAGGCCCAGGATTTAGCTCAGTGGTTCCAGCGCCTGCCTCACAAGCACAAGGTCCCGAGTTCAATCCGCAGTACCAAAGAAAAAAAAGTTTTCAGTATTTATATGTTTAAACATTTCTCTTCATTATTCTGATTTTGTTCTTTTATCTTTCCCGTTATGTATTTATTGGCTCTTGTTTGTCTATATTTTACATGTACTATTTTTCTGTCTAGGCTTTTAAAAAATATCATCACCATCATCTTCATCATTATTTTCTGGTACTAGAGACTGAACTCAGGGCGTTTGCACTTTGCAGCTTCTCCAACTCTTTTTTTGAGACAGGGTCTTGCTAAGTTTCCCAGACTGGCTCCAACTTGTGAGTCTCAGAATCACTTATTATATTCTGGTATACGGTAAGGTATAGTTTATCTAAGAAAAGGGAATTATTTCTTTATTCATTCTTACAATTGAAAGAGATACTATTTATGTACTCTTTAGTTATTTTATAAACATTATTATCTTTATATAAAACAAACTGATCCTATTTAAAATATAAATTTAGTATAAATTTTATATTATATCTAGCTCCACTTCTCCCTTTCTGCTCCATCTGTAAAGTTTTTATGTTTTTCAGACTGTCTGCCCTCCAACATGTTTTTGGTTTTTATATAACATCAGACTCAGGCCACATTTCCAATCTCTTTACCATTCTTGCATTATTATTAAACTGGCACTCTGGGAAGTTGAAATAATGCATACTTGCTGCCTTCCTTAGGTTTGGAAAGTGGCTATATTTACACCTACAACTTGTCCTGCTTATTTAGAAAATTAAACTTGTCAGTTGTGCTCTATGTAGACTAGCTCTTTCCAGTGATTGTGTGCTGTGTAAGTGAACAAAAAAGAAAGAAAATGGGAGTTACAACTAAACAATCTTCTGGACTGATCAGACAGGTTGTCAAGCTAAATAATGTCCATTTATTGTACTTTACAGCGTAGAAAAAAATTTTTGAATCTTATTTCCCAAGGATTATCAAAGGAAGGATTTGTGTGTGGGGTGTGTGTGTGTGTGTGTTACTGGGGATTGAACCCAGGGCCTTTGCATTGAGCTACATTCCCCACCTTTTTATTTTTTTTATTATTTATTTATTTATTTATTTGGTACTGGGGATCAAACTTGGGTCCTTGAGCTTGCCCAACAGGCGATGAAACCACTGAGCTAAATCCCTGGCCCTAAATTTTTTTATTTTGAGACATGGTCTCGCTAAGTTGTTTAGACTTGGTTCAAACTTGCAGTCCTCCTGCCTCAGGCTCCCAGAGTGCTGGGATTACAGGAGTGCTTCACCATATCTTGACATGATGAATTTATTTTAAAAGTGCTCATCAAACCTGTGTCTCTTTAGTGACTTGGTAAATCACAGAAACTTTCAAAATCATAGCATTAGCAAAGCAGTTATGAATATTTTATCCTTCCTCAAACCCATTTAATGGAATGATATAACCAGCATTATGGCAAGTTGAAATTGAGTATCTTATTTCTTGCCATTCCTTCCATTTAGTTGTATTGAAAAATGTTTCCTTGAAATAGAGTAAAAGTCAACTGAAACTCAAGATGTGGCTAAATCTCACCTCTTAATCTCTGTGATTTCTTCATTCTCTTTCCAAGCTTTGGCGTCATCCCAAGCACTCCTCTGGCCATCCATACACCACTGATGCCAAACCAAAGCATCGATGTCTCCCTGCCTCTCAACACCTTGGGCCCAGTCATGAAGATGGAACCTCTGAATAACTTGCAGGTCAGAGCCTTACTTTACTTGGGTAGTATTAATCAATATCATATCTATATTATATTTATATGGAAAGGAACCCTTCAATAGTAGTTTATTTTCCATTACTATAGTAAAATACTTGAGCCTGGGATTTAGCTCAGCAGCATCGTGCCTGCCTTGCAAGCGCAAGATCCTGAGTTTGATCCCCAGTACCCCCCCAAAAAAAACCAGTCAAAATACCTGAGGCTGGGTTCTTCATAGAGAAAAGAGGCTTGTTTTGCTCACAGATTTTAGTCGTTCAAGAGCTTGATACGGACCTTTGCTTGGTTCTGGTGAGGGCCCCTGCGGCTTGTTCACATGGCAGACAGCATCATGGCAGGAGCATGTGTGACATGGAAAGCTCTTAATAAGACAGGAAGTCAGAGTTCAGGGAAGGGCTGATCTTGCTCTTTTGATAACAACTTACTGTCACAAGAGCTATACAGGGTCCCACAAGAATTTAATGTCCTCCAAAGGCAGTACCCCCAATAATAACCACCTCTCATTAAGCCATTTACCCACCTCACCGCCATCACATAAACCTTTAGGGGACAAACCATAGATAGCACCCTCTCTCTTTGTTATGTTAGAGTTGGTCATGAACTATGGTTTGAAATAACTTTGTGGAAATGAATTTTGTTTTTAAGGAAAACGAAAGTCATTCATTAACATCGAGTTACTCTTTTTACTCATTAAACATTTAGAAACTTTTTTCTTAAGTTATTTACAAGCTTTTTTTCTTTAAGACTTTTATAGCAGGGTTTAAATGTAATTTACATAAGAATAAATTTCAGAGGAATTTTATATGGAGGTTAGTTTGAACACTGAATCACTGGGTTATTTGGATTTAAATGCCCCTGTCAGCACATCTATGATAAGTGAAACAGCATATTAAAGGAACTAAGAATGGCTTTAGCAGATCTTCAAGAGGCTGTTGATTTTGAAAGTGTTGATTTTTTTTTTTTTTAATGCTTAGGTATTAGCTTAGAGTTTCATCCAATTTCCATCTGTCTTAAATTCTCTTTGAAAACTATAAATCTTCTGGTATTGAAGCAACATGAAGGCAGAGTGGTAATCATAAGCCAAAACTATAGTGCCCTGGAGGATTATTGATACAGCTGTAGACCCTAGACGTTGTGGTTTTAATGCTCAAAGGACGCAAGAGAGAGCCTTGGTCCAACCTGAGATGGGGACCGGAAAAATGTTTCTGATATCCCAAGAAAGTGATAGGAACATTCCTCTCTGAGCAGAATTTCTGAGTGGCCTCTTGTAAGAAAGCTTCCTGTGTGCCATACATGATTATATAGTCCTATAATCCAAGCATATATGAGCTATGTAAGTGCAGTAATCGCCAAACCAGTAAATCAGGTACAGTTGGTTCAGGGCCGGTGAAACCTAGGGTTCCTGGCAGAAACAAATGGAAAGCAGACCTTTAGCAACTAAAATCTGAAACTCCTAGCTGAAAAGAAAATCTCCACTAAAAATAAGCTCATAATTTAATGACAACAAAAATGGAAACCTACATTATGAAGGACAGTTAAAAGACACACCAGAGAGGAATATTTAAATCCCCCTGTCAGCACATGATCCCACGTCTATGATCTATGATCCCACGTCTACCTAGAAATTGAGATGATAACACAAATTGAATGAGACTACCAAATACATTTAAAAATGATGACAAATATCAACCTTCCACTTTCCAGTCAAAACAGGTAGGACTCACTTGCTCAATCTTCTAGAAATACCACTGTGAGATATGGTCCCGATGGTGAGACAGCAAAAATAAAATTACTTGGAGTTAAAACTAAATGTTCTGAGTAGTTTAAATACCAGTGCACCCTGGCTCATTACCTTATTGTCACAGTAGTTGACTGCAGCTTTTTGAGTAATGATTTAGAGAGTAGACAAGTGAATCACAATATAAGTTGGCTTAGACAAGAAGAATAAAACAAGGGTTACAATGCAGATGAAGTTGGCTGTTACTATGAGAGTAAGGTGTTAAGGGACTTTTCCAGCTCGAGATCCTGAAGTAACTAACCCAAATCTGCATCTGTTCTCTTTTCTTGAAATCTAACCTCCCTCCCATTGACCCACAGAGCCTCAAGCCTAATATTTGAGGACAGTCAACTTGCATACAAGAATGCTTTACTTCAGCAATAGGAAAGGGAATTTGGGTCACAGAAACTAGGGCAAATTTTCTATTTTTTTAAGGAAAGTACAGATATTCCTCATTTAACAACCTGTTAATGACTGTTTGGACTTATGACCCATCTTTACAGTTCTATATGTCTTATTTATAGAATTTCAGTATCTTTTTTTGGTACAATATGCCTTACTTATGCAGTACTGTAATTTTTGCTGCTTGTCCTATATTGTACAGTACTGTAGTTTTATAGTCTGTTATACATTACAGTCCTGCATGTAGGGGTTATGCAGTCATCAAGTTGGAGTTTCCTTTAACCATTTCTTTGTTCTAAACATTATAATGTGCATACTATATATGTAGTTCCTCATGTAGTGACCAATTCATTTAACAGCTTAGTCACAGAAACATAATGCAGTCATTAAATGAGGAATGTCTAAACAAATGCTATTTTATTTTTCCTATTTGCATATCCATTTATAAAAAACAAACTTAAAATTTTCCTGTCTGTAGTTAGCTACTTGATACTTCATTTTCTCCATGGGTTTACTTCTTTCAGAAATGTTGTAATTGCAGCTTTCTGATTAATTGGCATTTCCCAATAGCTAAACAAAACTTGAAAAGAGATACCTTTTTCCCCTTTGAGCAGCTGTATTTAATATCTGCTGGTGGAACTTGAAACTAATGGCTAGCTTATGATGGGTGAGTTACTTTAGAGTCCACTTTCCATTCTGCCCTTGTCCCCAGATGAACAAGAAGAATCAAAACTTAACCCCAACCAGCTTAGACCACCTAGATCCAGATAAAGCAGGTAAAGATCTTTTAGTATTTAAACATATTTGCATAATATTTAGAGTCAAGCGCTCATGTAGGAAAATTAGTACTTCCCTAATACTTTTATTAGACCATAAAATCAGAAATAAAAAAAGTGTTTGGAAGTTGAGAAAATGAAGTTTTGAATGCCTTGTAGGTTTTTGCTGTTTTGGCTAATGTTATATCAATGTGTAGAACAAATCATTTGTCAAATTATAATCTGATAAAAGAAACGTTTCATTAAATTGCTCATTAAACAAGGTATGGTGAAAGTCCAAGACAGGAGGATCATAAGTCCAAGGCCAGCCTGGGCAATTTAGCAAGACCTTGCCTCCAAATAAAAAGGACTGGGAATATAGTTTTCAGTGATAGATGCCCCTGGGTTCAAACCTCAGTGCCGTGGGCCAGGGGTGCTCATTAAACTTATTGGCTCATATGGCTCATTCAACTTTAAAGGCTAAAGATATCATTCTCAGAATGTGAACTGCATCATGCCTCAGTGACGGAGTTATATACCTACTAGATAAATGAACCTAGAAAATTTTTTTTGTTGTACTGATGTTGGCTATAAAAGCCTTTGTGAGTCTGGGGATGTAGTACAGTGGTAGAGCACATGTGAGAATCTAGGTTTATCCTGACACCATCTGAAAAAAGCACCTTTGCCAGGCATAGTGGCACATGCCTGTCATCCCAGCACTCAGAAGGCTGAGTCAGAAGGATTTCCATGAGTTTGAGGACAGCTTGGGCTACCTGGTGAGTTTTAAGGCCAGCCTGAACTACATAGCCATAGCAAGACCCTATCCCAAAAAAACCCTTTGTAAATCCAATTTATAAATATTTTAGTGTATGTGCTGCCGAAGCAAGCACTCCAACTTATAAATATTATACAGAGTAAAGTTAAGCTTGTCCCCACTGGGAACCCTTCTTGAGTTTACTTATATCATACAGTTAAATTCCTGAAACAGTTTATTCCCCGTATTTAAAAAAAAACTTTAACAAATTTCTGGGTGAATTTTTCCCTACATGAGTTAAAATGACTCTGATGGTGTTTTACATCTTATTTCTGTTAATTGCTCAGAAACATTTTTTCAGTATACTTTTTTAAAAAATAGTTATTTTGAGGCATATTCTTGCTAGTTGCCCAGGCTGGGCTTGAACTTGAGGTCCTCTTGCCTCAGCCTTCCAGAATGCTGATGTTACAGATAAGCACTACACTTGGCTCCAGTACACTTTAAACTTGACATCTGGCAAGTGAATGATTCTTCAAGTCAATGTTTACAAGAGACAGACCATGGACTTAGGACATATATGTTCAACCCTAGGGTGATGCCCATGGTCTCTGCATAGAGACCGTAAAGTCCCCACAGCTGCTCAGCTTTCTTTTTCACTGAGCTGCACACTCTCACAAGAACATTGATAGCGTCACTCCTTCACATTAATATTTGCCAGGGTTTGCAAAGACACAGTTTAAAGAGTCAACTAGTTCTACAGTTAAGAAAAAACGTGTACCTAGCCTTCTCTTTCCAACATGGCCCAAGTTTTGTCCACAGAGGCAATCTCTTGCCTGTTTTAGTTGATTCTTTTGATATTTAGTACTCTATCTCTAAATAACATGGAATTTGCTTAGATTGGTGTCCAGTGTATACAGTATTATAATAATGTATACTCTCCAAAGCTGAGCCAAGGGGCCGGGGATTTAGCTCAGTGGTTCCGCCACCTCCCTTGCAAGTGCAAGGTCCCAAGTTCGATCCCCGGTACCAAGAAAAAAAAAAGCTGAGCCATATAGTAAGGTGTGATTCCCCCCCCCCATAAAATATTTTGTAAATAACTGGAGTCTTTGTTTGTCCATGTTCTTAAGTGTAGTTCAACCCCAAATTCTGTTGCGATCAGATCCCTGAAATAGTCTGTCGCATTCTCTTTCTTGAAGTTTGTTCTGGAGACTTTTAACCTACACCAGTCTGAACTGATTTTCTTGAATACCTGGAACATAGCTGTCATACTAGGATGGTTTCCCTTTATCACTACCTTGGGGATTCATTCTTTTCATTTCTCCTGAATTGTGTCTCCTATTGTATTTTCCTTTTCTTGGTTTACTCCCTTATTTTAATGAAATACATCTCCTAGTAGCTTCCTGAGAACAGGAAAATAAAATTTTTGAGATACTTGTTTTTAGTCTTTTACTTATTTTGCCTTCATGATTGTTTGATGGTTTTTGTATAATAAAATTCTAAATTAGAAATCATTTTCACTTAGTCTGAAGCCATTCTGACTCTTCATCCTTTTCTGTGCCATTTCTTTTTCAGTGAAAGCATGTATAATCTACCCATTTTCATAGCATTACTCCACGTTATTTTGAAGTAAATCCCAGATATTAATATCATTCATCTGTACATACTTCAATACATGTGTTATGTATGAGTTACATCGAGAATGACCCAGAAAGGTCTCATACGATCATAGGCAGGGCTCTTGGGAGGTGAATATTAACGTGAAGTTAGAAAGTGGGGCCTGGTTGGAAGGGCCAGGTCCCTGGGGGCTTAATCTGGAAGTGTTTCTCTCCCTTCTTGGCTCAGCCCTTCTCTCTGGTACAGGTCACAGTGACCTGAGCAGGTTTCCTCAGCCCAGGTCTTCCCACCATATCATTTATGCTTTTGACCCTCACACTAAAAATACAAGGCAAAATAAACCTCTCCTCCTTTAAGTTGTGAATGTAGGGTTTTTCATGCCAGTGACAGAGTGACTAAGACAACGTATCTTCGAAACAGGATTGTTTTTAGAAATTAGCCAGAATAACTATTCTCATACCTTAAAAAATTACCAAGATGGTTTCTCTTATATGAGAAACCAAACTGTATAAATAAAGAGTAAAATGAAAGATAAATAATAGGAAGTAGGGAGGTAGATCTTTCTCAGAGAGGAAGGGGACAAGAGATAGAGGGAGAGAGAAGGGCAGGAGGGAAAGGGGATGAAAAAAGGAATTAAGATGTGTTAAATCGTGTACCAACTCCACACAAGGAATGTGAACATTATGTACTGTAAACATGTACTAGTAAAAATTTTTTAAATTACCAACAATTCCTAAATGTCAAATAGTGTTCAAATTTCCACTTTTAACATCTTTTTTCTTATTACTGTTTGTTTGAATTAGTAAAGTGCATATATTATGATGAGTTGATGTCTCTGTATTAGCTGTACTGGCTTTTTGTTTTTGATTTTTGCAGTGCTGGGGATCCAACCCAGACTTCATGAATGCTAGGGAAGCGCCCTAGTGATGAGCTAATCCTCAGCCCTCTTTAGCCATACCGTGAAATATAGCTACTATCTACCTGTGGCTATATAAAGTGAAATTAATTAAGATAAATCCAATTTTTTTTTTTTTGGTACCAGGGATCGAACTCAGGACCTTGCGCTTGCGAGGCAGGCGCCGGAACCACTGAGCTAAACTCGTGGCCCGATAAATCCAATTTTAAAACTCAGTTCCTCCATCAAATTAGCCACAGTTAAAATACACCTGTGGCTAGTGGTTACTACACTGGATATTACAGAAGTAAAACATTAGCATCACTGTAGAAAGTTCTGTTGAAGTGCTTAGGTATAGGAACCCTTCCATCTTTTCCTCTTCTTCAGCAGTTTGACTATAATGTGTCAAGGTTTTTGTTGTTTTGTTCTTGTTTGGGGGGTCTTGTTCTGCTTTTGATCTCACTGAGCTTCTGGGATCTTTTTTGTTTTGGTGAGTGGGGGAGTACCGGGGTTGAATTCAGGACCTTGTGCTTGTGAGGCAGGTGGCAGCACCACTGAGTTAAATCCCCAGCCTCTCTGGGATCTTTAAGTTGATGGTTTTTCCCCAAATTTGAGGGAATTTTTAACATTCATCCATTTTAATTTTTTTTCTGCCCTATTACATTGTTTCCTTTTAGAATTCTAATCACTCATATCTTAGACCACTTGATCTCATCCCTCAGGTCACTGAGACTGTTTCATTTGGGGTTTTTTGTATGTGAGTGGTAGTACTCTTTCCCCTTCTACCCCTGTTCTTCCTCTTTTATGTTCTTCAGATTAGAGAATTCCTATTGATCTGTCTTCAAGTATACTGACTTTCTTCTGTAGACAACTTTCTACATCCTGTATATTTTTCATTTCAGATATTGTACTTTTCAGTTGCAGGATTCTGTTTGGTTCTTTGCTCAATTTCCCCATCTGCTCACTCCAGAGTACAACTGGAGAACTCTGTTTCACAGCCTTCCCACCTCCACCTTTGGCCTTCCCTTAGGCCTAAAGGGATGTACTTGCTGATCCTCAGGAAAAATGACCAGTAGGATTTCAGGCAGGCCTAGAAGCAACATCAGGGTTGTCTGTCCAGGAAATTCAGTGTGTTCTGGCTGAGTGTGTCAGTTTCACCCTATGGAATCCTCTTTTTCTTAGGTTGAGCCAAGGCCAGAGAAGTGTCAGAATATGGCCTTCCTAACCCTCAGGCCCAGAACAAGAGCTTCAATTGCCCATCATGAAGAGCAACTAGAGTCCTCTGTATCAATACTTTCATGTCTCCCTGCTTGAACTGGCTTGATTCTAAAAATTATCTTTGAGTCTCTCCTTCGGAATATAAAGGCTTTCTCCCAGCCTGGGAAAGAAGGCTGGAGAATCTCTAGCATTCAGTGTGTGTAAATTCTCTTAATCCACTACCCTTAGGGCTATGTCTGGCGTCTGTTTCTAAGTGCCATCTACTTTATCCTCTCTAAAAGAATTAATCTTTAGTTTTATACAGGAGCAGGGGAGGGTGACAGTCCTCAGGCAGTGCCTAGCAATGTAGAATTGGGCAGAAGACCTGCAACTCTTAGTTCCAGCTTCATCCTCTTTTTTTTCTCTTATAGGGAGGGAGGGTAGTTGCTGGGAATTGAGCCCAGGGCTTTCCACGATCTAGGCAAGCTACATCCCCAGCCCCAGTTCTTTTTCTTTTAGTGCTCTTCACCTCCACATTATACTACAAATGCTATTGTCCTTTGAGAATTATGTGGTGTTATTTTTTTTTTTTTTGGCACTGGGGATCAAACTCGAGTCCTTGCGCTTGCGCAGCAGGCATCGAAACCACTGAGCTAAATCCCTGGCCCCTTCTGTGGTGTTATTGATAATCTGTTTTCCAGCTCCAAAGATTTTGTTGCTATCATATCTTTTTTTCTGTCTTTATGAATTTGTGGCTTTAAATTTTTTATTCTTTTATGTCAGAATTTCAGAAGAAGGGAAATATGATTTTCAATCTACTAGTACCTTTTAAAAAATTCTTTCCTTTCTTCTGCACTGCTATATAAAGAAACCTAGATGTGAACCTATGGATAAAGAATTGGCCCTTTCCTAATTATAGTTTTTGTCATCTTTATCTCTTTATTGTCTTTAAACCTCATAAACACTGTTGAGTAAACAACAGTGTTAATTAGGGAAAAAAGAAATAGATATCTCTTTGTTTTTTTTCTTTGAATGTCTCTTCTAAAATAGGGCAATATTTATCAGTTCAATATCATTTAACCTTTAAATATTAAATATCATTTAATCTTTAAATATTTTAGGCAGAAAGTACTGAAGACACTAGCTATGAAGGTTACAACTTTCCAGTCCTTTTTTTTTTTTTTTTTTTTTTTTTTCTCGGTACCGGGGATTGAACTCGGGTTTTTGCGCTTGCGCAGCAGGTGGCGAAACCACTAAGCTAAATCCCTGGCCCTCCAGTCTTGTTTCTTGATGTTCTTAAGATCTTTGTCCGCCAAAAGGCTCTTTTGCTAACGTATGGCCCAGAGAAAATTCTGTCCCCTGTTACTCCTACATTGCAGTCCCAGCCTATGAGACAGTCAGTTACAGATGGTGCTTGTCTTTGATATTCATGTCTTGCACATGTCCATTCACACTCAGAAAACCCACAGCTGTAGCTATTGTACCAGAAAAACTGGTAAATGTTTCCAAACGGAAGACCTTTTCAGCAGCTTCCATGAAATGAAGCAAACCAGTTTGGCATTTGCTGACTTTTCTCGGCTGTTGTGCAATTCAAACAAGTTCAGTGTTAAAGCCTCTTTTGGTCTTCACAGTCCACAGTTGAAGACTGCGCACTCTGATTGCTTTTATGGAACCACAATGCTGCTTGTATACACTTGAGTCCTTAAAGTGGTGACTATTACAGGAACTACACAGAGATTCCCAGCTCAGATTATGCTGCACAGAATCCCTGCAGACTTCTTCAAGCAATATGTAGGTAAATGGGGTCTTAATTATGAAAGAGTCAAACATTTTGCCACCAGAGAAAAGAAAAAATATTATATCCGCAACTACTGTTTCAAGTCTGATGTATGGTTCAAGTCACATCAGCACTGTACACATCCTTTAATCTCATTTGGGAAACTTAGGTATCTTATGTATTAACACTTCTTATCCTTTTTGTCACAATGACCTAGATTTTGGCTGGAAATGTAACTCAGTGATAGAACACTTACCTAACATAGTTAGACCCTGAGTTCAATCCCTAGCCTGTCAAAAAAAAGAATAACAGAAATTTTACTAAGCAGTCTTTGGCCTTTTTTGAGACTGGGTTTCACTATGCAGTTCAGGCTAACCTTAAATTCACTGTGTAGCCAAGGCTGGCCTCAAATTTACAGCAATCCTCCTGTCTCAGCCTACTGAGTGCTGGAATTATAGGCATGTGCCACCTCGCCCTCTTTGGTCTTTCTATAACCAGCACTCAACTGCTGCTTTCTGGACTCTTTTAGGAATCTGTTTATTAATAGCAACTGTTCTGACTACACATAAGCCGGAGAAAAGAGACATCTGTATTCTGCAAGGGAAATTTTTTTTTTTGGTACTGGGAATCAAACTCGGGTCCTTGTGCCTGTGAGGCAGGCAGTGGAACCACTGAGCTAAATCCCCAGCCCAAGACAGCTGTATTCTGATAGATCTAAAAATCTATCCTCAATGGCAGGAAACAGGTGTTTCTGAATCCCAGAATTCAGTTCTTAAAACACCCAAACCAGTTCCTCATGAAAAATGGCCTATGAGGTCACATTACTCAAGGAACACAAAAGCCCATGCTGGGATCCCAAGCAAAGGATAATGATTTTTATAAAGTCGCTTTACAGTATTAATAATAAAATTGATTTATGGACTGTCACTTATTAATATCAACAGCCATCCTTTTATTTTATTTTTATTTTTGGGGGGGTACCAGGGATCAAACTCGAGTCCTTGCGCTTGCGTAGCAGGCAAAACCACTGAGCTAAATCCCCGGCCCCATCCTTTTATTATGATTGTAAGTTAGGAATCGATAGAGAATCAGGTGGATGTGGTGGTGCATGCCTATAATCCAAGCACTCCAGGAGGCTGAGGCAAGAGGAGCACAATTCAAGCCCAGCCTGGGTAATTTAGTGAGAAGACCCTGCCTTAAAAAATAAGAAAGGAAAGGGGAAGGGATGGAATGGATAGGAAGGAAGGGGATCAGTTTTCAATTTCTAGTTTGTTACATGATTAAAAACCACTGCTAACCATGTGCTCTTTATGCTTGGGGGGGGGTGAACTTATTTTTCCTGGCTCCATTTTTTTAAAAATTAAGTTTGTTGGTGCATTTTAGATATTCATAACAATCACATTCATCATAGGGAATTTGTACCTGTACATGGTATATCTTAGTTCTTATTTTTTCCCATTCCCCAAAATAGGTACCTGTACCCATTACACTGATAATCTTTATATAAAACCTTAAAGTACATTATAGGTTAGAACTAAAGAGAACTCAATAGGATTTTCCTGAGCTGGATTAAAGACCATTTGAGAGTCATATCCTGCTTTTATTTCTTAGATTTTCCTATAGCATCATTTTTTGAGATAGGAAAATAATTTACTCACAGTTTTTTATGTAGGGGTTTTACAAGCTTCATAGTATGAGGTTCATACATCTTGAAAATAAATTTTGGGATATAGCTCAGTGGTAGAGCATTTGCCTACCACATGATACTGGGTTTGATTCCCAGTGTCACAAGAAAAAAGAAAACTTTTGAAAAGCTTTGATTCATGTGAGTATTCACATGTAAACAATACAAAATCTTAGTTTTAAAAGATGACTTTTAATATTGTATGTTTCAAAACTGATCTATTTATAATAGAATTTACCTATATTGGTAGTGATTGATGTTTTGGTATCTACATGAATACTCGCAGTGAATTACTATGCCAAAATAGGCTACTCTGTATTCATAAAACTCTTATTAGGCAGTTATTTATTTAAACAAAAATACATCTTTTAGGTTCTATTTGTAGATCCTAGTTCTACATGTTAGGATTTTTTAGGACAAGTTTCTTTTTGAGTCAAGGCACCCAAGGCCTGAAAATCACTCAGGTAGATCTATGTAATGAAAATGTACTCAGTCTGAAAGGACTGTGAAATTATCGACAGCTATTTTCCTTTTATTCCACTTTAGGGAAACCTAAAGGCATTTGGATAGATGTCAGTCTTGTTCTGGTTTTTAAGAAGAAAAACCAGTTAGAATTAGGGATTATGGTAAATATAGTTAGAATCAATTATAGTTTAGAAACTAAGGAAAACATTGCCTAATCACTTTTGAAAAGTGTGTGAATGAACAGTAGTCCTTTGCTTGGGAGGGGGTCTTAGTTTCCAGGAACCATTTAAGGAATTGGAGGACAAATACACAAAGTACAAAACTTTTTAAGTTTCTCAATTCCATTGTTCACACTGTTCTCCTAACAATAATTTCTGTCCCTTCTGTGTGTGACCTGCTTCCCTAGTGGACTACCCAGAGACAGAGTCTGTGCTCAGTGACCTGCCCATCTGTCCAGTCATCTTGTCAGCCACATGTCCTCCTTTTGTCCATGTAAGGTTGGACAATGTACTTGGCTCTGAATACTCTGAGACTGTTACACTGTTAGTAAAGTCTGTTCTTCTATTGAGCTTTCATTAATAACATACTAAACTGGCTTATGGAATATCACTTTAACTGATAGTTTACTAATTCTGCCTGGGCTATCTTGTGATTCAGTACAGTGTGTATTAAATGTGTTTTAAAGTTTAACAGTGACTCCTATACAGCATACAACTGCTTATGATTTCCCTCCCCCATTCTTGAATATTAACATAGTCTTTCTAAGATGTGACAGCTCTAGGTACACATAGCTGTCATTTGTGGGGTAAAGAGAGTGATCCCTTCCCCTGTCCCCCCTTATATATGCACATCAAGCTGTTAAAGTAGGATTTTAGGGTTTGAGGAACTTACTTGTCAGGTAGGCTGAAAGACCTATGAAATTATTGATTACTGTTTCTGGCAACTGAAACTTTTATATAAGAATAATTCTGTTATAGGCTACTAAAAAAAGGGAAACTGGAGGATTGAAGTAAAGGTTTCTGTGTAGTCACTGGTTTGGTTAGTATAGCATTGTCTTAGTTACTTTTCTCATTGCTGAGACAAAATACCAGACACCCGAAGTTAAAGGAGGAAAAGTTTATTTGGCTCACAATTTGTAGAGGTTTCAGTCCCTAGTTGGCTGGCACCAGGGCAGGGTGGCATGGATGAGGGGCTTCACAGAGCAGGCAGATAGAAGGCAGCAAGCCACAAGCAACAAGCCAAGGACCCTTTCTGTCCTTCTATCTTATCCAGGCTACCCACCCTTAGGGCAGGTAGTACTCACACCCAGGGTTGGGCAACCTAAATCTTACCCAGAACTATGCCAAACCAATCAGTGGACTAATTTAGTAATCACACACTTTTGATCTGAACATCCTACACTCTAGATCCAGACACCTCTGAAAAGCTCCACCCGTAACTGCATGAGGCTTTAAGGAGACATCTACACACAAACTACAAGTATCACAGATTGAGTTATATATATATATTGGCAAAAAGAGGTTATATAAAACTTTAAAAAATGAGAGAGCTACCTGGAACAGGAACAGAAGTGCTATACTTTGGCATTATTTTGCCTTGATCTTTGATTCTTTGCAGGGCACACAGGTGCCAGTAACATAGGAGTGATCCTCTTAGAGCTGTGAAATTTAACTCTTGCTGTACTGCTACTCTGTTTCCCTTAGTCTTACCTCACCAAACTGAAAGAACTTCTGTTGTTGAGAAGGCAAAAGTTCTGATAGTGCTCTACAAGTTCTTATCTGACCTAGCCATGCCTTCATCTCTCCCCTTTACTGAATCTGTCTGCTTTCTACTCCTCCCTTTGCTTGTTACCATGCTGGCCATGAGTACATTGCCGTCTCAGAGCCTTTGAATTGACTTTTCCTTGTCTGGAATATGCTGCCACTGCCGCCACTTCCTCGCCTCCAGCCTGCGTATCTGCATAGCTTACTCACTTACTTGGGGGTCTTTGCTAAAATAATGCTTTTTAGTAAGGCCTCATTCTACACCCAGGATACCCAATCCCTCTTACCCATGCCTTTTCTCCTCTAGTACTTTTCACATTTTGAATGCTAGTTTACTATTCATCATTCCTGCCTCTCCTCTCTCTCCTCTCTCTCTCTCTCTCTCCCTCTCTCTCTCTCTCTCTCTCTCTCTCTCAAACTAAAAGGGCAGCAGTTTTTATGTATTTTTTTTTATCACTGCTATCTGTATGCCTGGCATATAATAGGTGATTAATAAGTATTTATTCAATGAACTTTTGTTTTCATTTATGGAAGTGTCTATAAACATTAAGTTCATCTTATTCTTGAACCAAACTGAGTGAGGCCAATTCTTCATCTTAGTAGAGTATCCCTATAATCTCTGCCTATTGCTCTTGGTAGCCTTGAAGTCTTTCCCATGACTCTTAGGAATGATCTTAATCCCAAATTTTATCTGAGTATTACAGTCACAAATTCACTTTTTGCTCACATAGGTACAGCAAACATTGCAAGCCATTGCTTTCTTTTTCTTTAATGTTCATTGATATTAGTACATTAAGTCATATGTGTATCTTGAGAACCTAAGATTATTTCAATCAGTATACCTAATTTAGAAGCTCAAGCTCAAGCTCGAAGAAAGGATGTGTGTTCTCATTCTCTCGTTCTCCACCCTGTTTTCTTCTTTCTCTCTCTCATGCTGGGAATAAAACTCAGGGCCTCCTGAACACTAGGCAAGCCCTTGGCCACTGAGCTACATTCCTAGCCCACAAAGCTATATATATATCAAGACAAACTTTAAAAGGAACAGCAAGGGACTGGGGAGGATTTAGCTCAGTGGTTCCACCGCCTGCCTCGCAAACACAAGGTCCTGAGTTCGATGCCCTGTACCAAAAAAAAAGGAAGGGCAAAAGTGGTCTTTGCTAGGGGATATTTACTTTGTCTGGTTGCTCAGTTCTTTGCTTTAAGAAAATGTTTTGTCAGATAAAAGTCTAATTTTTACCTTTAAAGAAAAAAAAGTTTTTAAAAAAAGGTAATAGTCTAGTGCTTTCAAATTTAGGTTTTTCTTCCTTGCCATCAGAAAGTTTCCTTTGGTAGAAAGAAGTATGATTATAAATTAAGAGCTAAGTTAAAAGTTGAGATTCCTAAGCTGAAATTCACTGTGGGACCAAGTTGTCACCTATCTGGCTATGCATGTGTGTTGAGACTTTGAGGGTTTGAATTTAGCCTGAACCTCTGCAGTTCAGATGACTTCACTGATGGCTCTGGGTGGACTACTTTTAAAGCTATACTTGAGGATCTAGATTGTATTGGGATAAGAATTACAGAACCGGATTTCAGTAGTTCTAACTCTGCTGTCCACTTCTCCAAGTGGACATCCCAGGAGTTCATCATTCTAATTTACTCCTGCACAGTCAGAATTTTGACAGCTTAATCTAAGAGTCTTTTAAACCAGTGTACATCTGTGACACCTAAAATCTTAATCTTCTCTTTGGTGTTCTGAAATTTAATCTTTCTTTTTTTTTTTTTTTTTTTGGTACCGGGGATCGAACTCAGGACCTTGCGCTTTAAAGGCAGGCGGCAGAACCACTGAGCTAAATCCCTGGCCCTCTGAAATTTAATCTACATACATTCTCATTCATGTTTTAAATTTTTTGAGAGTTTTGCAAGTTTGAGATTGAGTAGATCTCTTGGCAGAATGAGGATTACAAGAGAAGTCATAGTATTTGGATTTCAGTATCTTGGGTTCTCTGTTCATCTCTTAAAAAGAAGGCCTACTAAAAGAGATTGCCTTTAGGATCCCATTGTGTTTTTAAAGCCCAGTGATTATTTGTGCTACTAGAGAACTTAGAGTTTTAGAGATCATATGAAAGTCTGTCTGTTCAATGCTTTTCTTTCTGGTTCTGACAGCTGTTTAAATATAGAAACTTGAAATGCATGTTGTTGCCCACAGGGGCACTAGCCTAGGGACATAGAACCACTGCTTCTATCAGGAGGAGCAGAACCTGTCAAATATTTGCTGTTAAGGATTCCACTGTGCACATACTACTAACAGTGAACAGTGTTCTAAAACCTCTTGCGAATAAACAAGTATGGCTTTAACCTGGGATGAACAGAAGGTTGGTACTGTTTCAAGGGCTACTCTGCTGTTATGTAAATCTGCCTGATTTATTGAGTGGACTAGGAATATAGAAAGAGGGTTCTTGTTTTAATCTTAGCCTCAAAATTGAGTTAAAGATGACATTCAGGTTGAAATGTAAATAGCAGCCAGCATGTTGGTTCATGCTACTCAGGAGGCAGGAGGATCACAAGTTTGAGGCCATCCTGGGCTACTTAGCAATACTCTGTTTAAAAATTTTTTAATGTAATTAACATTAGAAGGAAAATATATTGATATTTTCTGTGGAGGATTTCATGACTCTTTTTAACTATATAATCATATTGTCAAGCATTGTAGATAACCTTTCTGTTTTGTCAGAGTATCTCAGAGAATTCCCAGATAATTTATTGGTCAATAGAGTTTGAAATGGACCACAATATTTCAACTTAAGATGGAAGATATTTTTGGCATTGACAAGGAATGCAGAACTACAGGTCGATTTATCTCTAGCAGCTAGCAGAAAGGGCCACTTCTGCTTGAGTCTTAGCTGGCATATATCACACAGTTGGAGTCGGTGCCATTAAAAACCTGTCACTCAGAGTCATTCCCCTAGGATCTGTTGACTAGGTTGTGTGGTGCTTAAAAAACACGTCTGAATCATCATTCCTCAGCGAACTGGAGACGGTTGGCGTCACTGCCTGGTCCTAACTTGGACCAGCCTGCAAATAATCTTTCCAAAAGCTAAATGTGGAGGAATAAAAGAAAAACTACTCTTCCAAGACTTGGAAAGGTCACAAGTGACGTCATGGGAGAGTAGATGATATAATCTCAAAGGTGAGTGCTGTCCTACTGGACATGTTTCTTGTGATGGTTCCTCCTTTGGTTACCTGTGGTAAAAGTGTGGTAAGAGCCCTCATTTGCCAGAGTGCAGACTGAGTTCATCTCATACCTTTTTATAGTACTTTTGAGTACACTGGAACAAGTTTAGAATATTAATTTAGCCCGTTCATCTCCAGCTGTGGCACCATAAAGAGACTGCAGCTCCTGCACAGGCTTCTTATACTATGGAAGGGAGCTAATTGCTAGTTACAGGCTGATGCTGACAGGCTGCTCTTTCTCTAGCAGTCACTGAAAGTAACTTTTAAAAAACATTATTGTTATTAGCATTTATAGCCCACTTTTGTATTTCAGAGGGCCTTCTAATCATATCTGTTTGCTCTTCCTATCGATGCCTCTGAGAGGCGTGTTAATACTGTAATGGCCACATGCTGCACATGACATATCAAAGGAACAGAGGATTAGGTAATCTGCTTGGTACCATCTGTGATCTGCTTTGGGCATCCTCAGAGAAGGAGCTGAGGTGTGCATTCTGTTCTTTGCTCCTTAAATCCATTTCCTCCCCACTTTTAAAATGTTTGGTGTGTGAATACTGTGGCCTTTACACTTTTAAGCTGCAGCTTACAGTAAAAAGTGTATTGGGCTGGGGATTTAGCTCAGTGGTACTGCGCCTGCCTTGCACGTGCAAGGTCCTGAGTTCGATCCCCAGTACCCCCCCAAAAAAGTGTATTTTACATGGTGTGTACACACAATATATATGTAACACTGAAACAGGAAATGTTTTTGCTCATAAAATGCACAGTATTTTTTTTAATTTTATTCTTCAATGCCAGTTTCAACTCATTCAATTTCTACCCTGCCCTCCACTGGGGATTGAACCCAGGGCCTTTTTTTGGGAAACAGGATCTCACTAAGTTACTGTGGCTGAACTTGAACTTGAACTTGTCAGCCTCTCAGAGACCTGGGATTATGGGCAGGAGCCACCATGCCTGGCTTTAATTAAATTAATTTTAAGAACCACAAATTTGTCATGATCCACCATGCTAAGGGTACTTAAAGCTAAAGAATATGAAATGCCACATTTTCCTGGAGCATCACTTTACTCAGAGGTAAAGGGAAAAACATATTTTCCTGTTAAACATGTATGAATGTGTTATAGAATTTACTTCATAAAACTTCGGAGAAATTTTATTCTTATGATAGGCTACTTCATATTAAATGCCAATCCTGGACATTCTCCTGCTTCCTCCTCACTGTGTGTCCATACTGTCCTTTGCTATTAGGGGAAGTACGCTAGGAAAATAAGTGCTGTCTTTTTGATTCCTTTGAACTAAGTTCACATCTTGTCTAAACTGAAAAGGGATCAAAAATCTTGAGTAGTATATTTTATAATAATTCTTATTCAACTTACTTTCTCTGCCGGGGACAGTTCTAGAAACTGAGACTCCTGTGGTAAACAAAAAACAAAAGTCTCTTCCTTCCTGGAATTTATACTCTGCTGGAGGTGAGGTATATTGCAATGGGACAAGCAGTAAACCAGTAAATAGTTTTTTAAAAAACAAAGTCTGATGGCAGTGAGGATAAGATTGTGGAAGAAAATAAAGCAAGGATTGGGATATGAACTCCTAAGGTTGGAAGTTGGGTGATACAGTATTATAAATATAGTAAAATCATGACAAGTCTGCCTGAGAAGATCATATGTGATTAAAGCAAAGACCTAAAGGAGGCAAAGAATGAGCCATGCAAAGAAAAAATCATTCCAGACAAAAGAAAAAGAAGCAGAAAATACAAAAAAGCCATGAAGTAGGAGCATACCTGTATGTGTAGGGAGCAGCAGCAGGCTCCTGTGGCTGGACTGAAGCTAGCAACAGGGAGAAGTGGGAGTAAAATGGGAAATCAATGGATGTTTAAGTACAGAAGTATTATGAGCTGATGTACATTTCAAGATCACTGTGCCTGAAAACTGAACAGAAGAGAAATGATGGCCACTACATACTGGTAAAAGGAATAATTCCACAGGAAGGGATAACAGTTTTGAATATCTATGCACCAAGTGTCAGTGCACCCAACTTCATTTTTTAAAAACCTATTAGACTTCAAAGGACAGACAGACACCAATACAACTACAGTAGGAGACTTCAGTACCCCACTCTCACAGCTAGACAGATCAACCAGACCTCCCCCAAGAAAAATCAACAAAGAAACATCAGAATTAAACCACACCATTGGACAAATAGACTTAACAGATATTTAGGAGTGTTTCATCTAACAACAGAATACACATTTTTCCCAACGGCACACAAAACTTTTCCCAAAACAGACCATATCTTAGGCCAAAAAGCATGCTTAAATACAGAATTGAAATAATCCCTGCATACTATCGAATCATAGCAGAATGAAGCTAGAAATCAACAGCAAAAGAATACACAAACATATGGAGATTAAATAAGACATATGAATAATCACTGGATCACAGAAGAAGTCAGGGAAGAGATTTTTTTTTTTTTTTTTGGTACCGGGGATCGAACTTGGGTCCTTGCGCTTGCGCACCAGGTGGTAAAACCACTGAGCTAAATTCCCGGCCCATGGGAAGAGATTTTTTAAAAGTTTCTAGAATCAAGTAAAAGTGGCAGCACAACATACACAATGAAAACAATTCTAAGAGGGAAAGTTATAGCTCATCTGAGGATGGAGGAAACGAGAGGGGAAGAGAAGGAAAGTAAAAAAGATCAAAATACAGTATGTATATGTACCATTTCTTCCATGGTGAATGTATTTACTATGTATTGCAGACATATACTAATAAAATTGAGGAGCAAAAATTTTAAAAGATAACCCTGGCTGCTGTGTTGAGAATAGGCTCGGTGTTGTAAAGGAGGGGCTCCAGGAAGGAGATGGGTAAAGACAAATGCAGAAGGAGACATTAAAAGGTTTTTCAGTATTCCATTTATTTACTTTAGTGGGACAGCAGGAGGTTCTATTTGGGGATGGCACAGAGAGATGAAGAGTTTGATTTTGGGCATGTTCTTTCTGGGATATCTGTTAACAAAATGAAGGTTTTTTTGGTTTGTTTTTTTTTTGGTACCAGGGATTGAACCACTGAGCTAAATCCCCACCCCACAAAATGAAGATTTTAAGTGGGCAGTTGGACATATGATCATTGATTTCCCATAGACAAGCCAGATCTGGGATGATATTAAAGCTCTTGGAAAGCCACTGTTCACCCTCTCTAGATTGTATCTTCCTATTCTGAACCTGTTGGAATAGTGGATTTTAAAATAAAAGCTATGCATAGTGGTACACACCTGTAATACCAACTACTTGGGAGGCTGAATCAGAATCTCAAGTTCGAGACCAGCCTAGTCAATATTGTGAGAACCCCCCATCTCAAAAAAGAAAACCAGGAACTCCTGCATCCCCCCTCCCCATTTTTCTCAATCAATATAAGTTAATATATATAATCAGTTTTATTTAAGAGTAGTCAACATCAGGATTGGATATTTGAACTAGTTCCATACTGTGTTTTCCCTTGGTTCTTATTTTGCCTAAACACCCAAAGAATGATTGTCATATTCTTGGTGAATCTAGCATTCTTTGGATTGTAATCCACTAAGTGTGTTATTCTTCCTTAGTGTGTAGCTATAGTATTATTTTAGCTCAGTGATTCAAAATCAAAAGTACTTCCACATCATCCCATTTCCCACATCCCTGCCTCATTGAGAATCCATGTGCCTAATGAAAAATGTTCCTGATGGAATAATGTTGTACATATGAATGATGCAGAGGTAGAAAAAAATTGAGAGGCCATTATTTCATTCCATTTATTTACCATCTCCTTAATTTTATTCAACAAATATATTTTGAACCAGACAGACAGTATGCTAGTGAACACAAGACAGCCCCTGCACTCACAGAGTTTAGTGTATCACAGGTGAGCCTGGTATAAAAACAGTTACTCTCTGCTGTCAGAGAAGTGTATAACCTGGGTGCTACGAAGAAGGGTTAGAGCTTTCCGAAAAATTTCAGGACTGAACCGAATCTTACAGTTAAATACATATTCTCCACAACCCAAAGCTTAAGAAGAATGTATTAAGCAGAAAGAACACCAGGTTTTTTTAAAAAGGCACAGAGCTGTGAGTTTCAGTATTAGAGGAATAAGTAATTTTGATGTGGTTGAAGTGAAGGAATAGTCTGGAGGGGTGGGTAGGAGTCGATCCAAGACAGCCATATATTTTTGAAGTACAGGATAATAGTAGTACTACATTTGAGCATGTAGAAGATTTCAGGTAAGTTTTTTTTTTTTTTGGTACCGGGGATTCAAACTCGGGTCCTTGCACTTGCACGGCAGGTGGCGAAACCACTGAGCTAAATCCCCAGCCCGATTTCAGGTAAGTTTAATGTGGTTATCCTTAATTTTGAAAAATTCTCACTATAAAGGAAAAGATCTGGTAATCCTAGTGTGCTCGGAGGCATAGGCAAGCATCAGAAGCCAAACCAAGCCTGGGCAACTCAATGACTTAGCAAGCCCCTGTCTCAAAACTGCAGTTCACCGCGCAAGTGCAAGGTCCCAAGTTCAATCCCCAGTACCAAAAAAAAAGGCATATAAAAATGCAGTTCAGTGCAAAAGCCCTAGGTTCAATCCCAGTACAGCCCCCTCCCCAAGAAAAAAGTAAAGCAGGAGATGGTAAAAGCAGAGGGAGTTTTCCTTTGTTGAACAAATAGTAGCTGTAGTATTTATTGGGATCAGGCACTATTCTACATACTTTGTAAATATTATTTCATTATCCTTGTAACAACCTCATGAATACTGTTATGATCTCCGTTTTACAGACAGGAAACTGATCTGAGTACTACTTGCCCAAAGTCACACAGCTAGCAAGCGTCAGGTCAGAATTTGAAATCAGGTGTTCTGGCTCTTCAGACTGCTTTGAACACCTGTGTCTATCTCTAGGCAGGGTGTCCCCTTCTAATTAATGCAGTCTAGAGCAGAAGTCTTGGAGTAGTCTTTAGGCTGTCTTGAAGCCACTGAAATTATATGCCAAAATGTTACATTTTATTCATTTCTCAGCGGGAGGGTTCCTGGCTTTCATCTGTTGGTCACAGGGTCTGGAAAGCAGATGACTTAGCATCTCTGACCTACAAGAGCATTTCATGGCTTTTCTCTTGTTAAAGGGCACTGATCAGGATAGTAGTCCCTTCAGAAGAATATGGTGTTTATGGGGTCATTCAGGCCTCCTCGACAGCATTGTTCTAATTGTTTATCTGATCAGTGTTCCTGGGTACTTTCCCAAAATACCCAAGCCAGGTCCCAGATTTAGAAATTGTGATTCTTTCCCATAGATTGGGTCCCTGGCATCTGTTTTGAAAAACCTGTCTAAATGATTCTGATATGTCTTTGGTTAAGAACCACTATCCCCTGGGGGCAAAGATTATATTTTCTGTCCCTCTTCTTAATATCTCAGATTCTTAGGACATAGTAAGCATTAATAAATACTTGAATGGATGGCACATTTTGAAATTACTGCTTTGTATTCAGAGAGTAATAAACCAGGCACAGTCGGGCATGATTTCAGCAACTAGGGAGGCTGAAGCAGAAGGACAAGTTCAAGCCCAGCTTGGACAATTTAGCATGATCCTGTCTCAAAATCAAAAACTAAAAACGGCTAGGGATGTAGGTAGTGGTAGAGCACCCCTGAGTTCAGTCCCCAGTACCACAAGGGAAATGATTAGTCATTAGTAATTTGTCACTCATATTTCACAAGACACCTTAATGTGACCCACGACTAGACCACTCCAACTCCACAGCTTTCACTTTTAAATGTCCTTTACAGAGCCTGGCGCTTCAACATCTTGTTACCCTTATTTGAAATATGAATTCTCTTTCTAATTCCTCTGCTGAGTACCAGATGAATTAGAAAATACCTCTTTCCCAGAAGCCCACAGCTGGTATAAATCTTTGAAAGTAGCTCTCTAGTGCATCTTAAAGAATGTCTGAAGTCCTTCTTTCCTGACATTAGTTACTCTGTTCTGTTTCTGAGAATCCTGCTCTCAGCATTTTGGGAATTGGGCTCTGTGATACAGGTTAAAAACTCATAGTCTTGATAATTGTAAGGTTAAAAGCACAAGCTACTAGGAAAGATTCTTCAGGGAGAGAGGTCAGGAAGACTGTGTCAGGGAGACATAGCCAAACAATTATGGAGGAGGAAGAAAAGGTACTTTTTCAGTCAGAAAAAGTAGTTAAGAATAAATGTGAAAGGTCTGCAAGTACTTCAGAAAGATGATGTTTGGACCTCATAGCCAAAATTTTGATGGAGAGATAGGTATACAGTTGAAGTACAGACATTTCCCATAAAAAAGAGAAGAGGAAGAATAGTGATACTAAACAAGCACTTTTTTTTCTTTTATTTTTTTAGAGCAAAGTAAGATGAAATAGTTGCAGATCACAGAACTTGCCCAGAGAACTGTTTTCCCTGCAGTGCTAAGAGCATAGGTAGGAAAGTCACTGGTGACAGAAGCCAGTGGGTGGTAATGGTTTAGACAAGCTCTTCTCCCTCTTCTTTGTATATGGGTCTTATAATAAGTGCAGTAGAATCTGCCTGTTCCTGAATTGTGCCAATCAGAGCATGCCACTCAGTGTTGCCCCAAATAAAAGTGCCTAGTATAGCATTTTTAAAGCAGCATGATCTGAATTAAGAGGCCATGTAAAATCACAACAAAGTGTGTATTAAGAGAAGAAAACTCATTTCTTGGCTTGCGTAAAGTCTTTTCCTTCTTACAAATATCAAGTTGACAGGTGTTCAGCCCAACAAGCTTTTTCCAGTGATAGGACCTAGGAAACAAGATTTTATGAGAAATAACTTTAAAACCTGTATCTAGGGCCGGGGATTTAGCTCAGTGGTTCCGGCGCCTGCCTTGCAAGCGCAAGGTCCTGAGTTTGATCCCCAGTACCAAAAACAAAAAACAAAAAAACCCTGAATCTAAAAAATGTATAATGAGAGCTGGGGATTTAGCTCAGTGGTTCCACCGCCTGCCTCGCAAGCACAAGATCCCAAATTCAATCCCTGGTAGCAAAAAAAAAAAAAAAAATGTATAATTAGAGGAATTATGGCACTAGTAATTATGGAAAAAATATAACCCAGGTTTAGGATCAGACAGTTGAATTTGAATCCTGATTCTGTGACCCTGAATGTTACTTTGTCACTGTGAGCATTAGTTTCTGCATTTGTGAAATGAAAGGGGAATAATACCTACTTTATTTGGGGTAGTTATTAAGAGGAGTAGAAATAATATCATTAGTAGGTATTTGGTAAGTGGTAGCAACCTAGTATTAATAATCATAGAAACTGTCAACTAAAAAAATATTTTAATCATAGAAACAGTAGGCAAATACATTATTCTGGGTAAAGGCGTTGTGCCTTGAAGACAGCCCTCCTGGAGAGAGGTAGAGTTGCAGGTGGTAACAGTTCTGAAACAGTGGAGTAAGGAAGGATGTGCTTTTCGCTGTATAGGCTGGCGTGTCTGGTTGAGGAGGCCTGCACCAACTAAAAGAAAAAGGAAATCAGGCAATAGATTTCTAGACACACAACTGTTCTTTTCCTCCTACCTGGCCTCCTAGGATGTCCTCATTTTCCCTTGTTGCTTTCTTGGCAGGTGGCTGTTAAAAACAATATTGATGTCTTCTACTTCAGCTGCCTCATCCCACTCAATGTGCTTTTTGTAGAAGATGGCAAAATGGGTAAGTACATCCTCCTGTCCTTCTGATAAATATGCCTGTGCCCTTCCTCTGAATGTCAGGCAGAGCACACGCTAGGAGTACAAGTTATTTTAAGGTTTTAAAAAATGGGGTACAAATATTCTAAATCCCTAATAATTACTCATTTATTTGCCTGAATCGGTGGCTCTTTGTTGTTGTTCTGCCAGTAGTCTCTAAATCACCATCTCCATTATCTGAACAATCCAGTCAGATCTGTGTCCCAAGAGTAAGAGGTATGGGGACAGGTAGATGTGAATTAGAATCTTAGCCCTGCCATTTATTAGCTGTGTGGCCCTGGACAAGATGCTGTGTTCTATTTCATTTTCCAAGTTTGCAAAACAGAAATAGTTTTTATGAAAGTGTGTAAATTTAGCACTTAACCCTGTACTAAGTTCACACTGACTCAAGAATTCAGTAATTTGAGAAAAAAAAATATGAAAAAATATTCAACATAAAAAAAAAGAATTCAGTAATTTATAATAAAGCATTAGTATTTCCATGTGGCCTTTGGCATTTTTCTTTATTTTTTTTGGTACTGGGGATGGAACTTGGGTCCTTGCACTTGCACAGCAGGCAGGAAAACCACTGAGCTAAATCCCCAGCCCTTCTTCCTTTATTTATGAAACCACCTCCAGTAAAACTAACGTATATTGGTACCTGTTAAATTGTATTGTCATTTAACTGATCTTCACAGTGGCTTTTTTTTTTTTTTTTGGTACTGGGGATCGAACTTGGGACCTTGTGCTTGCGAGGCAGGCGGCAGAACCACTGAGCTAAATCCCGGCATCAGTGGCTTTTTGGATCAAGACAGATATAACTACTTATGAGGAAATTAAAGCTCAGAAAGGTCACTGGACTTACCCAAGATCACTCAAATAGGAAAACAAGAGATCCAAAATGACAAGTAGACTTTTCTAGTGCATCTTAGTGCTATTGATGTGGAAATAACTGACCTGGAGGATATAATATCTGGGCCCAGCTAAAAATTGGCTCCAATTCTGCTAGCTGTATTGCAAGAGCCAGCATACAGTATACAGCAAGGCATCAGAATACTTTGCTGGGGGTGTAGCTCAGCAGTGCAGCACCTGCTTGGCAAGCATGAGCCCATGAATTCAATTCCCGGTACCAAAAAAAAACCCAATCATGGGCCGGGGATTTAGCTCAGTGGTTCCGGCGCCTGCCTTGCAAGCACAAGGTCCCAAGTTCGATCCCCAGTACCAAAAAAAAAAAAAAAAAACCCAATCAGAATACTAACAATTGTGCATATCTACCCTTCCCCTGTCCTTCCCCACACAGAGCGCCAAGTCTTCCTGGCAACATGGAAGGATATTCCCAATGAAAATGAACTCCAGTTTCAGATTAAGGAATGCCATTTAAATGCTGGTGAGTAATAACTAAATTTCATCTTCATCTTAGTAAATCAATTAGATACTTGAAGATTTTATTTTTCATTTACCTACCTCTTCCCACATCTGACCTGTTTCTAATGAGTATATGCAAACCTCTCTTTAAAAGCTTGGGATGTTTGGGCCGGGGATTTAGCTCAGTGTTTCCAGTGCCTGCCTTACAAGCACAAGGTCCTGAGTTCGATCCCTGGTACCAAAAAAAAAATCTCCAGAACATTTTTTATAGTTTATTTTATTACTGTAGTAAAACATAAAAAGGAGTAACCCAAGAGAATAAACAATAGCAGCTGTCGATCCTAGGGCTTTGTTCCACTGGAATATTCACTGTTCAGAGTTCTACCTTTTGTAGCACACAGGCACATTCTGGGATTTGTACAGACTTTATGGCTTTGAATGAAAGTGTGCCATGGTGCTTGGTCAGCACCTCCTCTTTCCTCATTGACCCAACATTTTCTTCCTGCATTGATGATTTTCATAAGGGTCTTTCAGCACACTGCCATCTTCCCATTGCATTTGGAGCTGAGCACTGGGAAAAGGAGGCAACATAGCAAGACAAAAAGATAAAGAAAAATTATATGTACTGCCTTCTGTCTTTTGGGGGTTTGGGGGTTTTGGGTTTTGTTTTTTGAGGCAGGGTCTCACTGTGTACTTCAGGTGAGCACTGAACTCCTGCCTCAGTCTCCTGAGTGCTGCTGGGATTACAGGCATGCACCATTATGGCCGGCTTCTTTCCAGTTTTGAAGGCTCTATTAACAGGAGCATTTGCGGATTTAGTGCCTTCTGATTCAACACCCTGGGCCTAGCTGAGAGCTAAAAATAACATCCTTTCCTGCTGATCTGCCCTAATCACAATAGCAGCAACACTTAAAATAGCTTTTCTGTGCTAGCCTAGACAGTTGACAGATGGAATGAACACTCTGAGGGCTACAGGAAGACACAGACTTAAAGAACTTACCAGCCTAGCATTGAGCTTTAACTTTTGCTTTCATCTCTCTCTAGAGAAGAAACCCTTTTCCCAAGTCTTAATAATTAAACAGATCTTAATAGGAAGATGTTTATAATAGCAGTGTTAATGATACCACTAGTTGTAAATACTAAAAAATTTTGTATCAGAAAGATACCATTAGACTGGACCCCCTGTTTCCCAGCACTGATCACTTCTACAGGTGTTCAGAGATCTGCCTGAATTTGTTTCACATCTTACTATTACAGTGGCAGTTGAGGTTCGTACATATCTGGGAATGCTACCTTACATGTGCAAGAAGTTGTTGCATCTTCAGCCATATTAGAAAAAGAATCTTGTGGCAAGCAGTTCTACAAGCCTATTTTTTCAACTCAGTGTTTATTATATTATGTAAAGCTCAGAGACATGATATGTCTGTTTGCACTAGTTAGACATGGTAAAAGAAGATACTTCATGCATGGGCACTAGGTGAGGGCAAGCTCACTTTCTGTGTGTATTGTGGCTTTTCCTGTCATCCATTAGAACATTTCAAAACTAGAAACTTTCCCAGCCAGTACTTAACTCACTCATTTGCTCAAATGGTAAGGACAAAAAAAATAATTCTTTTAGTTCTAAACTTACTTGTTTTGAACTTATTAATGAATACCTGACCAGGGTCCCAAATGGAAGTTCCCTATCCCTACTCTCTACTCTGAGTATCTTCTTTACCCTTATTGCAGCCAAAAGAAAAGTGACCCTAGCTAAATAAGAAAGATAAAAGAAGAAAAACAATTTACATTGCATTCTCATTCTCACAGTCTCCCAACTGCAAGATTCCATCTTCTTTTCCAGGCATTTATGTAAAACAGAAAACTGATACAAGAAGTCTATTCTAGCCAGGGACATGGTAGCACATGCCTATAATCCTAGCTACTTGGGGCTCAGGCAGGAGGAAGGGGCTGGACTTCTGGCTAAATGGTAGTAATTTGCCTAGCATGCTTGAGACCCTGGGTTCAGTCTCTAGTATTGAAAAATCAAATAAACAGGTCTAATCCAGACTGGCAAGGAAGCTTCTTATGTCTAGTTTCCATTGCCACTCTTAATCAGTATATTTAGCAGAGACTGATTATCTAAAATCTATAAACCCTCAAACTCAAACTTAGTATCTAAAATGTGTAGGGCTGGTGATGGTGAGGGGAAAACACATACATATTATAGAGCCCTCCTTCCATTCTGTCCTCTGATGAAATCACAGTGCCACCCCTTCATTCAGTATGAGCAGAGCCAAATTCCTGTTCTATCACCTCTTCCATGTAAATGGTGAACTTGGAAGAAGTCTGTAGGCATCTGGGCCTTGCTGTATTTATGGAATGTATTTGCACCTGTGCAGCAGGGTGATTCTTCAACCATGTTCCTGTGTTTTCTATTGTTGAGGGAAATGGGCAAAGGCCTTGAAAGTCAGGAATAGCTTTTACAACATAACACAAGCCCCTGTGTTTTAAAGACATTCCTATCAGAAGACATTAGCCAAACTCCAGCTTGTGATGTTGCTTAGCAACCCATTCTAAGCTGCAAGAACCCTTCACTGTGACAGCAAACACTGTGTGACCCCCCACAAGGTGGTCGCAGAACTTATGGAGGCCCCCTTCTCCAGCAGTATTGCATGTAACTACTCTGAGATCCACTTGTTGGCTCCTCAAACAGAAATGTTCCTTAAATTGTAACTACTGTGCTTGGTGTTGGTGAAAATCTTGGAAATAAAGAGGAAAAGTCAAGTAAAAACTAAATGTAGTGAAAATATATAATGAAAGTGGCCTTACTGCATCTTCCCCAGAGTGTCACTGGTTCGATTGTGGGAAAGGGACATCAGAATGAGAAGTACCTCCAGAAAAAGCCTCCTATCTGACAGTAGATGGTTATGTCTATAGCATTATGCAAACATTGGCAATTTTAACACCTAAGTCAGAGGCATATTCACAGATATTGATGACATTTATTACCTGTTATGTTCCAAATACTGCAGGAAGGATAATGATGAAAAACACAAGATCCTTGTGCTGCAAGCCTACATTTAAGAGGGTAGAAGGTCATCCATCGTGGTACCTTTTCCTAGAGAGCACACTAGATAGAGTATGACAGATTTTTATGTGGGAGAATTTAGTTCCTGAAGCAGCCATGAGTAATGTGAATTCTCATCAGAAGTGAACATAATAAACAGTTAACAAAGAAGCAGTGTTTATCATCTCAATTCTTAAAGTTTCTCTTTCTCTATGCTGCAGCATCTACTCAAGGAGAAATGACCTTTAATTCTGGAACATTATGTCTCCTTGATGCTGTATGCAATCACAAGAAGGAGCCCAAACACCAACCTGTTCTTACCCTGAGTTGGTAACTATGAAGACTTCCATCATGACTAGCAGCAGCATCTGGGACTTCAGGGTCTAGCACCAGTCACCTTTGCACAGCTTCAGTCTTTCTCAGAGTCTCTTGTTGAGACAGTTTGTTTCAGTATTTATTTGGAGGGATGATGTGCCCTAAAGTCTTTTTTTATTAAGTATATGTTTGCAACACATAATACATTCATTGTGGGGAATTAGTACATATATATATTGCATTTTGGTGTCAGGGTTTGAACTCCGGATATCTCACTTGCCAGGCAGGCACTGTGCCGCTGACCTAAATCCCCAGCACATATTGCATTTTGATCCTTCTAATTCCCCTTCCTACTCTCCGGTCTACCTTCTACCCTAAAGTCTTAAGAAGTCATTTGCCTACTTAAAAAAAAAAAAGAAGAAAAAGAAAAAAAAATCCAGGTACTGGAGGCCCTAGATCTATAGCTACACACACACACACAGAAAGGGGAGGGAAGGAAAAGGAAAATATCCAAATTATTAAATTTGACTTGAAGGACTTCTGCAACTTTGTATCCTTTTCTGATCCTGGCAGCTGAGGCTCAAGTGGCACGCAGTGAAATAGTGATGACTTGGGAAGGAGTTGTGGAGTTGACCATCAGTCTGTATATCCCCACTAATCTAGAACCAGCATTCCAGAAATGAATACCAATACAACAGCTACTCGAACCTCCACACATCTATCTCTCTCTTTGTCCCCTTCAGATCACTTTTACTTTTCTAACACATAGATAATAAATCCTTAGGCCAACCCATCTTTTAATCCCTACATTTAACTCTTAGATTTTAAATGCTTAGGTGAACCTTACTCTGTTTTCTGGGTATTTGATAGGTAGGCACTTCACAAGCCTGTTCCTCACCATTTGCTATTTGTGGGAGAAGGGCTTCCTGAAAAGTGCACCTGGGCACATGATGGTACTTGTCCGGGCACATGATGGTACTTGTCCGGGAACTTGAGCACACATGACTCATAAGGATGTCAGGATGTGCATTTGTCTGAGATTTTAGCTGAAGATGTTGTTTTGAATCTGTATTTCTAGACACTGTTTCCAGCAAGTTGCAAAACAATAATGTTTATACTATTGCCAAGAGGAATGTGGAAGGGCAGGACATGCTGTACCAATCCCTGAAACTCACTAATGGCATTTGGATTTTGGCTGAGCTACGGATCCAGCCCGGAAACCCCAATTATACGGTAAGGCCTTTCCCCATTGATAACATACAGTTAATTATAGATCTTATTGAGAGTTCACTATTTTTTACATCATGTCCTTTATTTTAATTGGGTGATAGTACTATGAAATTTTGTCACACATATACAGTGGTACCTCCGTGCATGAGTTTAATTCTTTCCATGATTCTGGTCACAAACCAAATTGGAAGAGAACCAAATCAAATTTCCCCACAAGATCAACATTGAACCTAACCATTGAATTTGATTGGGTTCTCATCCAATTTGGTTTACAACCAGAATCATGGAAAGAATTAAGTCCATGAACCAGTGTACCACTGTAGATTTATGATAACCTCAACCGCACTGTGTGGTGTGCCATCACACAGTTCAGACACAGAATTGTTCCCATCCCACAAAAAACTTCTTGCTGTCCCATCATAGTTAGACTGTCACCCTCTAACCCTTGGCAACCACTGATGTGTTCAACTACTATGTATGTCATTTTGAAAATATTATATAAATTAAATTTGTACATTAGGGGGCTGGGGATGTAGCTCAGTGGTTTCAGCGCCTGCCTCGAAAGCGCAAGGTCCTGAGTTTGATCCCCAGTACCAAAAAAAAAAAAAAGTGTGTACATTAGGTAACCTATTGAGATTGTTTTTTCCACCTGGCATAAGACCTTTGGCATCCACTGAGTTGTTATATGTATCGATAATTGGCTCTCTTGTAAGATCAATAAAAGTTGATCCATTGTGTGCCTGGATCACAATTTCCCCATTTACTCATTGAAGTTTTTTTTTTGGTTTTGGTTTTTAGGGGATTTTTTTGTTGTTGTTCTGGGGGTTTTTTTTGGGGGGGGTTGTTTTTGTTTTTCTTTTTTTTTTTTTTTTGGTACCGGGGATCGAACTTGGGTCCTTGCGCTTGCGCAGCAGGTGGCGAAAACACTGAGCTAAATCCCTGGCCCCTTGTTTTTCATTTTTGAGGCATTGTTTTTGGTAGTACTGGGGATACACACTGAGCTACATCCCCAGCTATATTTTGAGACAGTATATCCCTTGATTGCTAAATTGCTCAGGTTGGGCTCAAACTTGTGATCGATCCTCTAGCCTCCAATTCCCAGAGTGCTGGGATTACAGGGGTTTACCCAGCTCTATATTTTTTTAAGTGTTTTTATTCTGAGATAATTGTAGATTCACATACATTTATAAGAAATAACATAGTGAGTTCTTCCCATAAGCGTTCTGAGGTGATCTCTGAAAATTATCTCTGTATTCATTTGATCTAGAACATAAGTATGCAAATCAAGAAATTCAGATCTTTATGTTTACTTTAAGAACTGCCCATGCCATGAGAAGTATCTGTATCCCAAAAGTCACCAGGTATCTGAAAAATGCCACTTTACAGAAGCGCAGTGTGTGCCATTCTGTATTACAGTGGTGTTGTGAGGTGCACCTAAGCTACACAGGGTTGGTGGCCCTAAAAGTGCTGAATTTTTATTGCACTAGGAATCGAACTCAGGAACTTGTACTTGCCAGCCAGCCGTGGCACCGCTGAGCTACAACCTGATTAGATGTAGATTTTATGGTCATTGAGTACTTACTAGTGAACAGAGCTCCAAGATATGCCACCACACTGACAGAGCTCATGGTGGGACTAACCCATACATGAGCTCCCCATTACACTGAAATGAGCCCTACTGAAAGGGAACAAACTTTTCCTAAACTAGAGAGGAGTGTGCAGAGAAGAAGCAAGAGCCTAAGGCCTAGGAATAAATTCAGCAGAAATAAGTGCAAATGAAACAAAAAAAGAGGAAGGTGGAGGAAGAGAAAGAAAGGAGAGGAGGAGATAATACAGTGAGATTTTGTACCCTTTTTAGCTACACCCACCTTTCATCCTCCCTATATTTTTCATTGGTAAATTTGTTTATGTTTCCTTGCCTTTTCTATTGTTCAACCAACTGGTGACTAGGATCCCTCTGCCCACAATGCTGTCTAGATTCTAAATCTTTCATCACAAATCCATTTCCCTGAGTGATGCTCCAGACTTGAAAATCACTCAGATCCATTCTTTCCCCTCCATCACACTAAACACCCATTACACCACTGAGCTGATCTCAGCTCATTGTTAAAGAGGAACAAAATCTTGTTGATCCCATACTAGTGCATCAAGACTGATAGTCTCTTAGTCTCCTAAAACAAGTTGGTACAGCACTTCCCTCCAACCTCACTCGTTTTTGTATTTCATTAATAAGGTATGATAATTCTGTAAGGGTAAGACCACATCTTAATAATTAGGTAAGTCTCAGCTAGAAAGATAACTTGTTCAGGTGAAGAAGCATGTGTTCCAGCCTATTCACCACTAGTGGATATATGAATCCTGGCCTTAATGAGACAGGGCAAGTGACTCTTCTCCCTGGGTGGATCTAGATGGACAGCATTCCTGAGTAGTTCATAGTAACATGCGTGTCACATAAAGGCTAGCAGTTCAAAAGATAAGACCCAGGGAAGGCCTCTTTTCCCTTGGAGCCATACAAAAGGAGACCCAAAGTCCTAGCTATGAGGTGCAATGGACATATACAGTGAATGTTTAAATTTTTAAAAAATTATTATGGAAAAAGACACATTGCTATTAGTCTTCCTCAAAATATTCCCCCAAGGGCCGAGGATTTAGCTCAGTGGTTTCGCCCCCTGCTGCACAAGCACAAGGACCCAAGTTCAATCCCCAGAACAAAAAAAAAAAAAATTTCCCCCTCACTTCAAATGCACTTACCCTTCATGCCCCTTTCTGAAGCTTTTTTTTTTTTTTTTGAAACAGGGTCTTGCTATGTAGCTCGGGCTGCCCTTGAACTCACTATGTAGTCCAATTTGACCTTGAATTAGTGGCAACTCTCCAGCCTCAGCCTTCCAAGTACTAGGATTACAGGCATGTGCCACCACGCCTAGCTGCTATGAAGCATTTCTGAAAGTCCTCTTTCATGAATGTCTTTACAAAGTGAGATAAAAAAACTTGGTGAATCCTGCTGCCAAAACCAATCCAACAGAAAGGCAGGCTTATAAAAACACTGTGATGTGCTCCCATCCATCTACTCAGTGGATCTGGCACCATGCTACTTCTAGCTCTTCCTCAAAATCAAAATGACCATGAAAGGTAAATGTTTTGTATCAATCCAGAACACTGAGGCAATCATGACAGTGCAAGAAAAGACTTAGGAGGACTTACAGAACTGCTTCAGAAAGTGGCAAGGACAATGGGATAAGTATGTTTGAATCGAGGGGAAATATTTTTATTTTGAGGGGGATTAATAGCAACATTAATGCAATAATATTTTTAACTTAAACACCATATTTTTTTAATCACACTGCATATATTTAGCAAATTTGATTCATGTTCAAGTTGGATGGAGGCGAGGGTAGGGGTGGAGGACCCCGGTATTTGGAGTCCACAGAGACAGAAGGATTCTTCCTCATCCCCCAGAGAGCAGCTCATAGTCTAGACCTTGTCAGTCCACCAGCCACAACTCCCCACCAGTGCCAGCTTTGGTATTTTGAGCTTTTGTTAAGGAAGGCAACAGTTCTGTAACAGGATAGTATTTTGGGAAAGAGGAACTACCCCTCTTTAGTCTGGGAGTTAACTCCCTTAAGCTGCTCCTTCTCTTTTTAGTTTCCTTCTCTCCTCCTGTTCTGGACCCACATATTCTCACACTAGAATTTTCCAAAACATTGTCAGGGGAGAGGCTATAGAGGAGGAGGTACAAGAATTGCCTGAACCAGGGAGTTGAAAGTCAGGGAAATGGCGAAAGCTGCAACTTGGAAAGAAAAAAGTAGGAAGCTGTTTTCCTACACAGACAGTATTTATGTTCTTACAATAGTTTTGCTTTATTTTTTCATTTATCAGAATTATTTTCCTGACAGATACTAAGCAGCAATTTTGAAAATGCCTGGAAAGTATGCAATAACATGTTCTCACCAGCTTAAACCACCAGTGGTGTTTGCATGACTGTCCCATCAGGTGGCACGGGACAGTCCTGTTGGGTGATAAAAGCCACTTGATACTACAGTCATGCAGTAATCACCAGTGGGAAAAGCTGGGAGCGTGTTAAAGCTTTAAGTAAGCCGGGGGATTTAGCTCAGTGGTGCCGCTGCCTGCCTCGAAAGCACAAGGTCCTGAGTTCGATCCCTGGTACCAAAAAAAAAAAGCTTTAAGTAAGCATCTTTTCATGTTCTTTTCTTCAGTTGGTTTATTTTTTTATTTAGGATGTTAGTTATTCACATTTAACTGCTATCTTTTTTCCAAAGATATTTTCACCTTTGATACTATGTTAAATCATCTAGAGTCTCTAGTAAGAGAATAAAGAGATAAAATAATCTAGAATTTCATGGTGATATACTGTTAAAAAACAACTTTTGTCCCTCTGCCCTAATAGGCAAGAGGAGTGATGTAAGTAATACCAAAAACAAATAAACCTAGCTGTGTGTGGTGAAGCAGGCCTGTAATCCCAGCACTCAAGAGGCTGAGGCAGGATTGCTTCAAGGCCAGCCTGAACTGCGTAGTGCGATCCTGTCTCAAAAAAATAAATAAACCTAGGCTGGGGATTTAGCTCAGTGGTTCCTCATAAGCGCAAGGTCCCGAGTTCAATCCCTGGTACCATAAATAAATAAATGAAGTTTTCTGTCTCTGGGATGCATTTTCCTTGCTTACAGTGTATTAGTAGTAGCAGTAGATTATGTTATTATAATTATTATATTATTATAATTTGCCTAATTTAAGAAAACTAAGGAGTCCAAATCTGGGTTTAAATTTTATCCTTACTGACCCATAAAGTGAAAACTCAATATTCAACATAGACTATTGGTGGTAGTGGTTGATACAGTGAGGATTAAACCCAGGACCTTGTGAAGGCTGGACAAACCACTGAGCTATACCCTCAACCCTGATATCCTTAATATTGATAATTATTAGACTAAAAGAAGTAGTGCTGGTGAGGTAGAGTGGCTAGAAGTATCTGGTTCTAAAGAAGCAAAAAGTGAAATACTAAGTAATTGGCATGCATTGTTGTCCACTCAGATAAGTAACTTGTTGGTGCTTGTCTCTCTCAAGAGTATGCACTGTGAGGCAATGCAGAAAGGACTAGTACCTTGGATCTTTCTAACTCACACTTTTATTTGACTGGATTGTATAAAAAGGGGACTGAGAGAACTGTGCTTCTTGTCAGACTGAGGAACTGCGGCAGATCCCAGAAATGACCATCACCAAGTTAAAGAGATTTTGCCTGTGTGTATTCATTTGGCCATAATCCCTATGACTCTTAGCAACGCCTAAGAGCAGCTATTCCCCCTGCAGTCAGTCTTTTGGTTTTTAGTGTGGATTATTTGCCAACCTCACAGGCCCACAAAGGATGGAGGTAGCAACACATCCCAACTTGACATTGATGAAACTGAAATTCTAGACTTCACAGCATTTATTAACATGATCTCTTTGTTTGGCTATTCCAGCAATAAAAGGTCGTCTCTTATATCAGAAGTTTTCTTGAACTGAATGCTTGGGTACTTTTAGAGTTATGCCAACATCCATACTAACCTTCCTTCTCCTTTTCCTCTTGACAGCTGTCGCTGAAATGTAGAGCTCCTGAAGTCTCTCAATACATTTATCAGGTCTACGACAGCATTTTGAAAAACTAATAAACTGGTCCAGTACCCTCCAGCCACCCTGCGATTGGTGCAAGCCAAGAATTCTTAACTGGAAGAAATTGTACTGCTGTGTAGAATCTGAACCCAAACACACTGAGGCCACCCAGCACAGTAGTGACTAGTCTAATCTGTGCTAACTGTAGAGACAACCTGTTGGATAGTTTTAGCTTCCTGTGAACATTTGTAACCACTGCTTCAGTCACTTCCCACCTCCTGCCACTTGCTACTGTCTGTCCTTATTTGTGGGCTTCTCTGTGCTGTGCCAACAGCTGGCTTTTTCTACACCCTCATTTGAGTGTAGTTTGGTATTTTGCCATCAAGAGCTCATTTCAAAAGCAGAAAAAGACAACAAATATTAAAGCAAGGAATAGTGTCACTGAAACATGAACTGCACTTTATTGTTTTATATTTTTGTACATATGAGAAATGGAGGTAGTATAACTGGTAGAAAGTGTTAAAACAACTGACCATCAGTTACCGTGGTCCTAGAGGAAGAGATACAGTTACCATCCCACTCTATTAGGGATTCTCTCATCTGTGGCAACCTTGTCCCTAGTCATTTAGATTTTTGGTTTTTTCTCTCCATACTCCTTTCTTGCCAGGCCTTCACATTTGCCCCATCCCCATATTCTCATCTCATTTGCTTGCTCTGCACTTGGGAATGATCTCCACTGAGTGTTTTTTTCAAAGTGCAGGAAATACTAGGCCTGTCAGCACCAAAGCGAAGAGAAGTTAACTTATTCCTTTCCACCAAACCAACCCATTAATAATGCTGATTAGGACATGTGAGGAGAGATGGAGAAATGGAACTACAGTGCCCTCCCCAGCCTGCTTCCCTTTATTTCTCAGATCCAATTCTAAAAATCAAGAGTTTTGAAACAGACTTTAATGGCTTATCCAACCCTGTTTTTCTACAAAGGAGAAAAATAAAAGGCAAAAAGAGAGCATTATTGGTGAGGCCTGTCAGCTGTTCAGTAGCAAAGCTACAGCTGGGACTCCTAAATTTCCACTGGTGGTGGTTGCGCTACAAGACCCCCTTGTTGCTGTTTCTTTCCTTAATGCCATCTTCTGCCTTTGCCTTGCCTGCTCTGTGGCTCTTTGCATCGTCTATCTTGATTTTGGCATAAGGGAGCAGCAGAGTATCTTCAGTTACTTCAAGGTCGAGCCAGATGACAGAACGAAGACATAACATTTCCCACGTGCTCCTGGAGCCAGTGTTCTTGAGGCCAGCAGGGTGGGTGCAAAGAAGAAATGGGCTTAGAGGTGTTGCACTTTCTCTTTATCTCTTCAGCCCACTAATCTGCTCTTTGCTCATGTTATTCAGGCCCCAAAGCAGATTAAGATCATCCCAGAAGCTCAAGCAGTTCTCATGATCTCTCAAAAAACTAGGAGGTGAATTCTACTCCCTAACACATTGGGTTGAGAATGCTTCATGCCGAAACCGCCACCCAGCTTAACAGTATTCACACTATGTGGTCTGTGAGCCCTTGTTGCATAGCCTGACACCTGATACTGAGGTTTCATAACCAACACAGCACTTCTCAGATTCCTCTTGTCAAGTTAGAGGCACTCCAGGGACCAGAGGCCTCGTGATAGACTCAGACCTAACCCACTTGGCTGAGAGGAGGAACTGTAGAAAATGAGAGTAGAAGCCAAGCCCCAGTCCATCAAGTCTGAAATGATCCTTCTTTGTACCAGTTGCAACACTTAGAGGGGAGGGGGGTGGCTTCTCTAAAGCAGTTTCTCAAATCTTGAAAATCCTTGAGGGAATTACTGGGTAAAAGAAAGGAAGTGTATTCCTCACCGCCCCTCAGGCACGTGGAGAATAGGAAATAGCACCGGATTGTGTGTGGGTGGTGGGTAGGTTGGTGATGTAGGGGGTGGGGGGAAGCAAGTTGATGAAGTTCCCTTGCTGGGACTCATTGAAGGAGTCAGTTGGATACAAGTAGTGAAGAAGATTCACACTACAAACACTTTTCATCTCAGAGGAAACCATAGTTCCAGAAGGAAGAGTATGTGTCAGGGCAAGCAGACAGTTTTGTGCCAGGATATGCCCCTCAACCCCTGAAACAGGCTTCTCAGCCTCACCACTAGTAATGGATAACAGCTGCTGTTCTCTGCTGAGCCAGTCCAGGGTGTTTTCACACCTTTGGGGAGGCCGCCTCCAGCTGCAACCTGAGCAGAGTCAGGGAGGCACTCTGCTTCACATTAAAGGACCTCTTTCCTGAAGAGGCAACCTGTTGCCTCCAGCACAGCTTCCTTTGAGCCCCCTTTCAAGCTTGGCCAGATGGAGGGAAGGGATTGCCCTCCATCCCCCTCTCTCCTGCTCAAGCACTTCTGTGTAATGTGAGCCAGCATCATAGGGCAAGGGAAGCAAACACACACCCAGAACTCTTGCTGGCCAGAGATTCCCTGAGTGTCTGTCCTCACCCAGGCATTTTCTGTGAGTGTATTGTGAAGCATGGGATTCTGGGGAGAGACGGGAAGTGTAAGTGTTACCCTTGGAGTCCTATCATTCCTGTTCTTATTCAGATATGTTCTTGGGGAGGGTGGGTGTTGTGGGAAGCTTGACCTTGTGTCTTCGTCAATAAACTCATTTACAAAAAATGAAGTCTGTGATATGTACTTTGTTCCCAGAACTGACACTGTAAAACAAAACAGCTGGCCAGAGGAGGGACAGGATATTAATAGCCATTCTTTTAAGAATTTGTGAGTGCCACAGACCTCCCAGGGACTCAGCCAGACAAAATTACAATTGACTTCCAGAAGGAAGAGTGGCTCCTGTTGACCAAGCCCCAAATCTCCACCACCACAGGCGTCTGCAGCCAGGGAGTCCTCAGAGGAGCCAATCTATCTGCCCTGGCAGGTGTTCCCAGGAGCACTAGGCAGAGCAGAAGCGGTGGGTGGGTTCTTCCTGGGTAGGCACCCTGACAGCAGAGGCCAAGGACAGGAGGAGCACAGCCAAGCTTCTCCATTCCCACTACCCATGCTATCTCACTCAGCTCTCACCCAGCTCCCACCTTAAAAAAGCCTCTCAGGCTTGGGCACAGGGCCTGCATATTCCCAAGCAAATAGAATTATCACTACTCTAAAGCAACCCTCCCAAGGAGTTCAGTGCTAGTGACCTTTGTTTGTGTTACTGGGACCACAAGACCCAGGTGTTATCAAGATGAGCTGTTCAGGGGCGGGGATTTAGCTCAGTGGTTTCGCTGCCTGCTGCGCAAGCACAAGGACCCGAGTTCTATCCCTGGCACCAAAAAAAAAAAAAAAAAAGATGAGCTGTTCACCTCTGAGTTCTGATGAGCTGATAGCCACTGAAATCCCCCATAGCCTGCAGTTTTAGGGGAGGGCTGGAGTGAGGGATCCAATACCAAGCTGCCTTGCCCAAGTGGCCCCTGGAAGGTACTCCCACATGGTAGCTGCTTTTTTCTACTTGGTTGTCCAGACACCATGAGCAAACTACCTTGGGCAGGTAGGAATTTTTGGCTGTCTCTGTGTTTCTGGGCTGCAGTTAGCCCAAGCTACAATGGGAGTAGCAGTTGAGGAATGGGGTCAGGGTAGTCTAAATTGAGGTTTGGAGTGAAAGATATGAAGAAACACCCTATTGAGATCACCAGTTTGCATCATTGGTATAGAGTAATGTGCTTTGGACAAAGAAAGTCCCCAGGGAGGAACTTAACTCTTGGATGCACATCACCTGGAAAGCTTTCCCAAAAGACTATGGGAGCCAGGAGTGGTGACACAAGCCTCTGATCCCAGCACTCAGGCCAGAGCAGAAGGATTGAAAATTTAAGTCCAGCCTGGGCAACTTAACAACTTAATGAGATCTTGTCTCAAATTAAAAAGGGTGGGATGTAGCTCAGTGCAGAGGCCCTGGTTCAATCCCCAGTACCCAAAAGAAAAAGTTCTGTCAAATCTGTCTAGTTTGGAAACTGGAGAAATCTGCATTAAAATCCACAAAAACAAACTTTCCAGGGTTTATGTTTGTACAGCCAGGATAAAAAATCAGTGCCAGGGAAAGGCTCACACCTGCTCACCTATTTCCTGTTCTACTGCAGTACTCATTCTTGTAGCAGAGGGAAAATGGTAAAACACTTGATGCACATTATACCTGCTTATTCTCTTGTGTTATTCGGATTAGATGTGGCAATGCCCAGTCTTCTGATTACCTGTCTGTGTCCTTACCACTCCACTACAGCTTCCTTCTCCACACCACTGGAGGTTCTGTACTAGGCTTTCCCCTCTCTCCACTCTTACCATATCCAACCTTGCTAAGCCCCCAAGATACTGAAGTGCTCAGATCACACTGACCCCTGACTTCTACCTGAGATTGCACTGTCCTCGCCCCTAGAATGGCAACTGAGAAACAGATATGTTGTTTCAGAGGTAAGAGAAGAGCTGAGGTCTCTATCATGTTTGGTCCTTCCCACTCCCACTTCACGCATTAATGCATTTTCTGATTTTGCTTGGACCCAGATTTCTTTTCCCTGCCACCCCCGGCTCCAGGAGGCAAGCGCCTGTTTATTTTAATACCTGGTATGGCACTTGGGAAAGATCAACACCTCCCCCGTTGTTACCCATTTCTATCTCTTGAACACTAATCCTAGAAGCCCAACCAGCCCCCAAACATGGTAATAGCAACAAGGATGTTTCTTGAAAAGTTTCCAAGTTGGCTCCAAATTTGCCATCTCAGTTTCTCATTTAGCTTTTGCTCCGAAATTGGCTAAGGTGCAGCTTGGGTGCCAAGGGAGCAGACACATGGCCCATCTGTAGCATCTGAGGCCCAGACATGAAGTGGGACAGAACAAAGACCCGAGCCAGTCTCTTCCCTACTCTGATCTTCATAGTGGAGGACCCCACTGAGATCTCAGAGGCTGACTGCCTAGATTGGAGTTGGCTCCAAATCTGCCATCTCAGTTTCTCATTTAGCTCTTGCCCTGCCATTCTTGATGCTGCCAACAAGGGAAAAGCTAATTTGAGGGTTAGTTAGATCCAGATTCTGAGTTGCAGAAGTGGCTTTCAAGGGCTTAATTTCTAGGAGCACTGCTTTGGGACAAGACTGTCATCTCTAGGATCATTCACCCTTTGGGCAGGGGCCTGGTCTTTGTCCTGTCCCACTTCAAGTCTGGGCCTCAGATGCTGCAGATGGGCCCATGTGCCTGCTCCTCTGGCACCCAAGCTGCACCTTAAGCTGATATAGTTTGCATCTAAGATGTCCCACCAAAGCCTCATGTGGTGGTCACAGGTGGGGCTTTTTCAGAGGTGGCTGGATCTAGAATATGTGATGTTGGAATTGATTCATGGTACAATGCTAGGGTCAAGGGCACTAGGATTAAGCGTATGAATACTACCCCTCCCCCCAAATGACTTGGATAAGATATAAGGAATAGAAAGAATTGTGGTTGCCCCTTGTTGCTTTGCTGTCTTCTGCCTGCCATGAACTGTTTCTTCTCTGCAATCCCTGTCTGCCATGCCACCCTGCCTTGGAGCCAGCTGATTATGTATTGAAACGTCTATGAACTATGAGCTAAATAAGCCTTTTCTCCTTTGACTTTGGGTGTCAGGTGTTTGGGTGTTTCTCTCAGCAATGAAAGAAAAGTAAGACATTAGCCATCAGATGTTCTCCTCTGAGCCAGAGCCACCTGAGGCTTGAGGCCAGACAGACTTAAGGACAGGGCTTCTCAGACTTTAAACTTTTTCATTAAGTAATCCTAATGACAGAGGAGCGTAAACAGACCCCTAGAAGTGTACATACTTGGCCCAAAGTGACTCTCAGCAAACCAAAATAAATTAACTATCTTAAATTCAGGCAGGTTTGCCATGTTATGCAGATACTATCACTTTGTTATTTATTCATTATTATTTTTGTGTTACTTGGGGTTGAAACCAGGAAGAATTGAGCTACATCCAAGCCCTTTTTATTTTGAAAAAGGATCTCACTAGGGGCCAGGGATTTAGCTCAGTGGCGCTGCGCCTGCCTGGCAAGTGCAAGGTCCTGAATTTGATCCTTGGTACTGGAAAAAGGATCTTGCTAAATTGCCCAGGTTGACCTTGAACTCATGATCCTCCTGCCTCAGGCTCCTGAGTAGCAGGAATAATAGGCATGCACCACTTCTCCCAACTTATTTTGTTTTTTAAATAAAAATACTGTAACATTTTTAGCCGGGTGTAATGACATGTAATCCCAGCACTCAGGACACAGAGGCAGGAGGTAACGCTGTGAGTTTGAGGCCAACCTGGGCTACAACAGTGAGACCTTGACTCTTCCACTGAAGGTCAATATGAACCCCCATTATTAACCTGTGGCTTTGTGTTCCCCTGGTATAAACTAAGTTGAGAAGTCTGGCCTCACGGTATAAGTGTGAGCACTGCTCAGTTTCTTCTTTCTAGTTTCTTCTTTCTAGCCCCTTGGGCCAAAATGGAACCGTGTCCTGAAGGAATAACAAAATAACAAAGCCTAGGATCCTGAGGCAGGTTAAGGATAAAATGTTCAGATGGGGGTGGGGGTAGTGTCTTCAGTGATCCAATCAAGTTGAAGGACTCCCAGAGCCCATTGTGATCTCTGGGGGCCAGGAGCATCATATTTGGCCCACTTCCAAAAGTGGTGCCCTAGAAGGAGGCCCCTCTTGCACTTTTTCTTTCTTTCTTCTAGCAGTTGCCCCAGTCCTTCTCATTATACACCCATGCCAACCCCCTAGCTGCCCGCCTGGAATAACTGGAAACTTTCCCAGGTATTGGGTGACCTCTAAAAGGTATTGTGTGCATCTAAAAGGGCAAGAAAAAGGCCAGATGCTGATCACTGAATTCCAGGAAATAGAGACTTTGCACCTTAGCTCATTTATGGTGGAAACAATTAATCATGTAGCTTCATAAAAGGGAGTAAACTTTGGAGAGTTCAAGTTACATGCTTTAGCCACACAGTCAGTGGCCAGCTGAGGGTTCAATCCAGATCTGTCTGATTCTGAAGCCCAGGCTCAGGACCACCATGCTTTCTGTCTGGTTGGAAAGGAGATTTGGTGGATGGTTTGAGGAGCCTTTGGGGAGACACTCAAAATGCAGAACCCAACAGGAGGAAGAAAACTGGGTCTGTGAAGAGGCTCGAACCGACGGTAATAGAAAGTCATAATGGAGGATGCAGGGTCCCGGGTGTGAAAACCTCAGAGGCCCCCTAAAACTGCTCCCTGCCCTAAAGGCATCTAAAATACAACCTGAGGGCCAGGGATTTAGCTCAGTGGTTCCGGCGCCTGCCTTGCAAGCAAAAGGTCCCGAGTTCCATCCCCGGTACCAAAAAATAAAATAAAATACAACCTTACTATATGCCCTGCTTCAGTGTTTCCATCCCTTACTATCCAGCAGAGGGCAGAATCCGAACTCCTCCCCGCAGCCCCGGCCTCTGGGAGCTCACCAGCCTCTCATCCTCTCCTCTCACCATGTTTCCGGGCTCCTCTCTAGTTCCTGGACTTCTCAGCCTGTTGAATTGTTCCCAGCCTCTTGCCTAGGAGCCCTCGTCCTCCTCCTCCACCCGTTCCCCAATCCACTTCTGTCCCAGTGGCTTCCTTGAAAGTTGCCTCCTCTAAAGCTGGCATGACTCCCCTGAGAGTCTGGCGCCCTGTGCTCCCCAGCCCCTTGACTTCGCACACAGCACTGCAGCGTGGCTTGTCTGCTTGTGGCCTCCTCGCTGAGCTCAGAGCCCAGCCCCACACCAAGCTCAGCAGCAGCTCCCCAACTAATGCCTTGATCTCTGTATTCCACATTTTGCATTTAAGAGGAGTTACTCAGCCCCTCTCAGCCTCAGGGATCTCATCTGTAAAATGGGAGAAACGGAATCTACTTCATAGAATTACCATGGAACAAATCTGAGCATGCAGGAAAAGTTCCTAGCACATTGTGACAACGGATTGATGAAGAAATGACAATTGGCGATTGTTTTCAAATATGCACATTGCTGTTTCTGCCTTAAGCCCTGGCAAATGCTGCTATCTCCCAGTCTGGAGTGGAGAGGGGCACAGCAGGATTAGGGGAGCGGAGGTCACGCGTTGGCAGAGGATCAGCTTTGCTTTGCGCTAACCGGGTCTGGCTTCACTGCCGCAGTGACCACCCTTTGCTCAGTCCTCCGGGGTTGTGTAGAAGAAGAGCACGGATGTCCAGCACAGGGCACACACTGGGCGCCTGCCAGTAACTGAGAGGACTGGTAAGGGTCAGAAGGACAGAAGTGGGGAAGGGGGAGACGGGGAACTTGGGGGGGGGGTGCAGGGGTATGAGGCGAGAGTCGGAACGAAACCAGAAGCTTCGAGGCCTCTCTGATCCTTTTCTCCTACTCTTCCAGGTTGGAGCTAAAATCCCGCAGGGAGAGTCTGGAGGGAGGTGAAGGTCGAGGCTTGGGATTAAGGACGCGGTCCAGGGACGCGCCAGGGAATCCGTCGGGCTCAGGGACCCAGCGGACGCCCCCCTCCGTCCGCCGCCTCCCGCCGGCGCGAGCGGGCGGGCGCGCTCCGCGGGGACAGCAGGGCTCAGCGCGACCCTCGGATCCGCAGCTGCCCCCGCGCCCCAGCCCGCCGCCGCTGGCCAGCCGGGGGCGCCCCCTGCTCTCTCCCCCCGGGCGGGGGAGCCGGGGGCAGCGCCGGAGCCCGGGGGGAGCGCGGCCCCGCCGGCCGGCCCGGGCAGGGGGCAGCAGGACGGCCCCGGTAAGCGACCGGGGCGGGGGCGGGGGCGGGGGCGGGGGGTGGGGGCGCGGGCGGCCACGTGAGCGCCGCTGCCTGGCCGGGGATGCTGCGAGGCGCTGGAGGCGGAGAGCGAGCTGGGTTCCTGCCTCCCCCCCAAACTCCCACCAATCAGGTCATGGGGAGCCCAGCGTCCTCCGATGCACCCCCCACCCCCGACACCCTCGGGCGAACGTGATGGGGACAAACAGCCGGCCAGACTTGTGACCCGGTCCTCGCGATCCACAAAAGCCCCAGCCCTCTTCGCTCTGGGGGCAGGAACCCAGGTGACCAGGAGAGAAGGGGTCAGGAACCCGGCTCTGGCCCCAGTGCGTGGCCCCGGTCCCTTGCTGGACACTGTCTGCAGACTCACTGCAGAGTGCAGGCCTTGGGGAGGGAGCTCCGGGGCCTGGGCCCTGCTTCCTAGGGCAGTACCCTCCATCCCCACCCAACCTGGCATGTGGGCTTAGTAAATGCTTAGACGTAGGACTTTACCCCGGAGGAAAGAGGGGGCATTGGTCACCTCGGAGCTGGGGACGGAGCCACTGTTAGGCCTGGTGAGTTCCTGGCCCCTGCTAAGGGGCCTCTCTTGCACCCTGGCTCCTTGGGCTGTTCCCAGGTTTCATCTGTGCTACTCCCCACAAAGGGCGGGTTTCTGGGTGGGGAATGTGGTGTCCCAGAGAACCTGCAGGTAGGGTGCATACTAGAAACCTCTAATTACCACACCCAGGAAGAGGCCCGGGAGACTGGTGTTCCCTGCCCTTTCTTCCTCCCTTAAGACTGCCCCCTCCCCACCTGCTTGTGCTGTTATATAATTAACCCAGCTCTGTCTCTCTGCCTCCCTGTTGGGTGTCCAGGGATGCGGGTGGAGGGGGGGACCTAGGGGCCTGGAGGGACATACAGGGATGAGGAATTGATACTTCCCCACACAAGTGTACAGGCACCTGTTGGGAAAGGAATCCACAGGGCACAGAGGAGATCGGGGTCCTAGACTTAGTTGACAATTCAACTGTTTATGAGGTCTTCACTTCCCTAAGTCTATGGGGTTCTGTTTTTGTTTCCCTTCAATAAAATGTGAAGAATCTCTCTCACACACAGTACGTGTATGAGAGCCTATGCAACAGTGGCTAGTGACACCCCCCCCCCCCCCGCAGGATTGCTAGGAGGTCCCTAGCAGTGTGACTATGGAAAACCTTAAATGAGCAAAGGGCCCCTGCATGTACCAGTAGCCACTGTTTAATGTTACTTACTCTCTGCCAGGTACTGTGCTTCACATGCTCAGCCTACCAACACCCTGTGAAGTTTCTTGCAGTGACCTGAGGTCACACACACTTTAGGTGAATGGCAGAGCTGGGAATCAATCACTGGTGGTTCTCACTCCAAATCCTGCCCTTTATTTACTATAATGCATACATACCTACCCACCCCTAGTGTGAGTCCTTTGAACCAGGACAGCCTGCAGGACATTCAGCTGGGAATTGCCCAGATATGGAAAGAATACGCATCCACAGGAAAAGGAAACACACATGCATGACCCCATCAAAACCCAGCAAACCATGGCGGGGATTTAGCTCAGTGGTTTCACTGCCTGCTGTGCAAGTGCAAGGACCCAAGTTTGATCCCCGGTACCAAAAAGAAAAAACCAAAACCCAGCAAACCTATCTGTCCCAGACCTACCTAGCAATCATTAGGGTCACATCCCCAACAGAAAGCGAAAGGTTTACAACTTTGGACTAAAAAATTTACTGGGATTATCTCAGAAAGAAGGACTGTTGACCCTACTTATGTCCAGAGCACAGCTCTGACTAGGCAAGTGATTTGCCCAGTGGCCATCTGATAGGAAACTTCAAAGCTGGGGTTTATAACCAAGATCCAGAAGTCATGGAAACTGAGCAAGCAAGGAGCTAATGAATTCCTGTCAAGGCTATTCCTTAGCAGCTCTTTCCTAGGCACTGGCTGTATTCGAGTTCCTCTGAGCTCCAAGGGGTCCCCTCAGCCTTTAGGAGTCACCATCTAGAACCACTAAACTTGAAAATGGAAGTGCTGCAACATTCTAAAAAGGAGTAGCTGCCATTCCTAACTGTGTGTGTGACTTTGGGCACAGTGAGTCTGCTCTAACATTGGAATAGTAATAGCATCTCCATTAGGGACGTTGTATTGACGAAGGATAAATAACTGAGATGTGAGAACAGTAAGTGCTCTGTGGTGCTGCTCTCCAGTGTCAACGTGGGTATACAGTATAGTGATTCTCCAGTGGGAAATGGGAGCATTTTTGTCATCCTGAGACCATTCCTGGCAGTTAGTTCCTGGAGCTGCCATGAAAGAAGTACAATGCCCTGTAATGTGGGGACAGTCCTGCACAAGAAAGAATCCTCTGCCCACAAAATGCTAAGAGTTCCCGCACCGGGGTGCACTTACCTCATCTCAGCCCTTCAGGATGAGACTGAGACTCAGAGGAGTTGCTGTTTTGTCCAGGCTCAGTGGAAAAGCTGAGATTTGAACCCAAGTCTGGTGCTCTTTCCACTACTGTGCAGCCTGCCTTGGTTGGAGAGTCAGACTGGGTGAAGAGTGAGATCAAAATGTTAGTTGGAATGTCCAGGCAAGTTGGAGAAGGAAGGACAGACGGGGAGGTTTTGGATAGGTGTAGTCAAGGGTTCTGGGAAAGGGAAGGCATTCCAAATGGCAGTGAATGACAGCTTCAGCAAATCCCAGAGGCAGAAAAGTGCAAGACCTGTCCAGGGATAAGCCAGTGCACTAAGCCCACCTCTTATTCCCCAGTCCAGGTGGAGGCCGCAGAGGTCCCAGGGCAAGCAGAGGCAGCAATGATTGGTCCTGACGGTGGCTGAGCCCCCAGCCCCTGGAATATGCAGCCCGGGGGAGCCCCAGGCAAGGACGCGGTGGCGGAGTGGGGCGGGAGGCATGGTCTCCACCTACCGGGTGGCTGTGCTGGGGGCACGAGGCGTGGGCAAGAGTGCCATCGTGCGCCAGTTCTTGTACAACGAGTTCAGCGACGTCTGCGTGCCCACCACCGCCCGCCGCCTCTACCTGCCTGCTGTGGTCATGAACGGCCATGTGCACGACCTCCAGATCCTGGACTTCCCACCCATCAGCGCCTTCCCTGTCAACACGCTGCAGGTAGGTGGCTCTGGGAGTCAGGGGGTCATGGGACAGTAGGGTAGTAGAGTGGAGGAGGCTGGACTCCAGCGGCTTCAGCTCTGGACCTATTGCCGGGCCCCACAGCTGGGTTTGAGAGCTCCATGCTGCACATTGAGCCTCCCTGCTTACAGCTGTCCCAGGAAGCTGTTCTTTTGTGTGCTAGCTCATTCAACAAATATTTGATGACTGCTTAATGTGTGCCAGGCCCTGCACTGGCCACCAACACAGAATGGTCAGCAAAACAGATAAAGAATTTGCTTTCAAGGAACTCATGGTCTAGTGAGGAAAGACTAATAGGGGATGATTAGATAGTGTTAGAAGTGCTGTGATTGGAGGAGATGAGCAAGATAAAGCAGCTCTTCAGGAGGCATCTATCTAACCCACTTGGGTGGGGTGGCAGGGTCACAGGATGTGATGTCTCAGTTACATAGGTTTAGGCAGACCAGGGGCAGTGGGGAAGCCTCGGCTGTTCCTAGTACAGCCCTAGCCACTCCTTGGTCATCAGCTGTAGAAGAGATTGCAGAATAGGTTGGGACCTGAGAATGCGTTCTCAGACCCAAATTAGGTCTTTTTCTCCAGGGCCTCTGCTCCTAGGTGGTACCCTGCCCCCTCCCCACCTCGGAGCCACCTGCTGAGCACCCTCCCCATAGGGTTTGGATTTAAGACCCCAGTGCCCTTGCTTATGGTGTACCTTCCCCCAGCCTGCTGGGACCAGGCCCTCCTCTCTCTCTACCTCTGGCTGAGGCACAGTGGGGAGCTGAGCTTTAAGACATGCTTGCTCACAAGAGAAGCCTCTGACCAGAGTGTGCAGAGGCTTGCAAAGAATCTCAGTGGCGGAGACCCAAAAGGCAGAGGACAAGCCTTTCAGACACAGCAGTCTCAGGCCTCTAGGGAGGCTGGGGCTCGCACTAGCAGGAGCTGCGGTCTCAGCAAGCCTGAGCAGCAGGGCTTTGGCCCAGCCTGCCAGAGACAATGTCTCTCCCATTCCGGTTGCCTGGGGTCAGCACCAAGACAAAAGGCTGATCCAGGCACCTGGCCCAGAAACAGTGCAGCTGAGACCATCAGGGCAAGTAGATCTGGGGTCAGGTCCTTCTCATTCTCTAACCGAGACTTTGATGGCAGTCTTAGCAGACATGCAAATCGGGCTGCAAGCCTGCCCTCTGAGCTTTGTTTCTTTTTTCACATTTAGTTGTATATTTATTTTTAATGTAATTTTAACTTGGGAATAGGTAAGATACAATCAGTAAAAGTCCAAACTGTGGCCCAGAGAAACCTTGATCCCATTCCTGCTCCTCCACCCCATGGTTACTCTCTGTAACTCTTCTCATTGGCTTTCCATTCATACTTCCAGGGCTTCTTTACTCGAATAAGAAATTGTATTCTTATTCCACCCCCTTTTTACATAAGAATAAAAACCATACTGTTATGTTCCTTGTTTTTGTTTTGTTGGATTAATTCAGTGCCTTCTACATGTTAAGTGGGCACTCTACCACCGAGCCCTGTACCTTGGTTTTTTGTTTGTTGTAGGATCTCACCATGTTGCCCATGCTGGCCTTGAGCTCAAAATCCTCCTGTGTCAACCTCTTGAGCAGCCAGATCACAGCACAGCACACCACTGTACATCCCCCCACCCTTTTAAGCATTATTACATCGGGATATTATTGTATCTAGAGGGCTTCCTCATTATTTTTTCCTGTCTACACTGTATTCTAATGAAGAGATGTTCCATGGGTCCCCCCTTGTTGGACAAGTGGGTGGTTTCCAATCTTGGGCTGTTTTGAGCAATGCCACAATGAATAGCCTAATACATAAGTCACTTTGTACATAGGTAGTTATATCTGTGGGATTGATTCCTGGAAATGGGCATGGCTGGGTCAAAGGGTAAATGCAACTGGAATTTGGAAGATGTCTCCAGATTCCCTTCTACAAATGTTGCACAAGTGCTCCTGCAGAGGATGTACCTGAGAGCCCATTTCTCTAAAGTCTCACCATCAGAGTATATCATCAAACTTTTGGATTTCTGACAACCTGAGAGATGAATTCTGATAGTCTCAGTGTGGTCTTTATTTGCATTATGATTCTGAGTGAAGTGGGTGCTTTGGCAGCACATATACTAAAGATTATGAGTTAAGTTGAGCATTTTCCCATATATCTGGCTGCCTTTGTGTTTCCTTTTCTCATGTCACTTGCCCACTTTTCTATTGGACTTTTGACCTTTTCTTTTTTTTGGTACCGGGGATCAAACTCAGGACCTTGTGCTTTCAAGGCAGGCAGCAGAACCACTGAGCTAAATCCCTGACCCCTGACCTTTTCATCCTTGATTGATCCTGACCTTTTCATCCTTGACTGATCCTTATCTTAGACTCTAGGATATCTAAGATTTTACTCTGAGGCACAGATAAGGGACTATGAACAAAGAAACACTCAAGAACCTTGATGGATGCTGTCTTAAAATAAAATAATGCATTCTTCCCCTATGCCAGGTGAGATGAGATCCAGCCCAAGAGTGGCACTTCACTTGCTGGGCCCAAGATTCAGTTGTTGCTGGACCTAAGATTCAGATTCAGTTATTCCTTTCACAGCTAGGTCTCCTGTTGCCCTCTCTCTCTCTCTCTCTCTCTCTCTCTCTCTCTCATATTGAACCCAAACAAAGCCTTGCACATGCTAGGCAAATGTTCTGCCACTAAGCTGTATGGTCAACCCCTCCTTTTCTGTGTTCTGAGGAACGAATTAGAACCCCGCAGAGAGCAAGCTGGAAGGAAAACAACTTTCTTGATTCCTCCCCTCAGTCAAGGGGCGAAGGGACAACCTAGCCAATCAGAAGTCTTCTGTCGCTCCCTTTTGGAAGCCCTCAGAGAGGAGTGAGTGGGAGGCAGCCTGGAGGTCTCCTTGAGGAGGCGGTGTGTTGGGAAGAGGTGGGGCTGTCACCCTCAAAGGCTGCCAGCTGAGGCGGGGGGGGGGGGCTTGCAGAGAGTGGGGCCTCCCTCCCGCTTCTCGGGAGGAACCACATTCACAGGCAGGCCACCTGCTCCCACACCACTCTGTCCCACAGATCCCAGCTTCCCAGGCCTGGGAGGAAACAGGCTCGTGGTACCCTACAGTTTTAGATTTGTCCTCAGCACCCTCCCCCAGCACCAAAAAGTAAAACCTCAGCACAAAGGAAGGATGCCACATCATCTCCCTGGGGAATCCACTGCAGCATCTTCCAAGCATTTGAGTTGCAAGTGCTATTCTGAAGTTGAACTTCACTCCTCGTGACTGCCATCAAAATCTGTCCCCTTGTATTTGTTCCTCCAGGGTAAGAATCAGTGAAAGTCTTCCTTTGTGGCCAGCCCTTGTCACAACTAAACTCCAGCTGTGATAGGAGACATTCCTTCACCTTCCTTCATTCTGTCTTATTCTTTCTCTTTCTGTGTGGTGTGTGTGTGTGTATGTGTGCACGCACTAGGGATGGGACCCAGAACCTCACACATACAAGACCTGTGCTCCATCACTGACTTACACCTCCCTACTAGTCTTTTGTGTGGGCCCTTGAGGGAGAAGTCCGTGGTTCCCTTTGCCCTTGAAGGCCTCTGCCCACCTAACTTCAGGGACCTCCCTCTTTTAGCACACTGGCTGTCTGAAACTCCCTGCAATCACATCTACTGGCAGGTTAATTAGCTAATTAATCTCTTCAGGAACTTTCCCTGTAGCACATTCAGCATTTCTGTAGGCCTGTTCATCTTGAGCTACAGTCCCTCCCTAAGAAGTTGCCACAAACTAACATTCAAGATGTTCCCTCTACTGAAGCTGCCCTGGGGGTCTGTTCTACATGCATGTTTTCTCTGCATGTTTTTTACTTCTCAACCATGAGGGCAAAGGAGGAGAATACACACAAAGGGGCACATCAGGTAACAATCTAAGAGCAGTGTTAGGTCAAGAGTTGCATTGATCCCAGCTTGGACCTGGTGGGATTCAGCACCACAGAGAGCTCACTGCCCAAGGTAGCGCAATTAATAAAAGCTAACAGTGAGTGCTATCCTAGATACAGAACAGAATAGGGAAGCCAAGCATGGTAGCACCATGTAATACCACCACTCTGGAAGGCTGAGCCAGGAGGACCACAAGTTCAAGCCCAGCCTGGGCAACTTAGAGACTTAGTGAAATCCTGTCTCAAAATTAAAAAACTAAAAAAGGGCTGGGGTTGTAGTTCATTGCAAAGGTCTTGGGTTAAAAAAGAGAGAGAAAAAATAATAGAAAGGAGTGTGTAAAATGAACAAGTCTCGCTCTGGCCCTCTTGGAAGCCCACAGTAGATGTGGAAAACTGGAATTGGAACAGCTTTAGCCAAAGGTTGTTAGAACAGGAGATGAAGGGAGTGTTTCCGTGCTTGCCAGCAGGGTGGCAAATCGGGAAGATTTATTGAAGGAGGACTTCAGCTGAGGATTGAAGGTAGGGTTTCAACAGGTCCTACAACTAGTTCAAAGCTGGGCTCGTAGAGGCACTTAATAAATGTACCAGTTGATGGATGAGAGGACAAAATGTCACTGGACAGACCTAATGTCTACACACACACACACGATAGTACAGTGGCCCTGGAAGTCAGTTAACATGACTTACCATTCTGCCTTGGGGTGAGGGGGTTTCAGCACCAGGCACCTCCATTCCCACTGGGCTTGGCCTGGTGGGCAAGGAGAGCAGGCATGAGGCTTCAGCTGCAGGGGCAGGCCATGAGAGCACTCTTGGCTGGGGTGGGGGACCCTCACAGCTGCTCTGACTCTGGTGTTGCTGGGGGTGTTGCAGGAGTGGGCAGATGCCTGCTGCAGGGGACTCCGGAGCGTCCACGCCTACATCCTGGTCTACGACATCTGCTGCTTTGACAGCTTTGAGTACGTCAAGACTATCCGCCAGCAGATCCTGGAGACGAGGTGAGGGGCTATGACAGTCTAGTGCCACCTCTGTGGATGCTCCAGTGCTATCCTGGCCCCGAGGAAATGGGACAGTGAGTGGGAGGATGCAGGGGAAGTATATGTGCCCTGTTTCCCATACAAACTCTCAAACATGCATACATTCATATTTTCCTGTCCTCACTTCTGTTGACTCATTTTGGGACCACAAGAACAAGATTGCTAGGGCCAGTTGACAAGTGAGCCTCAGTTTCCTCATCTGTAAAATAGGAACAACTACCTATTTTGGATCAGTTGTGCTGATTAGAGAATGTAACTCACACCAAGGGCTCAGGGCTGCACATGGAACAGGACACAGAGTAGTACAGAGTCCAGTGCTTGTAAGACTGGCCGGGTTTTGAGATTCCTGCCTCGCCCCGCAGGGTGATTGGCACCTCGGAGACGCCCATCATCATCGTGGGCAACAAGCGGGACCTGCAGCGCGGACGCGTGATCCCACGCTGGAACGTGTCGCACTTGGTGCGCAAGACCTGGAAGTGCGGCTACGTGGAGTGCTCAGCCAAGTACAACTGGCACATCCTGCTGCTCTTCAGCGAGCTGCTCAAGAGCGTCGGCTGCGCCCGCTGCAAACACGTGCACGCCGCCCTGCGCTTCCAGGGCGCGCTGCGCCGCAACCGCTGCGCCATCATGTGAGGCCGGGCGCCCTGCCTTGCCGCCGGCTGCAGCCTGAGGCCCGGCAGAGGGCAGCGCGGCGCGCGAGGAGCCGGCGGGAATCGAGCTCTGAGGGTCCGGGCCCGGAGCGCCCCCGCAGCCACGCACCTCCACTGCAAGGCGAGGGCGAGAGGGAGCCTCCGCGGAACTCCTCCGCCTCCCCTTCTCCCGCGTTTGTCTTCCTGGGACAACCACCTTCAGTCTAGCTAGCGTAGGCCCGGCCAGCCTGAGCGGGTGCCGCAGCCTTTTGGGACGGGGTGAGCGTGTGAAATGGAGGGCGGGGTGAGCAGGTGCTGCTGCCTTGGCCGGGCCCCCGCCGGTCCCCTCCAGAGTGTCCGTCTTTGTCCCGTGTCCTCCTTTCCCCGTGTCTGTCTGCCCAACTGTCTGTTCTTCCTTGTCTTATCCGCCCCCCGCTCTCCCGCCCCACCCCAGCTCCGCTCACAGGGCTCTCATTTTGTCCATCCCCTTGTCGCAGATCCTGGCAGCTTCGCGATGCCAGGCCATCTGACCGTCGGCGCCACTGGCACAGGGCAGAGAGATGCAGGTGGCCCACGGACCGGACCGCAACCAAGAGGTCTAAGGGTTGAGGTCCCAGATGCGTCAGGGGGAGAAGGCTGAGCTTCCTGCTCCCAGGGAGACCTCCCTGCCCAACAGCCCCCAGAGACACAACAACCTACCTTCCAGCCTTAACTCGATGGTCCGTCCCTGCCGGGTGCCCCTCACCCCCTTCCTGACCCCAAAGCCAGATCACCCCCCGGGTTAAAATTTTTGTTTCGTTTTAACAGCGTGGGGAGGGAATTCCCCAAAGGATAGATTCCTTCCGATTCCTTCCCGTGCCAGGTTCCAGCCCTCCGTTACCTCCTGCCCCAGGGGATCTGCCTGACTGGGGGATGTGGAATTCTAGGGGTCTGTTGGTGGTGGGCAGAGGGGTGCCCAGGAGGGGGTCAGGTTGTGCCAGTGACGATTCTGTCTCCCCACCCCACCCCACTCTGCTTACCCCAAATTCTGCCTGCCTCAGATCTCAGGGTAGCCTGACTGTTCTGGGCAGGAGCTGGGAAGGGAATCATGGGACCCCTGTGCCTGGGGGAGATGCCTGCATCCCCACCTGTGGGTGGAGGCCCTCAGGATCTGACACCCCTGTCCCAACACCAGTTAGCCCTACGCCCTAATTCACTCCACCCCATTTTCTCCGGCTGCCTGGCCGGGTTTCTACCTCTCGTCACCGGAGCTGATCACTGTCAGTTTTGTACAGATTTAGAAATAACAATAATAATGATTCTAGGAAGTGCCCTGAGGGGTTAACGGGGGGCTTGGAGAGAAAGAGAAACGGTGCCATGTCCCTTGCCCCCCGGCCAAAGGAGGTTCTCTTTGAGGCTGAGCCCTTCCCTGGTCCAGTGGGAGGATATCAGGGACCCTTGGTTAAAGGAGGAGGCCACATGGAACAATCCAGCTTTGGCCAGCTCAGCCAAGGCTGCAGCACATAAGCCAGGAAATCAGGTAGCCCAGTGTGATGGCGAGGAGCCTGGGGGAAGGGTCACCACTGGGCCTTTACCACTAAGACCCAGCGTGTGGGGAATCAATGATTCTCTCTTCCACTTCCCCCACTGGTCCCCACCCCGTCCCCCCACTGGGGGCAGCACAGCCCTACAGCAGCTGCCCCGACTTTGGGCAGACCATTGCACTGGGTTTTAGTCCCTGCTGTGCTGCACGACTGGGCAAATGTCTTGCCCTCTCTGAGCCTCCCTCTGAAACAGAGGCGGTGGCTCCCCTCCTCCACACTTTAGAGTGGCCAGGAGGGTAAGGAAGAGGGCTGCCCGCTCTTGTCTTCGCACCCTTGTCCCCTGGTCCACCAGAGGGATGGAGGGGAAGGATGACAGCGTCTCCTATGCCCACTTACCCCCAACTCTGAGGCACCTGAGGTAAGGGTGGGGGACTCAGGCCTCTGGCTGCCCACTGTGGGAACCACTGGAATGTATCCCCCAACAGGCTCCCCATCACACCCTGTGCTTTGCCCCAGTTCTTGGATTTCAGGTCCCTCCACGCCCATTCTGAGTCTCTGTCCTTCCCCCTTCCCCACCAGGGTTTCCCACCACAGGGTCTGGAAGTGTGTGTGATGCCCATTAGGCTGTTATCAGAAGTCAGATTAAACATCAGGGAGTGTTTCCCTTGTTTCTGTACCAAGGTGTTGGCTCTGTTCCACGTGGAAGGAGGGGAGGGGTCGCTACAATACCTGCCTGCTGAGCTGTGTGTGGCAGGAGGGTCACCAATCCCAAAGCTCAGGTCAGCGAGATCAAAGGAGAAGAGTTTGGGACATATCTCCTCTCCACCCAACTCCAAACCAAGAGGGAATATAGTTGTTTCCCCTTTCTGCTCTCTGCAACCTTTTTAGAACAGAACTCGATCCCAGCTTCTCCTGTGTCTTCTTCCCACACAGGGCTGGGACCTTGTGGCCTCTCGGGCGTGGCTTCTGGGACATAGGTGTGTTAGAAATACACTCAGCCATCCGTCTTGCTCCTGAATGGTTTGGGTTCCCAAGCCTCATAGCAAAGCTTTGAAGTCCTTGGCAAGGTGGCCTGCAGGAACTTGTGTGCCGGGCAGCTCGTGTCCCTGTCCATGGTTCTGAACCACGAGCCACCGGCCACCTTCTGGAAAGAAGGGTTTCTGGCGAGGCTGGTGGATTCTCTGGAGAGGAAGCCTCCCTCACCCCCAACTCCCTTCAGTCGAATAACACTTGAAGCTACACCTTCCTACACCTCCACAGTCCTAGAGTAAGGGAGTCCAAACGCTGGGGGCTCCACAACAGACCCACATGTGTTTAATGACTTAGAGTTGTGGGAAGGGGGGGCCGTGGTGAGAGCCCAGGAATTGGGAGAACTTTTCTGGGGAAGGGCAGTATGATGTAGAGTCACCCCACTGTCCTTGGGCTAACGCTGGAATTGGAATGGGAGTGATGGGTTGTCCTTTTGCTCAGTGGAACAGATTGAGTCTGTGCTTGTCTTTGGATGGCCTCCTGGCCAAGGTCCTGTCTGCTCTTGCATACATGGGCATCCATTTTGCTTCCCTCCTCTCACCTGCAGTACCTTCAGACCCAGGACTCCTCCTCTGAGGGGAGCTGGGCTTGATCAAGCTGCTGAGAGCCCTGGCCCTCCCAAGGTGGGGGACTTCTCTCCAGTAGAGCCTGTGGCTCTTTCTTCTTCTCTTCATCCTCTTCTCTTGCTGAAGCTCCATCCACCTGGGCTACTTCTCCTCTCTTGCTGCCTAGGGCAGCTCTCAGTGGCCTCTCCCTAGGGGGTAGCCTAGCTGGACCCAGGCAGAGGTAGGCCAGTGGCTTGGGGATTCGTGAAGGATGCTTCTCAGGCCTGTGGTCTCTCCGGGGCCGGATCCTGGGCCTCAGCTTCAGCTTATAGATGGATGGGACCCTCTTGGGCTTCCGGAGTGTTCTCTTGCCTTTGCCCTGACATCCCTTGGCTTTGTCAGAACTGGGGTTTGAGGGCAAAGGTGTGGGGACCTCAGGGCTGGAAGACACCTTAGGGGCTGAGCAGTCCTGCCCTCCTGGAGGTGAGACCTTCCACATCTTGGTTCCTCTGGCACTGAGGCTTGCCTTTGTCAGTGGCCCACTGTCTCTGGCTCCCAACTTCTCTTTTGTGCTTCCTGGGCCTGCAGTAACAGCTGGCTTGGGGGACCCTGTAGGGGCGACATTCCAGGCTTCCAGGTCCACTTTAAGGAGGGGTGGGGGGCCCTGAGCCAGTTCTTGGATGACTTGGTCATAGAGACCCCCAGGCTCAGGCCACCGCCCACCCAGGCTAGGGACATAGACTCCACTTCGAGGGATGACTGGCGGCTCTGCCCCCTGGGGATGGGCACTCCCCACCTCTAACTTCTTCACATTGGCCACAATCTCCTCCTCAGGGCTATGGTAGATGGTTTGCTCCTTGGTCCTGCTCAGGGGCAGTGGAGTGCACCTCCCGTCCCACTCCTGTGGGCCCAGGTCTTGGGGCTCTCCAGCCTCTGCAGAGACCTGGACGTCTGCCTGCTGGGCCCCCTGGCTCCTCCCTTCCACAGCGCTGTCCTCATGTCCGGACCCAGCCAAGTGTCCCATGACAGCCCTTACTGGGATGGGACCCCTGCTCAGCTCTGCTGTGGGTCCTCTGCTTAGAGTACCAGGAAAGCTTCTTCCTGGGGTGGGAGGGCAAGAGGGGGACAGCCGGATGGGGAGCTTAGTGAGTGCTTTGGCAGGGGAGGGAGCACGGACAGACGCTGGCTCCCTGAGCTGGAGGGATGCACCCTCAGCCTCACCCCGGGGTGGCAGCACGTGGCCCAGGGGCTGGGCTGGGCTAGAGGAATGAGGCAAGGGAGGTGGCCCTCTTGCTGATGTCCCATTGGTGGTGGCCCGAGGAGCTGGGGGTTTCTGAGGGGTAGGGGCCCTGGCATGGGTTCCCCAGCTGACCGACTCCTCTTGAAGCCAGGATTCGGGAGTCCTCCCCCTAGGGGCTTCCTCAGGGTATCTGATCTCTCGCTTCCCCGATGGGGTGCACCGTAGGCCTTGGTCCCTATGGGTGGGTGAGAACTGGGGACTGGGCAGGCTGTCCCCAGATGACAACTGCCTCCAAGATGAAGTAAGAAACCTCTCCTGGGACCTGAAAAAGAAGAATCACAGTCTGGGAAGGTAGACTTACGGAGCTGCCAGGCTCGCCAAGTGCACCCCCTAGCTCCGGGAAGGGAAGGGTTTCCCCCAACCTGAACACACCAAGGGGCCAGAAACTCTCCCGTGACAGTCACGGGTCAAGCCTCCTCTCCCCATTCCCCATGAGGCGGCTAGAAGGAGTAGAAGAGAACCAGGCCTGGGGTGACTTCAGGTCCTGTGAGCGATGATCCCAGACCAGAGGTCTGCCAACCAGAGGTCACTCATCTGGCGGAGAGGCCTTAGTCTCGGCTCCACCATGAAAGGGCAGAAGGACGTTGGCTATGTGTGTTCCCTTTGTGGCCCTCGGCCTCCTTGTGTGTGAGACGAGTTGGCACATGAAGGAACTAGATGGTTCCAAAGCTCTGGGACGTTCTGAGATTTGTTAGGGTACAGGCACTGCTTCCTTTATCTTGAGGTGGGGTTCCCTCTGAGAACAGGGACTCCAAAGGAGAAAAACATTGTTCCCTGTCCCTTTCCTGTACCTTAGAAATGGGGCTGTCTGTCTGAGGACCCCAGAGCCTGCTCCCCGTTCACTGCAGGGTCTGGGAGAGGAAGAGGAGGGAGGCCTCAGCTGTCGGCCTGAAGCAGTATATGTCTTCCAGTCCACGGGGGGAAGCGGGCTCTGCGAGCGGCTGATGGTCATCGTAGGCTGGGCCAGGGAGGGTCCACCCTGCACCTTTACTTCGTGCTGCACCGGTGGGGCTGGGGGCTTCAGGAAGCTGACTGGTTTGTGTGCTACCAACATAGTTCCCCAGAGAAAGGAGGGGAGAAAAGGTTCAAATCCTGCCGAGGGGGTTCATTGTTCCCCTCCCCCAGCTGCCCCATGCCCCAAATCCCACTTTAAAGATAATAGTGACTACAGTGACAGCACCAATGTTTCCTCCCAGGAGGACGGGGGACAATCTAGTCACAGGCTCCACCTGGGGGACTTGTTTAAAGCTGGATTAGTATTGCTGCTCCACACCTCTTCGATTTTTTGATTATCTGAGGTGTCTTAAAGTGCCGACAGAGATTACAGAAGGAATACATCCCTCCAAGTCTCGCTTGGTGCCACCGCTGTAGACACAACAGCCAGACCTGAGCTCCGCAGAACTGCACCCTGAGCAAATGCTGATTCTGCATGTGTTGTGCACCATCTTGTGGCTGTAGTTAGTACTGCACCATGACTGCTCAATTATAGCGTCTTCCTCCTTCACCTTCCTCCAACCCCCCAAAACCCACACACACCTCCTGCACCTGGAGATGGGTCCTGCCTCCACCTCTGCTACTAGTCTCCTGACACCCAGCTAGGCTTCTGCAACCAACCCCACAGGGAGGGGACTCTCAAGGGACTCACAGAGGGACGTGCACCGGCAGGGGTCATGTTTATCCAGATAATGGCCGAGCGTGTCCCAGCCGCCCCCTACACGCACCATCACGTGGTTCCGGAGGATCTGAGGGCGCAAGGAAGACATTGAGTGCAGTGCAGAAGGCATCCCTTGTTCCTGGACCACCTTGGAGGCTTGAGGCACATTCAAGGGTGCAGCCATCCATGTTCCCACGCACATGCAGATCCTCTCTTGGACATGTGTGTGGTTGGGAGCAGGTCTAGTTCCATGAGTTGCATGGGATAACACATCTTGTCAAGAGTGAGGACCAAAGTTACACACAGAAAGTTGACCCAACTGGACAGGGGATTACACAGCATTGCATAGGTTCGCCCCAGGGCATCCCCTTCTCTCCCCTCTTGCAGAAAGTGTGCACCTGCCCATCCTTGTATCTGTAATGTGGCCTAATGCTTCTCAGATGCCTCTGTGGTGTAGGTAGCAGAGCCTGCGGAAGTCCCATCCCACACAATGCTGGTCACACGGTCACACGGTCTCTCCAGGCTTCATCTCCTCAGGTGAAACTGGGCCCGTGATTCCTTGGGCCTACCCACATCATAAGGCTGTTGCCTCAGGGTCTGGGTGAGGGCTCAGGTTGCTGGCCTAGTACTCCAGGAAAGGGTGTGGCCCTGTCCCCAACTGCTGGCCACAGCCCAGCGCCCAGACCATTTCTGTTGAGCAACCAGGTATGGGGGGAGGCACATCTCAGACCTGTACTGCTACTTGCTCTGCAGAATATACTAAGCAGGACTACGGCAGCTGTGTGGCGGGGGCTGCACACTGAACACAGACTTCAGCTTCTCAGGCCCCTTACTCTGACTGACCCTGTGGGAAGAGTGGAGTAGAATGAAATGGGAAAACGAGGACACCTTCTCCATTCCCTAATTCTGCCTCTAGACTTAGTATATTAGAGGCAATGGAAGGTGGTGGTTCTAGATGCCCTGATGGAGGAGAAGACAGGCTCACGATCTTTGCCAGGATCCCCCTGGAACCTCCAAGGGAGAGAAGGAGAGTCCCAAGGCCTATAGCTTGGGGTATATGGTAACTTCCTGTCCTTGCCCTTAGACCTGGGCAAGGTCTCATGGAAAGGAACCTGATTGTGCCGACCTTGGGGGTCCCTCCACTCCCAAACCACACTTACCCTGATGAAGATGAGGGTATTGGAGTCCCCCACTCGGTACTTCCCCTCAGACACCTTGACCATGGAGAACTGCACTGGGCATGTGCAGTGGCTCACGAGGTTCTGCACCTGCAGGAAGTGGGCAGAGGGCTTAGCCCTCCCCTCTGTCTGGGCACCCGAAGTTCCCCCAATGCTGGGTCAAGCTAAATGGGGGCCTACCTGCCTCCAGAGCCACCCCCAAGCTTGCTGCTGAGGTCAGGGGTGGGGGCTGAGAAGCAAGTAGAGACCAGAGAAGACTTTAAATGAGCAGGTGAGAACAAACTGCGGCCCGATGCCCCTGTGGGTCAGCTGCCAGAGCTGTGGAGTAGAATGGCTAAGCAGGTGGGCAGTGGAGGCTGACAAGCTCGACTCAGAGTCCTGTGTCCTGGAACACAGGCCTTTAGTTAAGAGACCTCCCAGAGGTCCATTTTCTCGGGCGGTAGAAACAGGGTTAAGCATGCTAAGAGCGCATGTCTACGAAGCGCCCCCTCTCGGCAGACACACTCCAGTGCACTTCGCGAGGACTGGCTCGCTTAATACAGCAGCCACGGAAGATAGGTGCTGCTACTGTCTCAACGCTACAGGGACAGAAGTAAAGAAGGAACCCAGTCACAGAGAGGTCAAATAATTTGCTCAAGGTCACCCAGTGGCGAAGCAGTGGCGCTAATCCTTGAGCCAAGGTGTCAGAGGGGATTGCAGCGTCCGTGTTCTGCACACCCGTTCCTCTGGGAGTTCAGTACAGAGGTGTGCAGTGCCTGGTTGGCAATGAAGGTGATTAGAGGCAGAGCCATACTACCTGTGGTTACCCCTCAAAGCCGCACGGTGGGGACTGGGGGTCAAGCTGGAGTGGCTCCGAGGGGTCTGGGGTGGGATGGGGAGAGGAGGGCGGGGTGAAGGGTCTTGGGCCTAAGGGTCCACGCAGGGCCTCACCATCTGGTCCAGGTTGCGGAAGTGGCAGGGCCTGCGAGGCGGGGGCGCGGGGCGCGGGGGGTCTGGCGGGGGCAGGGCCAGGTCCTGCCGCAGCTCCTCGTCGATCTCCTCCTCCAGCTGCACCAGGGTGGGCGCCGCCACGCCGAAGCGCCAGGCGCGGCGGCCCAGCTCCAGCAAGCACAGCACCACGTTCTTCACGTTCTTGCGCAGCACCAAGTCCTCAGTCTCAAACATCAGCACCTCTGGCGTGGGGTCGGGAGAGGGGTGCAGGAGGCCTGAGTCCCCTGCTGACCTCCCCGGGGAACCCTGGGGCCCGTCCTGAGACCCGGTAGGAGACATGATTCAGGTCTGGGATCTCAGGGCCCAGGAAGCCCCGGGAGAGGTCTGCAGGGCTTGCTCAGGGGCTGGGCCAGAGAAGACCCCGGCCTCTCGTGAGGGGCTGTGTGCGGAGAGGCCACACGGCAAAGCAGAGGACCCGTGGACATGGCTGCGGATGGCAGGAGAACGGTGCTGGGCGCGCCACCTGCCCTCCCCCCCACTGGCGGCCAGGAGAGAAAGCAAGGCGCTCTGCTTCCCACCTGCGCCTCTCGGCGTCCACCAGGCTCCTGACTCCCCTGTGTCCAGGCAGGACCAGGCTCTGGACTCCTCCCACCGGCCAGCTATGTAACTTGGGTCTCAGTTTCCTCTTCTCTAAAATGGGATGCAGTCTTTTTCATGGGATTTGATAAGCTAATAATTGTTAGTATTTTCAGATAATGTCTGATACAGCAAAAGTGCTCCATAAAACACCAGCTTTTTTTTTTCCTTTTTGGATCGTAGAGATTGATTGAATCCAAGGCCTTCACAGTGAGCTACATCTCCAGCCCTTATTTGTTTGTTTATTTTTATTTTGGTTTTTAGAGACAGGGTCTCACTTTGTAGTGCAGGCTGGCCTTGAGCTCACTATGTAGACCAGGTTGCCCTCAAACTCACAATGATCCTCCTGCATCAGCCTCCCGAGTGTGGGGATTATAGATGTATGCCACTACACCTGGCTCCTATTGATTTATTTTTTAAATTTTAAGACAGGGTCTCACTGAATCACCCGGGCTCAGCTTGAAATTTTAATCCTCCTGCCTCAGCCTCCCTGAGTACTGGGATGACAGACCTGCACTGCTACCCCTGGCTAAAACACCAGCACCTCCTCCTCCCCATTGCTGGGGATTGAACCCAGAGCCTGGCACACACTAAGCACAATTTCTGCCACTGAGCTACATGCTAGCTTTTTTTTTTTCTTTAAGGTACCGGGGATCAAACTTGGGTCCTTGCGCTTGCGCAGCAGGTGGCGAAACCACTGAGCTAAATCCCCGGCCCTACATGCTAACTTTTTTTTTTTTCATGCTAACTTTTAAGACTAGATTTTTTTTTTTTTTTAGGTACTGGGGATTGAACTCAGGACCTTGCGCTTGTGAGGCAGGCACCAGAACCACTGAGCTAAATCCCTGGCCCAAGACTAGATTTTATTAACTTTCCAACCCAGCCCCACCCCTTCACCCGTCACCTTTGGCTTGGAGGATGGTACAACATCCAGCCCCATCCCCTCCCTGAGTCCAAGGCCAGCAAGATGTAGGATCCCGAAAGGTCACTCCCCTGAGTCCTACAAGCCCTGGCATGACTGTGCCCTGCCCTCATGTCATTGTTCCTCCTGCCTCCTCCCGAATCTCACCCTCACTAGCCCAAATGTACACCACCCCCAGCTTCTCCCAGTCATCAGACACTGGGCCTTTTCTGTGTCTTTGCTGCTGCTCCCCGCCTGCCTAGAATTCCCCTTTCCCCAAATTCCTCCAGATTTAGCCCCAGTGACCTTCTTGGCTCCCACTTCTTCATCATCAGGTTGCTGATTCCTCCTCTGGCTCCCCAGCACAGGCACTTGGACTTTGAGCACTTCTCTTCCTGGGTTGTGATTTACATATCTACTCATCTGTCTGTCTTGCTAGACCGTGCATGCCTTGGGCACTGGTCATAGTGTTCAACATAGAGGAAGTACTTCATATATTGGTTGAATGAATCGTCAGTAAACATTTATCAATCATCAGCATGGATTTACTGAGGATTTCTATGAGGTAGAGAAATTGAGGCATGAAAAGAGATGAGTGGCCCAAGGCAAATCTGGAAGAAGCACCTAAGTTCCTGACCCCCAGATCTAGCCTGGATATCAGAAAGGGGGTGGGTGCCCCATAAGATAAGATTCTGAGCTGGATGTGGTGTAATCCCATCACTTAAGAGGCTGAGGCAGGAGGGTCGCTGAGAGTTCGAGACCAGCCTGGGCTCCACAGTGAGTTCAAGGCCAGCCTGAACTATATAGCAAGACTCTGTCTCAAAAAAGCAAAAAACAAAACAAAACACACAAGGGTCTGGGGTAAGGTGGTTACCTTGGATGCCCATCTCCTTTCGACACCACTGGATGAAGTTGGAGACATTGTCCCTGGCCTGGAAGGTACCTGGCTGGGCAGCGCCATTACAGGAAACCCCAGCCTGAGGCATGGGAATCCTTTGAGCTTGGGCAGGTGCCTCTGCCAGGAAGCTCAGAGCAGCCTCGGTGACCATGTTGGCATGTTGGCACAGCACCAGGCCTGTTTCCAGCACCTGCAGGAAGTTGGCTGCATCGATGTCCAGCCCATAGAGATGCCGAAGCCACTCGGCCAGGTCTTCCTTCATGGCCTCTAGGTACTGCTCACTGGACTTGAAGGGACGGATGCTGCGCACTGGAGGCCCCAGGGCCCCATGCCTCTTCCTGTGTCCCCAGAGCTGGGACATGGCTGGACTTCACCAGGGAAGGAGGTGGGTACCTCTTCTCTCCCACTGCTGGCTCTTTACTCCTGTTCCTTGAGTCTTGGCCCAATCCTCTCTGAATTCAAGCTTTTCTGTCTACCCTAGAAGAACCCAGGACTTCTGGCTGTGCTGCTTGCTACTGGCTTCAGCCTCCGGGCGGGGCCAGGCCCCTGCCCCCTCCCCCTCATTCCTCAGTTTGGTGGCCCTGTGGCAATCTCACATTCCTGCTGCCCAGTCCCCTTAGAGCTCAGCACCTCCCAGCCGGCATGGAAGTGAGGACACTCCTTTCGCCCCTAGGGCTGGACAGGTCAAGTGCTGCTCCCACCTGCTGCCACCACCAGCCAGGAAGCCTGGCATGGCTGCAACCTCCCTGGTCTGCTTTCTTCTCCTTGGAGACAGCGGCTGCTACAAACACTCCTTGTAAACCCTTGCAACAGGCGCACCCTGCCCTGCCCAGCCAGCCCTGGGCCCTGGAGCGAAGAAGCACGAGAGGCTAGGCTGGCTTCTCTCACCGCTGACCCCGGCAGGGAATCTGGGGGAGTGGGAGGAGGGCAGGGACAGGGGCAGGGGCAGGGGTGGCTGTGAACACTGGAGTTTGGGCAGGAGAGAGATACAGCAAGAGTCCAAACACAGGAGTTTTGCCCTGAATCCCCATGTGAGTTGCAAAGACTCTAGCCTCTCCGTGCCTTTGTTTCTCAACTGTGAAAGGGCAGTGATAATGTCTGCCTGTCTGGTGTTGTAAGGAATAAAGGGATAGGGTATGGGAAAACATCGGGCTGTCCGAACACAGACGCACAGGTCTCAATGGTTCTCCCTGTGGCAGCCCTGTCTATGCATCTACCATCTCCAGAGAACCCGCCCCTCCCCTGCTCTGGCCATGTGATTCTTCCAAACAGGCTGCCCAGCATGGTACCGCACCCCCTTCTCCACCACAATGCATTCATTGAAGATTTCTTGAGTACCTACTATGTGCCAGGCATCACTGTAGCCCTGAGGATGTAGCAATACACAAAAAGACCTGGTCCCTGTCCTCATGGAAGCTGCTTGCATGTTACTGGCCAATGGCTGCCAGCTAAACGGATACCATACCTCTGTAGTAAGTCAGATGGTGTTAAGTACCAGGGAGAAAAATAAAGATGCCAGGGAGCTAGAGATGTAGATGTGGCATTTTGCAAAAGGTGACCAGGGCAGGCCTTCTGGGGAGGTGCTATCCAGGCAGACACCTGAGAGAGGTGAGGAGGAAATGGGCCCTGCAGCCCTCTGGAGAAAGAGCACCAGGGCAGAGGGAACAGCTGCTGCCAAAATTCCAAGGCAGGAGTGCGCTGGGCATAGTCTAAGAATAGCAAAGAGGAAGGACGTGAGGCCAGGAAGAAAAGGAGCCCAGGTCCTGCAGAGCCTTGTTGAGGACCCCAGAGACTTTGGCTTTTTCTGCATGTGAAATGAGTTTTGGATGAAGGAGAGACCCGTTCTAACTCAGGCCGCTGCATGGAGAATGAACACAGGACCAAGATGCGTGGAACTGGAGAACACACGGGCTGCTGTTATCATCCACAGAAGAGCAGTAGAGGTTTACAGCGAGGAGCACCGATGCAGGTGAGGCCAGTGGTCACATTCCATGTAACTCCTGGAGAGTCCATAGGGTTGACTCAAAACAGGGGTTCTCAGGGCCGGGGATTTAGCTCAGTGGTTTCGCCGTCTGCTACACAAGTGTGAGGACCGGAGTTCGATCCCCGGTACCAAAAAAAAAAAACCCAAAAAATCCCCCAGGGGTTCTCAGCCTTGGCAAGGTTGAAACTTTAGGCTAGATAATTCTCCCATTGCCAAAATATCCTGGCATTGCCAAATCTCCCCTAGGGGGGCACCCCTCCCTGAGCTACCAATCGAGCGTGAGACTCCAGCTGCCCAAACAGAGCCCTTTGAACAGAGCCCTGGGCCTTTTGAACTGAGGCCGGAAGGGCAGGTTCTTTTTTCCCAGTCGGATGGTTAAGAGCTTAGGACACAGATCAGGAGCCATGCTCCCAGCACATGGAGAAAGCCCTTCTGCTGTGGGCAGTTATGAAGCTGGCATACAAGGAACATGGGGTTGGAGGGAGAGAGGAACTGAGGGCCTGGAACATCTGTCTCTGCTGTCTGCAGGCCAGATACATGCCTGCCTCTGGTAGTCAGGCCCACCAGGTGACGATGCTATGTATAATAAAAAGACTGCCTGACACAGTGGCTCACACAGGAGAGATTAAGCTCTCTCAGAGCTGGCAGAGAGGAAAGAAAGGAATGCTCGGGGCTAGTAACAACCTCATCAAAACACTAAGCCGGTGGTTTTGGTGGTATATACCTGTTATCCCAGGGCTCTTAGAGGGTGAGGCGGGAGGATCTTAAGTTTGAGCCCAACCTGGGCAACTTAGCAGGCCCCTGTGTCCAGAAGGTTGTGGGGGACTGGGGATACAGTTCAGTGCAAAGGTCCTGTGTTCAATCCATAGTTCCATGAAAGAGAGGAGAGGGAGAAAATATAGAAATAAAGGTAGGAGCCAATCCTATAGCTCCCTACCTTAAGACTTATTAAGTGAATGAATACAGTTTATAAAGTTGAGCCATTCTTATTTGGCCATTCTAATATTTGACCAGCCAGATAGATACATTCTAACTGACATGCACTTAAAGTTCAAGAGGCCCCATTCCCTTTCTCTATACAGATATAAGCTGTTGTTACACATATTCTCATTAAAGCAGTGCCTGTGTGTTACTTACTTTTCCCTCCTTGCTGAGACAAAAATACCTGATGCTCAAAGTTAAAGGGGAAGGGGTTTATTTGGCTTACAGTTCATAGAGGTTTCAGTCCGTAGTCGGCTGGCTCCAAGACAGGGATGGTGAACAGGCCTTGCAGAGCAGAAACAACGTGGCACACACAAGGTAGCAAAGGCAACAAGAGACCTTAACAGCATCTTTCTGCCCCTTTTATCCCATCCAGACTACTGGGATTAGGGCGGTGCCAAACCACCTACTCACATGTAGTGGTTTAGTAATCACACACCCTTAATCCCACCATCACACATTGGAGATTCAGCTACCTCCAACCAAATGAGGCTTCAGGGGGACATCCAGACCCAAACCATGACACTCTGTATTACCCTATTGGATAATTTTTCTTTCAGATTATCTTTATTGCTCAATTAATATGAATATTGCATCTGTGGTATGTTCATTAGAAGCATTGAACTATTAGGGCTGGGGATTTAGCTCAGTGGTTCTGCCACCTACCTCACAAGCACAGGTCCCAAGTTTGATCCCCGGTACCAAAAACAAAACAAACAAACAAAAGAAGTAATGAACTATTTATACTATAACTACAGAAATCAAATTTTACTATGACAAAAGTGTACTTTTTTTGGATTCATCTTGGTCTCTAGGTATGATTTCTGTGAGTGGCAAAGAATTCTGCTTGAGCTTGCCAATAAAGATAGCTCATTCTCTTCGGATGTTACAGCATCTCTCTTGTTTTTGTTTTTTTTGGTACCGGGGATCAAATTCAGGACCTTACGCTTTTGAGGCAGGTGCAGTGCCACTGAGCTAAATCCCTGGCCCCCTTCAGCATCTCTTTTGGGGAGAAGCCCAGTCCATCCTGAGTTTGTGCTCATTGTGCATTTTCCACCCTCTCCAGGGATCTCCAAGGTGGCCTCGGCGTGCAGCAGGCATGCATATATTTTTGGTGCTGTTGAGATTGACTGCTGGTTCTGCTTTCACCAAAGACAGCTCTGTGAGATTACTCCTCTGTGAGATCAATTTTCAATGTGTTTTTATGCTGGCATTGCCTTTATGACAATCCAAGTTTTGGTGAAAGTGCCACAAAACCCATGATAACCCTGAGAAGAGGTAACATGCACCCTAAGGAAGGCAAAGCGTTGCTGGACAGGTTGGGGACACCTTCTCATGGTGTTTTGATGGGATGCTCCCTAACAGTGACAGCATGGCTCATTGGCTCAGATGTGCCTGCCAGAGGCATGAGGTCTTAGGGAAAGACATGAGGAGCTTGCTTATGCTGCTGGTGAGCAGGAATAGCCCTTAGCAGTGGCCTCTGAACCGAACTGATCCTGCTAAATGTTTTTTGCTGAAGGACAGATAGCTTTTAAATTTGTACGGTAGAGCTGGGATCTGAAGCCAGTCTGTTAGGGGCCAAAACCACCCTCTACTCCCCTTTGATGCCCACCCCAGGGGAAGGTAGGGGACACCTGGGTTTCGAGTGCTTCAAGAGGCTGTGGCAAAGGCAGCTTTTCCTGGGTGAGGACCCTACAGGTGGGTAGGCTCTAGCTCCGCCCCCTGTGATCCAACAAAGGCCCTAGAGACAAACCTAGTTCTATGGGTTACAGGCACACCCTCACATCCCAGTCCCAGTCCCTGATCAGGGAAAGCAGGGAGAATGGATAAGCACAGTGAGTGGGGAGAGTGGGCGGAAGCAGGGTGGGCCGAGGACAGGACCTCTTGACCCCAGATTGGTCCAACTTGCCCATCACTGTGGCAACCCCAGAGGAGAAGTTGAGCCTTTTCTCAGTTACCTATCCATGTAGCTACAAGCCATCTCCTTTCTTGACATCCGTTCCCTCATCTCCACCTGCTCCTCTTTGGACCTTTGTCTTTTTCAGCCTGGACCTCTGTAATGATTCCTAAGTACCTTTCCTGCCATCCTGTCAGAGGGAACATCCCAAGATACAGCTTAGGGAGGTCTCTCATCAGAACCTTCAGTGGCTCCCACTGCTGGGAGACAAATTGAACTCTGGGTGTCAACCTTCCTATTCTACCCCATGTCCTATATCCCCCTCCCCAAAAGTCCTCAGCACAGCCCTCTGGCCATGTGCTTTTCCCAACCACAAAGCTCCTTAATCTGTTTTCCTAATAAAAGTGCAATGGACCCTGGCTCCCCACTGTTAGCAGTGCCAAGAATTGGCAGAATGTTCAAAATTACTTCTCTTTTAAGGGTTCAGACGTTGTGGATCACCACCACAGGCCCCTCTATGACCGACCACCCTGTCACATCCCAGAGAGGGTTGTAGAGATTAAGGGTCAAGACGGATGAAAAGAGTTGAGCACAGAGACTGTATGGTGCCCAGTGCATGTGGACTAGAATACCAGTTTATAATCATCTTCCTTTTCTCCAACCTCCTCCCCACCCGGCTGCTGGGAATTGAATTCTGAGTTTTCACACAATGGCAGGCCTTTTTTTTTTTTTTTTTTTTTTGGTACAGGTTCTTACTAAGTAGCTAAACTGCTAAATTGGGTTCAAACTCAGGATATTCCCACCTGTCTCCCAGAGTGCTGGGATTATAAAGCTGTGCTGCTACACCCAGTTTGCTACCACCTTTGTTTGTTTGTTTTGGTTTTGCATTTTGAGACAGGGTCTTGCTCTGTAGTTCAGTCTGCCCTTGAATTTGCCGCGATCCTCTTGCCTCTGTCTCCTGAGTGCTGGGATCGTAGACGTGCACCACCAAGTCTAGTTCACTACCAACCTCTCAGGATGGACAGGGATCTACAGAAATGTTTGTTAACCTTTCCAGGGCAAACCCGTAGAGTCATGTTTTCCCTGGCCGCCTCCCCCTTTTTATTATATATTCAGCTCTCCAGATCCCTTGGAGCTGGGTGCATGTTTGCTGAAGGACACATCTTAGAGGAGGCCAGCTTAGTTTCCATGTTAGGCCCGGAACTTGCTGCCTGCCTGGCTGAAAAGTCGTAAGGTCTGGGCGCCAGCAAGGGGGGGTGGGGGGAGGTAGCTGAAATGCACTGGCAGTTAGGTCAAGCCTGGAAGACGGAAGAGGCATCTTTTCCTAGTTGATCAGCTCACGCGGGGCCCTTTTCCTGCTCAGTCTGCCCATAAGGTGCCTTTTCTAAGAAAGGCGTTGGATGCCCATCTGCCTGGCCACCCTGCAGCCCGCGATGCTGGGCAAGATCCACCCTGAGGAAGGACATCTTCCTTAGAAAACAAAATATAAACAGCCACTATTAAAATGACAATCATTTTTATTAATAGCCTATCTGGAGATCAGGCACACCCACCCCATCCGGATTGGCAGTCTCCCATTTGTTGATTGCCTGATCCACGCCCAGCCAGAGGCTGGGCGCTTGACATTGGAGGTAGGAACTACTTTTTCTCACTCTACAGATGAGGAAACAGAGCTTGATTTAGATGCGAGGAGGCTTGCCTGAATCCTTCACGAGGAAGCACAAGAGTCTGGGAAATGGGGCAGTAGCCCCGGGGCGTCAGCGGCCGTGCACACTGCGCCCTCTGGCGGAGCCCGGCGGGCCTGGGCCTCGCGAGCACACTGCGGCCCGCAGGCGCCTGCCGCAGGCAGGGTCCCCGGGGACCGCACTGACGCCCTCCCGCCTGCAGGCGCGAAGTCTCCCCTGTGGAAGAAGGAACCGGAGGAGTCGGGGGCCAGGGAGGCGGAGCAGGGGTCGGAGGAGAGCGAGGAGCGGCGGACCGCCGAGAGCGCGGCCGGGGGCGAGGAAGCGCAGGGTGCGGCGGCCGAGGAGGATGTCCGCGGGCGGGGCTCGCTGTCCTACTGCCCGCTGCGCCAGGAGTCGAGCACCCAGCAGGTGGCGCTGCTGCGGCGCCCGGACCCCGGGTTCTGGGGCTGGTTTAGCCCCTTCGCGCTGCTCAGCGGCCTGGTGGCCCCCGCTGACAGGTAAGGCAGGCGCCGGCCCGCGGGGTACCAGGTGCCGAGCCCCAGGGGGAGGGTCGCCTCGGCCCTGAGCGCGCGGGTCCCCAACCGTAGGAAGCGCAGCCTCCCGGAGGAGCGGTGCGTGCTGGAGACGCGGCGTCTGCGGCCGAGCCGCGGGGGCTGTTCGCGCTGCGAGGTACTTTTCTGCAAGAAATGCAGCACCCTGCACAGGCACCCGGCCTACGTGGCACACTGTGTTCTGGAGCACCCGGATCTGGGTAGGGCGGAGGCCGCCGGGGGCTCTGAGCGCCCCAACTCCCAGCCTTTGTGTCCTCCATCCTTGCCTGACCCTCAACTCCTCTGACGGGGACCCCTCTCCCGCACCTTGCACAGATCTGTCCCTTTTCCCAGCCGCTATCCCGAGCACCCCATCAGGCAGGGTTCCCCCGTCATCTAGCCAGGCGTTAGCTGTGCAGATGACATATGCCGGCTGCAGCGCCTGCGACGCCGGCAGCACCCAGCACCTCCCTACGGCCCACCCGACCCAGGTCTCGACGCAGTTTCACACATCTTGAAGACGGGCAGAGGCGGCGCTTCAGGGAAATGGCCTCGGGGTTCCCTCGTCCCTCTGAGCAACTGCCCCTTCCCTCGAGGCATTCAATAAAGCCTCGCATCAAAGTGTCCGTGCCTTGAGGTGTGGGTGAGGCCGCTCCAAGAGGGAATGGTGAAGACTGGGGCTCCTCCTCCTTCCCCGGGCCCAAGCCAGAGAGAAAAGGGCGGGCCGGGAGCTTCCTCCCTCGCCCCCTCAGGACGGGGCAGCACAGACCACTTGCTCCAGAGAGGCACAGAGAAGCCCAGGCAACGCCAGGCCAGCAATGCCCCGGGGGACCGAGGCAGGGTCGGAACCCTGCCAGACCATCCTCGCCTGGCTGGAGGCGGCCAGCTGAGTGCCTAGGAAGTACTGGCAGGTGTGTGCTGGGAGAGGGCAGGGAGAGGACTGGAGAACCGGATGCTAAAATACACGCCAGAGACTGGCTGAGGCGCAAGACACGGCGGCTGGGGAGCTGGTTCCTTCTGCAGGAATCCCAGCTATTTTTGGCCAGACAGCAGGAGTTTTGGGAATGCTGCGTGTGTGGTCTGCAGAATGGGGCCATTGTGTGCACCAGGCACCCCCCCTCACACACACACACCTGCTAGGCCACGGAGGGTGCTGCAGCAGTGCAGACCCCCAGGGGGCTTCTGACCACTCCCTGATGCGCGGGGCTCCATCTGGCACAGGAGGGGGAGTGGGGGTGAGGATATTCGCTTTCTGGGGAGAGGCAGGCCTCCTCTCATCACAACTACGAACAGCTGGTCAGCCCTGGCTTGGATGGAAGAGTATGGTCCCTGCGTCTCTCACATCCATGCCCACCTGCTCTCCCCAGCAAGGTTGGAGAACTGATCCAAAAAGTCTGCTTGCTGCTTCCTGGGCCACCAGCCGGGGGCGCCTCTTCATTCTTTCCCAGTCAAAAAGCCAGATCCAGGAGGTGAACATCAGTCTCCTTCCTGTTTTGCATCCTGATCCCTCAAAGGGTCTCTGAAGTTGGAGACATCTTGTGCCTTAACCCCAAACAAGCTTCCTGGGGCTGAGGGCTCTGATTATATAGGACATCATTTCCTAAGAACTGAGGCAGGAGGTCCTAAGAGAAGAGCAGTGTCTTGCAAAACAGTCTCCAAGCTTTCCATTGAGTTTTGCATTCTCCCTGGTTGGACCCCAGCAACATCAGCTCACCGACAGAACTGCATTCTTAGCAGAAGAAACAAAATCCCCCAGGCTTGGGCAGGACAGTGGTCCTTGGAACGGGCTGAAGATCTGGGACCCTTTGTCGCCTTTCCTTTGATCAATCCACTCCCGTGTCCATGTAGTGGGAATAGCACAGAGACAGTGCCACCTTCGGTGGGAAACAAGTGCAGACATGCTTAAAGCTTCCAGGTGGCGCCTGTTCTTCTACAGGGAGGCTCAGGGGCTTCCAAGGCAGCCTCAGGGGCTTCCAAGGTGGGCTCTGCCCCTGGGGCAGGCGAAGTGAGTTGTCACGAGAGCACCAATGTTCATGAGGCGGTGGGGACTTCAGAACAGGGCCCCCCCTGAGTTGTCAAACCAACAGCCCATCCAGGGTAGCTCGGTGGCCCAGCAGCCCGAGGTGGTCACTCGCAGTTTGGCTTGGTCGAGGTGCCAGTAGCGGTCATCTCTGAAGAAGATGATGGAGCCATCAGGTCTTGGCAGGGCGCCGCTGACCTCCTCAGGGACGCCGCCCCAGTCCCGCAGGAAGCGGGGATAGTAGGGCTCCACTTGCAGCCCCCCTCGGGCCAGCACATAGTAGCGGGCACCCTTGAAGAGGATCAGGCGGTGCAGAGGAGGGAAGAAGAGGGCCGCGTCGGGGTGGCGGGGCAGGCCCCCTGCCCGGCACAGCTGGGAGGAACCCCACACTGACTTGGCACCCTGGAACCTCCAGCATCGACTCCCTGCAGGGCATCAGGAGAGATAGGGTGAGCTGGAGCCTTGCACCCATTGGTCCTCTACCCACCTCTGCCTCCCTCCGCCCCTCCACCCCCTCAAGTTGGAGCCCAGCGGTATTAGTACTGGGGACAAAGTGGATTCTAGTAGGAATTACAGTGGTTCCAGACAGTAGGAGAGGGACTGTTATAGTCTAGACCTCCAGCAGGAGGCAGCAGAGGAAAGGTGGCCCTCAGTGAACCTAACCATCCCAGGCTGTGGGGTACTGGGTGGGGGGAAGCCAGGGACCCCCTCCTTGGGTATGGAATGGAAAGTTAAGAAGGCCTGGAACTTTCTTCAGTACCATTACTATTACTAATTTTATGAAGGCAGAAAGTTTTGTTTTATTCATGGCTATATGCCCAACACCTAATGCTGAATATATAGAAGAAACCACTTCCTATTGGTTGAATGAATGAAGAAATGAATGCTAGTAACCTACACAGAGTAGATGTAGGTGTAATCTAGGAATATACTGCACACTCTTTTGTCATTCTCTTTTCTTTTTCTTTTTTGTGGTATCAGGCAGGGCCTTTACACTGAGCTATATCCCCAGCTCATTTTTAGTTTTTGAGACAGGGTCTCACTAAGTCACTACAATGCCCCAGCTGGGCTCCAACTTGAGACCCTCCTGACTCAGCCTCTCAGAGTACTGGGATCACAGAAATGTGCCACCATCCTCAGCTAGTTATGTACTGTCTTTTATCTTCCTTCCACAACAAACCTGAGCTATTATTTTCCTTACCTAAGAAATACAAGCTCCAAAAGTGAAATGACACCTCAACCTCACACAGCCAGACCCCATGGAAGACACTACTTTTCCTGCTGAATTGTCTCCAGCTTCTCTCAACCCTTCTCTGAAACACTCCCCAGGACCACCTTGACACGCTGCTCCCCAGTCCATCAGTGCCGAGGGTCCTGACAGAGTCTTGCCTGGGTCATAGATTCAGTCTGGAGCAGAAACCCTCCCGGGGACTCACTGTATGAGACTGCTCCCCTTCTCTGACCCTGGACAGGACTCTTCCCTATCCAGGCCACAATTCTCTCAGCTGCCCCAGGGCTGGTACCTTTGAAGAAGTAGAAGTCTCCATCGTCCAGTGTCACTGCAGCGGCCTCAATGTTGGGGGGCAGCCCTGCCCACCTTTCCTGCAGCAGGCAGGGATCTGAGACATTGCCATCAGGGGCCACCTCCCAGAAGTGGCTCCCTTTAAAGATGTACAGTCGCTGTTGCCCATCTGCTCAGATACAAGAGAAACTTGAGAAATGACCATCGGCCTCCTGCCCTCTTTCCAGCAAGGTGGTGTCCTACAACCCAGCTTCCCAAACTGCAAGGCAGAGGTGTGGCAGGCACAGGAGGGGTGGAGGGGATGTGGGCAGGAGGGAGCAATGCCACCAGGCTTGGTGTGGGCTTGCTGCCCTGCAGAGTGCATGTGGCCCGGCCATTCTTGGCTCTGGAACCCGTCCTTTCACTTGTACTCCAGCTCTGGGGAGCTCAGGAGATGCGGTGGCAGGGAGAGGGGGAGAAGAGAAGAAAGAAGCCAGGCACAGGTGGGTCCACCTTACCTACAGTGATGGCATCAAAGGAAGAGTGGCAGTATTTAGGGCTCTGGGTTTCAGGGCGGCTGCCTTGGGAGCTGTGGGGGTTCCAGGCCTCAAAGTCAGTGAACAGCTTTCCTGGGAGCTGGGTGCCCACTGAGCCCCCCAGGGGCTTCCCTTCAAGGGCAAAGAGAGAAGAGGGAAACAAAAGACATGGATGGCGTATGTTGGAGGCTCAAGACCTCCCCTCGGTTCCTTTCCTGATCATCTCATGTGAGGGGCAGGGAAGGACAGTGAGGAGCGGGTAAGAGCTGCTCCAGTTGTTGGTGCTGTCCAAGATCGGGAATCTCCTCTCTCAGCCAATACCCTGAAAAGAGGGAGCTACAGAGATACAGTGGGAAGGAGGGACTCAGCAAGGATTTGGAGCTAAGAAGGACAGGGTCCTTCTCCCCAAGTCCTGGGCAATCGAGGCATGAGGGCAGGGCTCAGGGCCCCGAGCTGTGATAACTCCAATTGTGGTTGCATCACTATCCTTATGAGAGGAGTGAGGCAGAGTCCAAGCTTAAAATTTGGCACCAGGATCCTGGCACCTGAATCCTGGTTTGCAATTTCCCAGCTGTGTGATTTCAGGCAAGTTAGCTAATCTCTCATAACCCTATTCTCTTGGTCTGTGGACAAAAGATACTTACATCATGGACATATTGTGAGTATTTTCAATATCTGGCCTGAGAGATACTCCTGAGATAGCAGCTATCACTATCAACATTGTGCAGGTTTCCCAACCTACAAAGCCCGTTCAGCCCCTTTTCACAGAAGATAAGGGTGAGAGTTCTCAGAGGAGAAATGCTTTGCTCAAGAGCACATGCTAGTCAGGGATGGAGGGCATCTGAGGGAGGCCGTCCAGTGGCGGCAGGTTCCAGGCAGCAGCCCTGGTGCATAACCGGGTCAGGCCTGCACTGGGGGAGGCACCCTGTCTGTGGCGGCCTCTTGAGGCCCATCCCAGACTTGGGGATACGGCACCTGCGTTGTGTTGAGTGAAAGGCCAGCAGAGAGCAAGCGGGGCCCGGGACAGGGACGAGGGCTTTGGGGTCTGGGATGGGGGCAGGCAGTCTGGGTTGGGTGTAGGTAACCCTCAGGGACATGATGTGACAGCTGAGGCCACGGCTCAGGGTTGGGCAGGCATTCAGGAATTGGAGCCGTAAGGGAAGGGCCGGGAGCAGCGGCACATGGGAATTGACTAGGAGTGTGGAAGGATGGGGGCCACGGCGGAGGGCGGAGCGGCGCCTGGGCCCGAGGATTTTCAGCTTTAGGATTGGCCAGGGAGGCCTCCCTCCTGCGCTCAGGATGGGGATCCTACTTGAGGAGCCAGCGTCCAAGCCCTGGAGGCCCAGGGGACAGGTGTAGGGCAGCGGCTGGGCTCGGGGGCTCACCATACAGGTTCTGCACGGCCAGCACGTCGTCCCAGCTGAGCAGCGCGTCCCGGCCCAGCCTCTTGTAGTAGGGCGCCATGAGCGCGCGCGGCGCGGGCGAGTGGGCGAGGCCGAGCGTGTGGCCGATCTCGTGCGCCAGGACCACGAAGAGGTTGCGCCCGCGGCGGTGGCTCAGGGACCAGCGCTCGTCTAGGTCGAAGTGCGCCTCTCCCCGGCGGGGGAGGAAGGCGTGCGCTAAGGCGCCCCCTGCAGGTGGTGCAGAGAGTCAGAGCGTGAATCAGCCCAAGACTCCCGCCCGTACCCGCGCAGGGAAATGCTGCTGGCTGGGTGGGTGACTGTTTTCTGCTGCACAATTTCCCAAGTCTGGGAGAAGCAAAAGTGTGGAGAGGTGAGATGATTAAGATATAAGGCATTGGGCTGGGGATTTAGCTCAGTGGTTCTGCCGCCTGCCTCGGAAGCAGAAGGACCCGACTTCAATCCCCAGGACCGAAAAAACCAAAACAAACAAAAAAACAACAACAAGAAAATATAAGGCATGGACTTATAACAGACAGCATGGTGTAGAATCAGTGTGTGTTAGCTTTCTGATTGGAAAGTGGGAATGGTGGTAATGAGCCAATTTGTTTTTGTTTTGTTGAGACCAAGTCTTGCTATGTAGTCTAGGCTGGACTCAGATTCAGTTCTCCTGTCTCAGCCTCTGAGTGCTGGGATTACTGCCTAATGGCACCATGCCTGCTATTTTCAAAAAGATCCAGAAGGAGGGATGGTGGTTATCCTTAGAAGAGGCATGACACACCTTCTATGCTGTATCTTGGTCTGGGTTCTGGATGTTTTGGGTGTGGGAAAGTTCATCAGTCTGTACACTGAGATGTGTACACGTATTTTCTAAGTATACCCATTCTTCCCTCCCTCTGCCAGGGCTCCTCTGTGGGCCACAGGAATGAGCAGAGGGAGCTGGGGTGGATCGGTGATTCTCACTTTCAGTGGGGCTCAAATGCAGTTTATTAAATATACAGTTTCCAAAAATAAACAAGTAAACAATTGAGAAAATAAATAAGGAAATAGGCAGTTTCTGAGGCTTCATCTTACACATGTCACTTCTGCAGGGGCAGGCGACTCTGACACACAGTCAGCAAACTCTGCCATCCTGCTGGCCTAGAAGATTGTGAATCCTTCTGGCTTTGGCTTCTTGGAGCCCAGGCCACATGGGGTGGACAGAGGTGGAACAGTTGGCATTAAAGGGAGACCCTGATAGGGGCATAAAGGGCCAGCCTACTAGTCTGAGTATGCCTTGAACTGTGTCAAGTACTGGTCACTGCGTGTGGCGCTCACTGGGAGACAAAAGGGCAGATTTCAGGGAGGAGAAGACCAAACTCAAAAGGACAAAGCATCTCCCCAAGTGAGAGAGCTGCCCGAGGAGTGCTGTCTTAGTTACTGGGCTCTGTGTGGGCACAGAAGTAAATATGTAACGCAGGTGTCATGGGGCATGAGCTTCATGGAAGGATGTGTGTAGGCTCCATGCAGTTGCAGGCAAAGCCCCTCCTTCTGCCTGACCCAGCCTGGCAGCAGGCTGTGCTATAGGTGGGCTTGATGGAAAGCAGGATAGTGCAAGGGAAGGGGGGACCAAGTTGCCCCGGCCACACAGAGCGGAAGTCCCCAACCTGAAGCTGTCCAATCAGGTTTCTTTGCTCATTGGGAGTGAGGAGGAGTACAAAGAGCTCACACTGAGGTCCTGAAGGCCAGCATCAGGCAGAATGGAAGAGATCGGTTTACACTGCAGCCAGAAGCCTTCAGGGTGGGGTCAAATGGAACCAACTGTGGCCGTGGCTATGTGAAGCCCCTCTGTGGTGGTTAGGGGTAGGATATCTCTGACTCTGTGGCAGTCAGCTGGGGGTAGCAGTGGCCACTGGATTTTCTTAAGGTCTGGAGAATGAGAAGCACAGGCCTGTCTGGAGTCAGTGGGTGATGGGGCCTCAGAAGACTCTCCCAGATTGTAGCACTCTTTAGAATTTTCAAAGCACTTTCCGAGCAGAACCTCCTCTGACTGTCCCTTCAGACATGTGGTGCATAATAGGGCAGGGACCACTGTTCCATTTTATAGACAAGAACACCCAGGGTTCTTCGGAGGGGGATACAGCTTGGCCTTGGGCATTGGGAGAGTGGATACTCCACTGCCACCCCCAGACTGCATCGCCTAGTTGGGCTCCCCTCCTGCCATGTGGAGAGAGCCTTTGTGTCAGCACCTGGACCATCGAAGGCATTGCTCAGCCCGTCGTTGTGGTCTCCTTGGAAGAAAGTGAGGCGGATGTCTGCAGGGACCGTGGCTGGGGCCTCCCAGAACTCCAGTGCCGAGACGTTGCTCCACAGCTGAAAGGCAGCATGCACGGCGCCCCGGACTTCGGGCTCAGGCAGACGCTCCGGCCAGTTCACCAGGCGGTAGGAGAGGTGCTGTTTGTACCACTTGTTGCCTGCCACCCAGAAAGGCCACATCAGTCACACTTGGTCCCCATGATGGGGGAAAGTCACCCTATGATGCAGGACAGGGCCTCCCTCAGGGAGTCCCTGACCTCCTGGGAAAAGCGGCCCCTGCTGAGGGAACCCTCAGACCAAGAGGCTTGCCTTGTCCTGGAGAGTTGCCACCCTAGCATCATGGCCTGGGGATGAAAGAGGTGTAGCCTTTGCCCAGGAAAAGTCCCTACCTGAAGGAGTCTGAACCCCTGTTCTGGGGCCTTATTCTTCTCCACAGCCTGCACTGAGCCTGAAAAAGCTCTGCTGCTGGCAGCAAATCCCCGCCCCTGTGTGCAGCAGCAGGGAGGAGAGGCACTGAGGTCATAGCTGTGACTGCCCTCACAACTCTCCAGCCCTCACATCCTCCTGCCACCTCCCAGAGGCTCCACCCTGCCCCTTCCAGTGCCATGGGCCTGCAGCTAGCCGACAACCCTAAGACCCATTTATCTGAGGTCTTTCCCAGCCCCCTTGCCCTCCTCACTTCCTTGGGACTCTGGAGAGCTCTGAGGTGAAAACAAATAAGAACAAAGGGTGTATTTTGTCACTGACCTGGGGAAAATTTTCCATCTCTGCTTAGTTAAGAGTTTCTCTCCCTTTGCCCCAAACCTCGGTTCCTCCCTGAGGGCTGGGCCTCTGCCCTCTGCCCCAGCCCCAAGTCCACCATTATCACACACCCAGGAACAGGGTGGCTAGAAGTCCAGCTCTGGAGTTTCTCCTGGGCTCTCTCTGACCCCTCCAAACTCACAGGTTGAGACTGTGACACCAAGGGGAAGACTTGCAGCTTGGCAGCAAGTCCAGGGTCCAGGGTGGGGTAACAGACCCAGGGGAAGGGACCTGTCCAGAGTCACAGAATGAGTGAGTAGCTGAGCTTGGCCCTGGCCCTTAATCTTTCCATTATACCACAAAGAGAAGCAGGCCCATTTGCTCAGACTAGGCTTACAGATCTGCCCAGACAGCACTCCTTTGGGTTGAAGCAGCGGCTCTGCGCTGGCTGAGACTCTCCAGATGGCAGGGAAGGTCTCAAGAGCAGCACCCATGCAAGTGGGGGCAGGGTGTGTCCCTTCTACCCCTGAGCCAAGCTCCATTCAAGGCAATGCTGCTTCCCTGGGCCTGTTCAGCCTGGCAGCCACCCAACTCCTGCCTCCCAGCCAGTCACCAACCCTGAGGCAGGGAAGAGAGAGTGATTCTGAGAAAGGGAGAGAGAAAGGGAAGGCCAGGGGTCCAGAGGCACGGCTGAGGGTTTATTATGTACCAGAAATACTCTGCTCGTTACTCTAAAGTCTTCGCTGGGCACAGTCTGGCTGGCATTTGACTCTTTCTCACCCACTGATGGGTGGGTGACTCCCAGACTCTGTCTCCCCCACCACAAACATGTAATTCTCTGGCAAGTGTGAGTTGACTTATTCTACTCTTGTGCAGTGAGGGGGGACCTTCACTTGATGGACAGGAAAGCGGGGAAAGTAGGCAATTTCATTTTAGGTAGTGAGTGAAGATGACTGGTCTCAGGATAAAGATTCTCTGCAAAACTGGTGTATGTTATGTCTGTGTGTGTCTGCATGCACGAGTGTGTGTGTGCATGTGTGTTTGGGGGAAGGACGGGTTGAACAGGAACAGGAATTGGGAGAGAATGACTGCTTTCCTTGGGAGGAGGGCAGGGTCAGGGGTCATGGATGCACCTGCCAGGAAGGAAGGAACTAATGGGGGGCAGTAGCCCTCTCCCTCTCACTGTCCTCCTCCAGACTGGCTCTTAGAGGACATTAGCCACTTCAGGCCCCATTCTAGATTCCTGACTGGGCAAGGCTGGTTTTTATGGCCACCCTCAGGTCCCAGTAGCAGCTGGCGCTGCACCTCCTACACCCTTGTTCCAAAGTCCTGAAGGGAAGAGAGCAGGAAAAGGAGCTGGGGAGGGGAGGGGAGGGGAGCTAGAAACTCTGCCTGGGTAGGACCCTAGAATCCTGACTCCCAGCGGGCAACTCATACTGTAGAAAGAATATGGGTTGGAATCCCAGGACCTCCACTTGCAAATCTGCACAAATTATGGAAGATCAGCAAGCCTCGGTTTCCCCACCTGCAAAGTGGGGTTAATAAGATTTACCTTGCGGTAAGGTGTGAGGCTTAAATGCAATAACAGTGGAAAGCTGCCTGACATGTGACAGGTGCTTAGTAACTATGTTCTCTTTTCCTTTTGTTTCCATCCCAGATACTCCCCTGTCCCCCCCCCCCCGCCCCCTACCCTCCAGCTCTTCGAAGAAACAGGGGAGCTTAAATATCAGGCAGAGAGGAGCAGGAACTGAGAATGAGGTTGGCTGACTGAACAAATAAATTTGACTTCAAAAAATATAAATACCATTATTTGTTGATCTGAATTCAGATCTAATTGGGCATCCTGTATTTTATCTGGCAACCAAGTATCACTGTCCTCTGCCCAAAAGGGAGGCTCCAAATGGGCTTGTGACAAACACACTCCATTAGATCCTCTTTGGGACCTAGGAAAGGAAGAAAGAGAGAACCACGGGAAGCACCCCCAGAACTCAGGCCCCAAGAGCAGCTGCCCAGACTGTGTGAGGCTGCCCTATTTTCCACTGCCTTTCACAACAAGCCCCTGCACTCAGAAATCAGGGACCGACTCTCCTTTGCAACCTTCGAAGGCCTGCATCTCAGATGTAAGAGGATGAAGGAACAGAGCCTCAGTGAGCAAAGTATGGCTGAGACTTGAACCCAGGGTCTCCTGCTCCAGGGACCAAGTCCTCTCTGTTCTACCCGCACTTCTTGAGCTCAGACCTCTCCTCTCCTACTTCACCCTTCCCTTCTGATTCCCAGAAACACAGTGGGAGGCAGGACATGTTGACACCAAGGACATCTTGACCCCATCAGGTCAGAACCTGGACCCCATCACTGATCCCATGCTTTATCAGGAAAGCCATCAACAGAACAAGGCACCCAGAGTGGTTGGACGTGGAGACGCAGCAGATTTGGATCGGCAACACACAGGAACATCCACCCTCTAACTGGCTGCAGTTTCTTTATAGATTAGCTAAGAGGTGGAAACAAACTGCGTGCCTTTGGTCCTGTTCCTAATGAATGTTAGTGGTAAAAGTAGTTAACCATTAAAAATGGCAGGGCCTAAAGTGCTCACAGTAAAATTAATTATAGATGAAAACCTGACTGAAAAAAAAATAACCTCATCTGGCTAGCAATTCTGAAAACTGCAAAAATCGATCCAAGAAAATTAGACTTAGTGGGCTGGGGATTTAGCTCAATGGTTCCACCGCCTGCTTCGCAAGCTAAGGACCAGAGTTCGATCCCTGGTACCAAAAAAAAAAAAAAAAGAAAAGAAAATTAGATTTAGTAAGAGCAACTGTAATTCTAGAATTACATGTGGTAAAATTCGTTATTGGCGAAAAACCAGTGGAAGAATCAAATCTTCATAAATCTTCAGTCTTTTCCATTTCACCCTGTAATATTTTGATTCAGGAAAATAAAAAAGATGAAGAGGAGAAGGAGGAGGAGGGCTGTGACTGCAGTTCAGTGGCAGAGTTCCAGGCCTTGGGTTAGATCCCCAGCACTGCAAAACAAACTGACAAAAAGACAAAAGAAGGAGAAGAAAAAAAAAAAAGAAACAAAACAAACCCACGGAAGGAAAAATCACAACAGATACTGTAGTATATAAGATGTGTTATGAAGAAATGCTCAGAATAGCCAAACCCTCAGACAGAAAGTAGATTAGTGGTTTCCAGGGGTTGAGGGGAGAGGGAAATGGGGAATAACCACTAATGGACATGGGATTTTGGGGAGGGGGGGATGAAAATGTTCTGGAATTAGATTGTGGTGATGGTTGCACAATTCTACAAATATTCTAAAAACCACTGCGTGGAACACTTTGAATGGGTAAATCGCATGGTATGTGAATTCCGTCTCAATGAAGCTGTTAAAATGTTCTATGAACAAAATAAAATGATTAATGGACCCCATCTTTGTTGAATAATTATTATAAAAATAATTGATTCTGGTGAAAATAACTTTAGTAAAAAATAAATGAAGAGTGTAAGCAACAGTTTAACTGCCCTGCATAGAAAATGGATCCAGGAATTAAGTGGGCTTGATTTGGGAAATACTTGTACAGTGAAAATTCATCAATAGAAGTAACTCCGATTTAAATGTCTGTATTCTTATTCTCTCTTTTTTTTTTTTTTTTGGAACCGGGGATCGAACTCGGGACCTTGCACTTGCAAGGCAGGTGCCGGAACCACTGAGCTAAATCCCCGGCCCTAAAGGTCAGTGTTGGTTTTTTTGTTTCTGTTTTTGTTTTTTTCCGTGCCAGGGATCGAACTCGTGACCTTGTGCTTGCGAGGCAGGCACCAAAAATGTCTGTGTTCTCAATCATGGTCCTTGAGTGAAACGGTCCTATTGGCCCACCCTTCCCCTGCCTTGGAAAGAGAGGGTACTGACCAAGCCCCATCCCAGACTGAGCTGCTTTCCTGTCCATGGGCCTCAGGACATCAGTGAGCTCCAGTCCAGCTGAGTTCCAACAGTGCTTACCTTGCTTTGCAAAGCGTTTCTTTCGCCTCATTTTGGCCCGGCGTCCAGCAAAAGGGGCACTGATCCGCTCTATCCAGGTTGCATGACCGTCGGTGTCTGCGACCCCGCAGCGGGGTCGTGACATTTGATGCAGGGTGGCATGGTCTAGTACACCACTGACAGGCAGTTGAGACACCCACTGGAACTGTCTGCCAGGAGGAACAGAGATAAAGGACCACAAAGGGAGGGATGGTAGTAGGGTGAGGACTGTCTTCCAGGAACATGGCCACCCGTAGCCTTCCAGAAGGGAGCTCTTCAGAGCTTTGTACCCTGCACCCTCAAGTTCTCCACATCCCTCTGTCTTACCTGATGGCAATGCTGAATCGAGTGGAGGGGGGAGCTTTGGAGACCTGTTCATTGAGGTAGCCGTACTTCTCCAGGAATGCCTGTGGGAGAGAGGAACAACAGACTTTCCTAAAAGATGTGGCATCTTTTCCTCTCCTGGTATCCAAAATTTCATGGGACGTATATCCTGCTCAGTCTCACCTCTTGCCCCAAGAGGGTCTGTGAACTCTATCAGAAAGAGTCCTGGAATTACAGTCAAAAGAACCTGGTCTCAATTCCAGGCCACCACAGACTAGCTGGATGATCTTTAGCAAGTCACTCAATATTTCTGAATATTTGGTTTTCTTATCATCTTATGGTATTGCTAGAAACCTAGCAAGGCACACTGGACAGTTACGGGCTCTGGGCTCAGGCTGGCCTGAATTCCAGCTAGCACATCACTTCTCTATAACAGTACTTAGTCTACAGGGTTTCTTCTGAGGACTGATCACGATAGCACTTACAAAGCACTCAACACAATGCCTGTCGCATTGGAAGGACCATACAGAGTGGCTAGTATGTGTGTTGTGTAAACACACCACTTGTATCTATCAATTTGCTCCAGAATATCTAAACTTTCTAGGAAATGCTCAGGTATTGGTCAGGGGTGGATCGGGTGCTGGCTCTGCCATGCCAGCCTTGAGAATTACTCTTTAATTCAAGTTTCTTCCTAAACAATTTTCACCCTAAGTGCAGACATAGTTAAGTCTCTATGAAAATAAATATTTACTCTCAATCTTACAATTGATATAAAAACTTGGCTTTCTAAAGATTTATATTTCTATTAAAAACACTCAACTTCCTTCTTTCATTCGTTTTTTAATTCATACTACGTGCCAGGTGCAATGGTAATTAAGACATCTCTAGAGGAGCTTATCCACTAGTTGTTAGAGACAGACACACAAAAAAGATAACAAGTAAATAGAAGAGATAAATTGGCACTATGAAAAAAAGAAACCACATGATGTGACTGAGAATAATTTAGAGAGAAACTTGATAATCAACAAGATGAAGAAGGACCTCATAGGCATGCCTGTATTCCAGCTACTTGGGAGGCTGAGAGCATTGGGAGGAGCATTGCAAATTCAAGGCCAGCCTGAGTGAGACCCTTTCTCAAAAAATAAAAAAGGGCTGGGGACATAGTGATAGCACTTGCCTAGCATTTGCCTGGTGCTGGGTTCAATCCTCAGTAACCCCACCCCCCACCCCACACACTGCTGAGAAGCAAATATCTGCTACACATCCTAAAGAACAAGAGCTAGCCGTGCAGATGCAAATGCAAAAGCCCTGAGCTGGGCACGACACTGACCTGTCTAGGGAACAGAGGGAAACACAGTGTGAAGAAGCAGGATGTGAGGTGTGGCCAAAGAGGCAGAGCTGTGAGCCAGGCTGAGAAGCGCAGGCTTATTTTTTATTTAATCTTGATGATGAACTAATTGTGGGGAATGAAAGAAAGAGAGGAAACTGGGAGGGCACCTAAGATTTTGGTGCCTTGGTGGTGCCTTGAAAGGTGATGCCTTATATGACTGAGGACACCTAAGAGAGGAACAGATCGGGCAGGTGAGCATGATTAATGTGAGGACGGCAAAGAGGCACCGGCCAGGACCCCAGATTTAGCTCAGTGGTTCCGCCACCTGCCCCACAAGTGTAAGGACCCGAGTTTGATCCCTGGTACCAAAAGAGGCACTGGCTGTATGATCCCAGACCTCAAAGGAGCAGGAGAGTCTTTTTGCTTGAAGGTGATGTAAATCTGTGGACCTGGTGAGATCCCCTTGGAAGTTAGGATAATTAGAGGCTGTCCCACTGGCCCTTTACTCCCTGCCTACCCTCACATATCTGGAAGCTGCTTTTCCAGCGACCAAGTTCTTGGAGACCAGTGGAGAGAAGTGTGTGATTCATGCTCCTCACCTATCACCAGTCCTAGCCTCTGGGGAGGTGATGCACTTGACCTCCTGCTTGCCTGTCTCACTAATACATCCCCATAAATGTCACCATGGATAAAAAAAAAAGTCACCTAAGCTGCTTAGTTCCTATACAGACAGACAGAATCTCTTAATTTTCACTCCTTTGTGTTGTTTTACTAAACAGATAATTTTCTGTCTTCCTTGTTCTCTTCTCCTCACTTTTCTTTGCTGTATTTTTTTTTTTTTTTTTTTGGTACCAGGGATCGAACTTGGATCCTTGTACTTGTACAGCAGGCAGCAAAACCACTGAGCTAAATCCGCACAGCCCACTTTGCTGTATTCTTAAAGCAAAATAAATCCAAGCATAACTGTTGCCTCGAGGAAAAGACATAGCTGGAAATGAGGCTAGACACCAAGGGCTAGACAGCAAGCCCCGGAGTCTGCAAGTGTCCAGCCTCTTTGTGGATTTCATTTACAGCTGTCTTCATACACCTGTACTGAAGGAATCCTAAAGCCACAAACTAAAGCCATAAGGAATCCTCATTTTAGACAGCAGAACTTGACTTTCCAAGTCATTTTATTGTTTTTCTGTATTGATCTATGAGCGTGTCAGCACTATTTTCTTTCTTTCTTTCCTTTCTTCTTTTTCTTTCTTTCCCTCCCTCCCTCCTTCCTTCCTTTCTTTCTATTTTTTCATGTTGCCTATTTTCAGCTGCATAATAGATTAAAGGGGATCTACTGGCTTAGTCAGGAAAATGATTTCTTGCTCAAAGTAATGTGGCATCAGAGCGAGCTTGAGATTGAAAATCTGTTCCTGGTCCTGACTCTGCTAGGTGAGTGGGGACAAATTATTCAACTTCTATGAGCCTCCATTTCTTTGCCTACAATGTGAGAATAAGATGAACCCCACAGGATCCCCAGAACTAAATAGAACTAGTGTAGAGCCTGGTGCATAGTAAGTGCTCAATAAACTGTTGATCTGGTTGATCCCCCTAAGAGGGAGCATTAACAGCAGGATTCTGGAATGCAGCCCCTGTGTAAGGTGGGAACTGCTCTGAACAAGGCACTTATACTTGTTCTCACTTCAGGGCTTCTAACTCGTATTTGCATTACCTCTGCCAGGTGCCTGTTCTCCTTCCAGCCCGACTCCCCTCATGAGGATAGATAGGAGGCTTTCTAAGGGAAGCCAGGGAATTAGAATCTCCTTAGAGGCAGTTTTGCTGGGCGAGTGACTTGGGAGAGACCAGGTCATAGGTTCACCTGGCTGGCACTCCTTTGTTCCTCTCCTGGAGAACCCACCCAGCCCTTATCAGGTTAGTTGGCTCAGGTTCTGGAACTATGAACGAAGCCTTGGACAGAGGGGGAGGGAGGGGAAATTGTCTGGTGGCGCCTCCCGTTTCCTGGCTGGGCTGCTGTGCCTGGCACTCTGGCAGGCACTGTGGGGTGGAGTCTGGCTTCGGGGGCTGTCAGAGGGGAAGTTCTGAGGTCTGGGACCCTGCAGTTGTATGGCAGAGATGAATTCCCTACGTGCCCAAGGACACCAGCCAAACAGAGGTGCTGAAAGAATGAGAAATTACATTTTAAGAATTTGACATGATTTATTCCATAAAAGCAATGAAATATTTTAATGGGGAGTATCAGGATGTACGGGCTCTCAAACTTATGCGTAGCACACATATATTACAATTCCTGACAAACAGGAAGGTTCCTCTTACTAGTGTCTGTGCTGAGTTCTCTAAAGTGCTGTGGACTAGGGGCCACATTGTGCTCCTGAGGGAAGCTGGCCAGACTCCCTCTGCTCCATTTGCTGTGCCTCAGTTTCCCCCCTGCAAGGGTGAGAGAAATGCCAAACTCCGTATGCAAGAAAGCAGGAGTGTGGGGTAGAGGGATCCCAGGAGAACCAGGCACAGGACCAGCCTTCATCTCAGCAGCTGGTCATTTCTCCCATAGGCTTCCATCTTGGGGGCGTGTCCTGGGGGACTCTACGCTCCAGCTGCCCCATATCATGGAGGCAGGGTCCAGGCTGCTCCTCCCTGCTTCAGATTCAGGCCCATGGTTCTCTCTTCTCTGTTCTCCACTCGGCCTCTCTCCTGGGGAGCCCCAGGCTTGAGCTAAAAGGAGCACAAGCCGGAGGAGTGTGCCCCTTAGGTGACTCACCCTACTCTGGCCTGAAAGCTGTGCCTACATGCCTTGCCCACTTGGTTAGGGATGGGGCCATTTTCCTTCGAGTCACCTCTGAAAGTCCCTGGGAAGGGCTGTGATTCTGGGCAGAATGAAAACAGTTCCCCCAGGGCCATCCAGTGAGGTGGGACTGGAACTCTGGGGGTTCTGGTTCTGTATTTGCCCTGACTTGTCATGGGAAGGTGTGTAGGGCCCAGCCCATTTAGTGCCTGAGGGAAGAGGAAATTGTGGCCATTTCTGAACAGGGCAAGACTAGCAATGAGGTGTTAGCAATGAACTGAGCCACTAGATGGGCAGGGCAAGAGCACTGGACCAAGAGTTCTGAGTTTTATTCCCATTGCTGCTGCTGTGTCCTCAGACAAGTCCTGTCCTTTTTGGGCCTCAGGCTCTTCTTCTATAAAATGAGGGGGTTGGATTAGAGCACTGAGTTACATCCCAGCTCCCTTATTGTAGCCTTGCTTATACGACTGACTGACTAGATGTGTGAACTATGATGAAGCTATTTAACCTCTCTATGCCCCAAAGCAGAAAACACGGGAAAGAATATTGCTTTACTTTCTTACAGGAGCACCATGAAAATTTAAAAGAAAATGTTTTGGGGAAGTTGGAGACAATTGTCTTATTAAAAATGTTATTAGGGCTGGGGATTTAGCTCAGTGGCACCCCACCTGCCTCACAAGCACAAGATCATGAGTTCAATCCCCGGTACCAAAAAAAAAAATGTTATTTTTGCCAGGCATGCACACCTGTAATCTCAACATTTTAGAAAGCTGAGGCCGGAGAATCACAAATATGAGCACAGCTTAGGCAACTTAGCAAAGCAGCAGGACCCTGTCTCAAAATTTTAAAAATGGCTGATGGGCCAGGGATTTAGCTCAGTGGTTTCGCCGCCTGCTGCACAAGTGCAAGGGCCCGAGTTCAATCCCCAGTACCAAAAATAAATAAATAAATAAATAAATAAAAATAAAAATAAAAAAGGGCTGATGATACAGCTTGGTGGGAAGGCTATGGGCTCAATTCCCTGGGACCAGAAAAAAAGTGGGTTTTTTTAACCTCTATTGGTAATAGAGCTTTATTGCTGGAAGGAACCAGATGGCCTCAAAGTCACGGTGACCCTCCTGCCTCAACCTCCAAGGGCTGGGATTACAAGCATGCATCACCATATCCACCTTGGAAGGGACTTTTGGAAGATGAGTCTAGGGCTCATCCTCCTAGATATCCTCCACATCAAAGAATTTCAGCAGCAGAAATAAAACCAAGACTTAAAAAAACTGCAAAATGGCAAACTCATGCAGAAACCATGTTGCTTTACCTATGACATAGCCCATCTTACATTTTCGGGTGATTTTTGTTTCTCTATAGTGATTCTGTAGGTCTGCCTTATCCTTCAAGTACATCTTTAGCTTTATTAGCCAAGTCAACATGCAAGGAATGATAACTAGCGTTCTGCCTTGACATGTTCTGTACATAACAAGGTTTTCTGGTAATCAGGAGCACAACAGGCCCTTGACAACTGTAAAGCTTTTAAAGATACTATGGCTTTTATGAACCTCATAATCATATTGTAAGAACATAGCCAGGACAGGTGTTTTTATTTCCATTTTAAACATGAGAACATTATGTCTCAGGGGAGTAGTTTCTTGTCAAAGTGTCCTAATGAATGTTGGAACCAGTACTTGAATCCAAATCCTCTGACCTCTAACCCGGGATATCTTGTTTTACAGTTAAACAAGTGACCCCTGCTGAGGCCTTAGCACTGAACAAAAGGGGCCACACTGCTCTTCCCACCAGAGTGCTGACTCTTAAATTAGGAAAAAGGTAAAGCAGAGTATTTCCGTCTGGATTTCTGCTGCCTTCTCTGCAAGGGGTGGGGGCAGAGTAAAGAGAGGAAGCTGCTCAGACATAGGACTCCATGGCTTTCAAACAGAGGCTGGGATCGTGCCTCCCACCACACCCCAAGCAGGTGGTCTGACAAACCAGAGGCACTCAGCGAGACTGAAGCTGTTCTTCCAAAGGTCAACATTTGCTTTTGGGGTGCCCTGCTTTCCTCTCCCACCTCTTGGGGGGCTGGGAAGGCACAGTGGGATCAGCTCAGCTCTTCCTCTCTAGGCAGAGGCTTCCCCTCCCCTTCTGTCTGATTCCTTTTCTTCTCTCCTGCTTCTCCTGGTCCCTAGTCTCATATCTGAAAAGTTCTGTCTGGGTACAACCTAGATAATTCTTGCTGTATTCTGTTCCTTCTTTCATTTTCCGTCCCCAAAGAAGATTAGAAACGTTAGCTGATGAGTGTCCACCTAGACCCCATCTTATACATTTTCTAATGAGAAATAACCATACTGTGTGTCCTCACTAAGCTGTGGGGGAAAGTTTAGGGCACCTACCCAAGGCTGAGTTCAGAGAAAAGCTGTCCAACAGAATCTGCCTATGTTCTTGCTTCACTACCCACCTCTTACTAAACTTCTTCATTTTCTTTTTCTTCCTCTCCTTTGTCGTATGGATTGAACCAGGCTTTGCACATGCTTAGCAAGTACTGAGTACATTCCAGCCCCTTTTCATTTTGTTTTGAGACAAAGTCTCACTAAGTTGCCTGGGCTGGCCAAGAACTTGCCATCTTCCTACCTCAGCTTCCCAGGTAGCTGGGATTACAGGTGTGTGCCACCATACCCACGTCTATTTCTTCATTTTGAAACTGTCTTGACAGATGATTTTCCATCAATTTTGTTGTCCTCTGGGACCCTTTGGTGCCCCTTCTGCACTATTCACGATGTATCCATGAGTCACTGTGCTGAACTCTTGGGAATGGCCTCCACACCCGGGCTTCTGGGTTTCTGACTCACAAAAAGTCAAATGAATGGCTCTGGGGTGTGGGAAACAGACTCCACATCTGGGGGTGGATAGTCTACAGTAGCAGTAGCTCCAACATCTCCCCGGAGAAACAAATGATTTAGCTCCTTGTCGTACTGGCATCCTCACACTGAGTGTGAGGGAGGTTCTGGAGATACTTCCTGGTTGTTCTAAAGAAGGTCCAAGCAAAGATAAATCCCTTGGGACAGTCTGTCGGAGCCAGAGGGAGGGCCTAGCTGGGAATGGGAGGGGGGCTAGGGCGATGATGTCATTCATTAACCCTCACTCTTACAACTCAGAGCAGAGGCTCTTACTACTTACAAGTATTGTGAGCAGCTCTAGTTTTCCTAAGTGGGCAACAATGAACTTGTTCATAACACAGCTTTGGAAGCAATAAGTCTCCTCCCAGACAAAGCCCACTCTGGAAAGCCTTCAGGTTTATTACTCTGTGTGTACATAGGGGACACATACAGTAGTACAGCCATGAACACAGGATGCAGGCAGACTTGGGAACACAGATACATCCAGACAGACAGATGGGCAGATGATGTCTCTACACACACACACCCCAAAGTCAATGTCAGAGCTAGAGAAAATCTTAGAAGTTACTTAAGAAATTCAGCCTCCTTAGCCAGGCATGGTGGCATATGGCTGTATTTCCAGTTACTTGGAGACTGAGGCAGGAGCATTACAAGTTCAAGAGCAGCCTGGGAAAATTAGTGAGGCTGTCTCAAACTAAAAATTTTAAAAGGGCTGGGAATGTAGCTCAGTAGTAGAGCACTAGGGTCACAAACATGAGGGCCTCAGTTCAATCCCTAATACCATAGAAAAAGTCCCCTTATTTTACAGAGAAGGAAGTATAGCCCAGAGAAGTGAGGAACTAGCCTATAATCACACAGGTTTTATTATTTCTTCCCTTCTATGTCCTTTGGGATAAACCTGCTCTTTTTCTTGTTTCTTTAAAAAGAAAATTTATATCATTGGAAATTTATATCATTGATCTAAAACCCTTCTTCTTTTCCACTTATAGTTAAAGCTGTAAATGCCACTTTAATTACTGCTTTAGCTACATCCCAAAATGTCAGTATGAAATGTTGTGTTTTCATTATTAGTCAGTTTCAAAATATTTTCTAATTTCTTCTGTGATTTCATTGACCCATGGATAATTTAGAAATGTGTTGTTTAATTTCCAAATATGTGGAACTTTGCTAAATATCTATTATTATTGATTTTTAATGTTTACTTATTTATTTGGGGTGTTTTTTTTTGACACAGGGTCTCTGTATAGTTCAGGCTGGCCTTGCACTCATTATGTAGCCCAGGCTGGCCTCAAACTCGCTACGATCCTCCTTTCTCAGCCTCCCAAGTGCTGGGATTACAGGTGTGTGCCGCCACACCAGATTTCTGATTTAATTGTGCTTTGGTCAGAGAACATAATCTGCAAGATTTCCATTTTTGAAATGCATTCATACTTATTTTATGATCTAACATATGGGTATCTTGGTAAATAATTCACTTGAAAGGACATGTATTCTGTAGTTCTTAAGTGTAGTTTTCTATCAGTATCAATTAGGTCAAGATGATTGACTGTATTGATCAAGTCTTCTACATAATTACTGATTTTTTTAATCTACTTGTTCTACTCATTATTGAGAGAGGAATATTAAAATCTCTAATTATCCAGTCACAAAAGACCACATTTTATATTATTCCAATTATATGGACTGTCCAAGATATAAAAAGATATAGAGGCAGAAATGAGTCTGCAGATCTTGTCAAGGCTTGGTTTTAAATTGTTGCGCGCGCATGTGTGTGTTCCTTAAACTGTTTTAGTACATCCTTAATCAATTTTAGTCCACTTAGAGTTAATATTGTACCAATATTAGAATACTTTACACTTCCCACTTGACACATCCCATTTCCTACTTCACCCCTGACACTTCCAATTTACAAATGTATTAATCCACAACAGAGAATTCTGTTTTCCTGCCCCCACACCCTGTGGTACTATCATGTGTTATAAGCCCAACCTACAATGTTATTTTTTTTGTCTTAAACAGCTGTCCTTTAAGGAAATTATGGCAAGAGAAGAAGTATTTCATGTCTACCGATTTCTGAGCTTTGTAGAGTAAGTCTTACTTTAGACCATGCTCCATACCCCAGAATGTGTTCAGGCATTTTCCCTTTTTGTCTGGGCCAGACCTTCAACATCTTTCAGAACTTCTCAACTTCTATAGTCTTTCTTCTGTTTTCAGTCACACAGCAGCTGTTCTCTGGTCAGCCTCACAGAGTCTCAACCTATACACACCAGCGTGGTCCTCAGGCAAGGATTGGCAGTGAACTCCCTACAGACTTATGGGAGCCCCTTTCACTGCCATCCTCTCCTCTGTGATGCACTGCTTCATGGATTCCAGATGCTTCACCAGCCCTGAACTCTGGCTTTTGCCACCTTAGCTCAGCTGGACTTTGCACTGCTTGAGGTCTTGTTCCCTAAACTGCACTCAGGGAATTATCCCAGAGCTAAGACCCAGGGTGATCGTGGGGCTCACTCTGTGTTTCCCTTCTGTGATGATTGTATTTTCCTAAATGACCACAATGATATCTCCCATTTCTCCACTCTTCTTACAAATACTTGTCCCACCAAGTGTGGGATCGAAGTTCCCTCCCCTTGAACCTGGGTGGGGCTTGAGACTGCTCTAGCCAGTGGAGTACAGCAGAAGTGATGCTAAACAACTTGCCAGTCTAGGTCATAAAAATGATTCATTTATTCTCCCTCCCCCAACCTACCAACCTCAGGACTCACTATATTGTGAGGAAGCCCACAAGAGGCCACAGGGAGAGATCATGCGGACAGACTGACGTGGACTAGAACTGAGGCCCTCAGACGACAACCAGCACCAGTGACCAGAAATGTGAGTAAACAGCTTTTGGAGGATCCCAGCCTCAGACATTGTAGAACAGAGACAAGCTGCCCCGAGTGCCCTGTTTGAAATTCTGACCCACAGTATCTGTGAGCTTAATAAAGGGTTGCTTTATTTCACTAAGTTTGGGGGTAATTTGTGATGTAGTTATAGTTACTGCAACACTACCTCTAAGGAATTGCATCTCTAAGGAATTTATTGTCCAGTGCTGAAAATAGTTGCCTCACACATTTTGTCCTGTGGTATTATTGTGGGAGAAGTAGTCTCCAAGCCAGAACTTTTTTTTTTGATGGTGGTACTGGGGATTGGACCTCAGTGGGACTCTGCCACTGAGCTACATTCCCAGCCCTTTTATTTTTATTTTGAGACAGGGTCTTGCTAAATTGTCCAGGCTGTCCTTGAACTTTTTTTTTTTTTTGGTACTGGGAATCAAACTCGGGTCCTTGCGCTTGCACAGCAGGCGGCGAAACCACTGAGCTAAATCCCTGGCCCCAATGAACTTTTTTTTTTTTTTTGGTACTGGGAATCAAACTCGGGTCCTTGTGCTTGCAAAGCAGGCGGCGAAACCACTGAGCTAAATCCCCGGCCCAGCCCGGCCCGTCCTTGAACTTTTAATCCTCCTGCCTCAGCTTCCTGGAGTACTTGGGATTATAGATGTGCACCATCATTCCCGGCTGCCTAGCCAGGACTTTAAATAATATTATCTAAATAATGATAAAGATAATTTTAACATCAATGATATTGACAGCAACTGGTCTCTATGTACTAGGTGCTATACTGAGCATTTTACATGCATTATCTCCATGAAACCATACAACAGTCTTGTGAAATAGGCATTATTAAGCCTCACTGGTTAAATGAATTGCCCTGGTTTGCACACAGGTCTGGAAGCCCATGCAATTAACCACAAAGAAACCCAGATACATACACAATTCCACATAAATATATATGTATGTATGTATGTACATGCATAGACAATAGACACATTATACTTTCCAGAGTTTTTGTGCTTTTAAAGTATTTCTTATGCTCAGAGTTAAAAATCCCCTCCCCCCAATTTATGTTAAGTAGATTGAAAGAGACTCAATCTGCTAGATATTAAGTTTCCCAAGCATATCCCAAGATGAAATTCTCTCCATCTGGGGCCACCACAGGCATGGGTGGCTGAAATACTGTCTCTGTTCCCCTGCCAATGATTGCCTGGGACTGAACTGGGTGGGAGGTGGGGTGGGACCCTTAACAAGACTTGGCTCGGTAGAAGCCATCTCCTGGGACTTTGGAACTCTGCAATTGATATTGTAAGAGTCTAAATTCACAGAAACAACATGATTTCTTGAATATGCAAAAGTGAAGAGCACAAAGAAAGACCAGTGCCTGGAAGGGGAGGGGCTGAAGGAGTTGGAGAGAGGATCGATCTCTTGTTGGAGCAAGTTCTTTTCCAAGTATTTCAGATGCTGGGTGTGGTGGCAAATGCCTGTAATCTCAGCTGCTAGGTAGGCTGAGGCAGGAGGATTGAAAGACTGAGGCTAGTATTGGCAACCTAGTGAGACTTTGTCTCAAAATAATTTTTTTTTTTTTTTAAAAAGGGCAGGCGATATAACTCAGTGGTAGAGCACTTGCCTGTCACACTCAAGGACCTAGATTCAATCCCAGCTTGGCAAAAACAGAAACAAATATTCCAGAGCAGTGATAGGAGTTGGCAGGTGGGAAAAAAAGATTCACTCAGAGAGGCCATCCTCTTTCTGGACGTTTCCCAAATTCAGCTGGCCCCTTTTAGGAAAGGGGAGTAGGGAGGGTACCCAGAAGCTCCCAACTGGCAGCTTTAGGGCAAGAACGAAATTCTTAGAGGAGCAAGTCTCAGGACAGAGCGCTGGGATGAGTGATTTAGAATTTACGTACATTCCTTCTAAATGGTGGAGATTGGATCCTATCCTTGAGAAGGATAACACGGAGATGCTTTCTCAGGGAAGAAAGGAATGATACTGCTATGCTATTACAATCACCGTTATGTGGAAAACAGACGGCCCAAAATTGATCCCCGCCCCATCTTGGAGGGGAAAACAAAATCCCCCTGGTGCAGCCTTGCAGCACACAGTCAAGTCGGTCGCAGAAGGGTGAAATGGGAAATCTTTGGTTCACCCCGCTCCCTTTTCAAGTTCAGTCCCGAAGCACTGTTTAAAGCTCCTTATCAGTACACGGAGAGAACACGGTTCTGAGCTGTTTAAACGACTGCGCTAGCTGGGCAGGGGAGCCCGCGGGCAGGAGGCCAAGGCTCTCAGTCACCAGGACGCCCTCCTCTACACCCTTTGGGGGCTTTTCCGGGGAATGAACGACGAGTCCCCCCGGTCTAGGCGGTGAGAGTCGGGGTTCCCGGTCAACTCTAGCTTACCAGTCCTAGAGCTGGCCAGTCCCCTCTGGTAGCTGTCCCCGCCCCTGCCCGCGACAATCAGTGCGGCCCCGCGTGCCTGTGTGTTCCCAGCCTTGGCACGGGGAAGAATTCTGCCCCGGCTGTTGGTGTGCAAGTGTGAAGGAAGGGGGGACGGGCCAGTGAGATGGCACCGCAGGCCGTCCGCTCCGATGGGACTGCCCGGAGGCCGATCTGCAAAGTCTCCGCCAGGCACACACACCGTACCTCCGCCTCCTCGCGCAGCTCCTGGTCGACGCGCTCGGCCGGCGCGGCGTCCAGGCCGCCCCACAGCAGCAGCGGCAGGGCGTGTAGCAGGAGGCCCACGCGCGCCACCATCGCGGCAACCGCTCCTGGCGCCGGGTGCGGAGAGCTGGGCGCACGGGGTGCCGGCAGTCGGTCAGCCGCGCCCGGGCCCCGGGGGATGCGCCGGCTCTGCGCCGCCGCCGCGCGGGCACAAAAGGGGCTCGCTGGTGCCTGGTTCCGCGACCCGGTTTGCTTTTCCGCTGCGCTCCGTGGGAAGCCTGCCCGAGGTCGTCCACCCGGGCAGTGCCTGCCCGGTCCGCCAGTCTGAGGACCGAGGAGGGAGGAGGGCGGGGAGGAGGCGAGCTCGGCCCTCCCAGCGGGTCCCACCCATCCACCCCGCGCCTCCGCGGTCCCGGAGACTCTTCCGCCTGCGCCGCCTCGCCTGCCACCTCCCGTTGGTCCGGATCTCTCCGAGCAGGGCAGGCGGGTGACTGAAGATCTCCTGGCCGACTTCCACGAAGAGGGGACTTCGGTCGTGATCTGTTTCAGTCAGGCGGGGTGCGAGGCCCTGGGGTGTGGGAGCAGAAGCCTTGGGCTGCGGTCTGAAAAATTAGGTTTGCGTTTCAGAAGTGCTTCTTTAGGACTCCTGCCCGAGCCACCTGCTGACCTTATGGTCTCGGACCAGTCACCGCCTCTGAGTCCAATTTTCACACAAGGAAACAGGGATATCAATACTACAGATATCATGTGATAGTTGGGAAAATTTCGTGATAATATGCCTGTAAATAACTGAGCATGGTGCCTGGCATCATGAGTACAAATGGTAGGCTCCACTGTGTGACCCTTGGCAGATGATTGAACTACTTGGAGGTCAGTTTCCCTATAAACAAAACTGTAGAGCACTTGCCTTGCATGCAAGAGTCCTGGGTTCAATTCACAGTACCAGAAACAAACAAACCGGAGAGTGAGAGAGTGAGAGCAGGTGAGAGAGATTAATTTAGTTCCCAGAATTGCATGAAGAAAAGAAAATGAGTGCAAAGTGCCTTATACAGCCATACAGTATAAGGAGGCCGTGAAAAGATTACCATGAAAGCCTTTGCTAAACTCCTTCCAGGCAAACATAAACTCTTCATTAACTGCCTTTGTAACTAAGAGCAGGTTCCTCTCAGTTTACTCATTTGTGTTTTGTTTTTTGGGTTTTTTTGTTTGTTTGTTTGTTTGCTTGGTTTTCTTTTTGATACCGGGGATCAAACGCAGGACCTTGTGCTTTGGAGGCAGGTGCAAGAACCATTGAACTAGGACCGGGGATTTAGCTCAGTGGTTTCGCCGCCTGCTGCGCAAGCGCAAGGACCCGAATTCAATCCCCGGTACCAAAAAAAAGAACCATTGAGCTAAATCTCTGGCCGGAGTTTATTCATTTGTGAACTACAGATGGACCAACGATAGTGACCTGTGGAAGTCTTTGTAGGATTAAATGAGTATGTGTAAAAATAATCTGGAATCTATAAAATACTATCCAAAATGAATACAGCATTCTGCCCCTGAGGCTCAAGGCCTCAGTAGCACAGAATTTTGTGCTAGTTAGAAAAAGACGCCACTTGGGTGGAGGAATCAGAAAATTTGGAGTAGACATCTTATGAACAGCCATTCCTTTGGAGACACTTAACTGGAAAAAATCCCACTTTCTCACCTTCCAACCAACAATGAAAAAGAGGCACCGCTCATGGGGGGGAACCAATTAGAAATAGGTGCTTATCTGGGCAGACCAATGAGGAAAAGCAGTGCTCCACAGTGCAGACATGTCTGCCAGAGATCAGCTGGGAACAGAGTTGAGGATAGATTTCTTTGCTCAGCTATGCCACTCTCTTAGGGTGCCCTTGCCTCCATCTATAATGAGCATCCCTTGTAGGGTGCTGCCTCGGAGATGGTGGAAAAGCTTGAGCCTTGCTCTCAGAGAGCAAGCATCCAGTCTAGATGAGCTGACCAGAAGGAAAGTTCTCAGCCAAAGATAGAACAGATTGACTTGGCAGCTGGTTCAAGCAAAATTCTTCAGTGGCCCTGGGGAGAGAAATGCTGAAGGGGAGTGGGAAAGAGTTGCTAGAGTTAGCAAATAAAAATATAGGACCCCCAATTAAACTTGACTATCACATGGATAACAAATAATTGTTTAATCCAAATGGAGACCATGCAATATTTGGGACGCACTTACACTAAAAAACTATTTATCGCTAATCTGAAATTCCAGTTCAACTGAGCACTGTCTATTTTAGGGTATGTGTGCATAAGTTACAGGTATGACAATGGCATATGGTGGCTTTGACCAAAAGGGTGGATTTTGATGCTCCAGAAAGCAAGGAGCTCTGAGAAGCATCAATTGGTAAGGACATTGTGGGCTGACCTGGAGTCCAGTCAGCACTTTCCAAGTCTTTCTCCAGGTAAAATTTCTCCATCCCTTCTTCTAGAACAGGCCAGGGGTTCTCCATTTTGGCTGGACTGGGAAGAGAGGAGAAGAGGGCAGCTGTGGTTCTCTGGAGGGATGAATGTCCTGGAGAAAATAGACTTGGCCTCACAGACAGCTGATCTTACCTTTCTTTGCATCCCAGGCGAATCCAGGTCACAAATCTCTCAAACTAGAATCACTTGCTGATTTGAGCATTGACATCCTTTCGTCTCGTTGGTTGTATTATTTTATCACATCCTGGCCTTTTCCCACTCCATTTCTGTCTGTGGTACTTAGAGATGCCATCTGGACTTGGAGGTGCCTATAAGAATTTAGGCAGAGCAGAGCCTCTTCTACCCACACACTCACTCTGGGCTTCAGCCACACCTTTGCATAGGATATCCTCCTTTCCCAGGAAGAGAGCATGTTTCTACAGTTAGCATCTGGGGCTGGCATGGTGGTGCACCCCTGTAATCTCAGCAGTCAGGAGGCTGAGGCAGGAGGATCACCCTGAGTTCGAGGCCAGCCTGGGCTACACAGTGAGTTCAAGGCCAGCCTGAACTACATAACGAGACCCTATCTCAAAATTAAAAAAAAACCCAAAACAAAACAAAAAAAACCCCTACAAGTTAGTATCTGGGTAGCAAGAGGGTTTAGTTCTTTTTCACCTCCTAAGATTATTCCTTAATCCCAGAGCATCAAATTCCATGATCTTCTTCAACACCCAGATGCCTACAAAGCTTTACGACTGACTTGCTGTATGTTTTCACTTTCTAGGATGTAGCCAGAGCCAAGTCACACTGGACAGGGTGGGAAAGGAGGACAGCTTACTGCACGCTCAAGAATCTGAGGGGATCTGAGGAGGAAAGGTAGATGATGACCAAGGCAGGGCAATTTATTGGAAAGAATTCACTCCATAGTGAAGGAAGGGAATAGCTTTGGAGCAGGGATTTGCAAAGCACATTCCAAAGATGGCCCATCCAAAACAATACTGTAGCAACAAGTCCCTCTATGGACCCAATATTATTATTTCTTCTCTGGTGGGAGTAGGGGTGGGGATGGAGTTAGAACAAATAGTAATGATTAATACTTGTTGCTAAATTAATATGTGCCATGTATGTGGTATATGGTTTATATAACTTAGGTCACTGAATCTTTGTAACTTCCTTATGAAAAAACTATGATAAGCATCCTTATTTCAGAGATGAGGAACCTGAGGCACAGAGATCGTATCTTTTGTCCAAGGTTATAATCTAGTAATGGAGCCAGGATTCAAACCTGCATGGCGTAACTCCACACCTTGAACCCGTACCTACTATACTATCTTGCTTCAAGTCAAATTCACAAAATGTGGTTCTTGGTCACTTGAAGTGAATCACCTAGAAACATTTGGGCTGGGGAGTAGACTGCTTGCCTGGTATGCATGAGGCCCTTGGTTCCATGCCCACCATCCCTCCTCTCAAATTTCAGATTCTGGTGCTTACTCTAGACCAACTGACTCACTAAATACCAAATGCCAGTGTCTACGAAAACTCTGAATTTTCCAGTGATCTAGTTCTCACCTCTGCTCCCATCCCATGTTGGTTGAGTGGTTTCTGACCCAGCTGGGCTGACACCTCCTGTTCAAATAGAACTGCCTCCCCTTCCTTCCTCTCTCAGCACTGGGGTTTGGCTCAGCTCCAAAGGGCTCCCCAGCTGTCCAGGGTGGACAGGACTCCTGTGGAACTCATGCTGGGTCTTGGGCGTACTACCTGCCAGAGTGGCTGACAGCTGCCATTCAGGCCCATTCCTTCTGCTCTGACAGAAGGCCACAGCAGGATCCCTTGAATTAGGCAGGATGTGTGGATCTGGACAAAGAACGTGTAGCCTCAGTTTCTCTCTAAATAATAAAGGAACAGTTGGCTTTGTCTCTGCTCTTTCCTCCTCCCCAGGAAATATGCAGAATACAAAGTAGATTTTATCAGGAGGAATTCTGGGCTCTGGAGAAAGGCATTTATGGGAGGGCTACCCTCAAGAAACCATAAGAATAGGAAGAATAAGAGGAATAATGTGGACAAGCGATGAGTTTGAGAGCTGGAGAGAGGCTTTCCCCAGGGTTGTGAGGAATTCAGCTGGGACAATGTGGATTCATTACTGTTGCTTCTGTATCTTTCACTGTGATGCAATTCCCAAAGTCCTGACCTTCTAGCAAGCACCTCTGCCTGTGGAGGAGAGGTTTCCTCGCTGCAGCACATGCAGATGCAGGCTCCTTAGGCTAGATCATGTTCACAAACACATCTGCCTACCTGAAAAAAATACATGCAAATTCTCACAGAAAAAGCAAGAAATTTGGAGGACAGACCTGTATTTAAATCTTGACTTTTTCACAATCTGTATGACCTTTGCAAGTTAACTAACCTTTCTTGGGTTTTTGCAGTTTTAAAATGGGACAGAGAAGCGGTTGGAGGTGTAGCTTAGAGGTAGAACACTTGCTTGACTCATGTAAGATGCTGGGTTCAATCCCCAGCCCCTCATTAAAAACAAACAAACAATGGGACAGAGAATCATCATTTTATATTACCCTGGCATGCTATGGAAAATGAATGATAGGAACTTAAATCTTGTAATGTGCTGAATGGATTTCAGGAGCATAGACATGAATATACACTTGTATATTTTGTGCACAGTTTTACACTTGAACACATTTACATCCAGACAAAATACTTGACCCTGCCCAAGAACAACTGCAGAAGCACTGTCTTACTAGGCAACACTGTGGCTCAGAGCAGCCCCACCTCCCCAAACCCTGGTTTACCAATGTATAGGACTCTTCTGGTTTGTTTTTACTCACCCCAGGACCCAGGAGACTTGGAAGGAACACAATAAAAGCTCAGCCAATCTGGCACTATGCCTTACTTCCCTTCCGCATAAAGACTGTCTACCCGCCAGGCATCTGGCCTCAAAGCCTGAGCCAGGACCTGCTTAGCATCTGCTGCTTTGCTTAAAAGACCTGCTAACAGGAAAGTGTCTGGTTCCTTTCCACCCCAAACAGGAAGTCCCTGCCACAGTTGGGAGGACGGGGCAGCCCGGTCATTTCCAAGGAGACTCCTCCTGCAGCACTGGAGTCTCAGAGTAATTGTTCTGGGAGGCCTGCTCTCTAGGAAGGCCAGAGAAACTGGGCTCCAGGGACATCTCTCTGGGCAGCGGATAGGGTAGTGATAATGGCTACATGCTCTGGCACTTGGCACAAAGTGGCTGTCATCCTTTCAACAAACACGAAAGTGGAACACTTACTTTGTGCCCCATGGGAGATGTAGGAAAGTGCTAGATAATGTCTCAAAGCTTGAGGAGTTTCCAGACAATCCCGAAAGACAGCTCACGCTCTTTTTGTTGTTGGTTTTATTTATTTATTTATTTATTCATTCATTCATTCATTCATTCATTAAATACAAGATCTATCACCCACCTTCCTTTAAAAAATATCTGTTCTTTCAGGCAATGTGCTAGGTAGGCACTAGAGGTTCAGAGGGGAATTATTTATGCTATCCAATTACAGAACAAATTGGCAAAATATGAAAGCCTTGAATTATGTGGTCGGCACAACTGTGAGTTCCATGGGATTTCATTATGGTCTGGGTTTTACTTCATTTGGTCTGAGCCGTAACTTCTCCCTGATTGCCCTCTTGCCTCCCATGTCTACTATATGTTCAAAAGCACAGCCAGAGAAATCCTGGTAAAGCAGATCAGGCCCCTGCTTAAATGCCTCCCTCAGATGGCCTCCCCTCTCACCCTAAGAAGATCTACAATCTTTGCAATGTCCTTACAAAGCCTACTCCAGTGGTTGGAAGGATTGGAACCTGTACAGTGGCTAGAGGCAACTCAGATATTATCAATGGCAACATGACACTATCAGCAATAGGGTGAAGGGACAAAGGAAGGAGGCAGATTATGTAGTCCAGGAGCCAGAGCCACCAATAGAAACTGGAACACTAGACATTTCCTGAGGAGAGGAGGGGACAAAATGGCCCTCCATTCTCCTCCCTTTTTTTCTTTCCATCTAATTTTCCACCAGGTCTTCCACTGGGCAAGTCTAGCTAGAAGCAATGGCCTGAGGGAATTTTTAAATTTTTTGTGTGTGTACTGGGGAATTGAGCCCAGGCTAACACTGTACCACTGAGCCACACACCAGCTTGGCCTGAGGGAATTTTTGACTCTGGAACAACACCACCTGCAGAGGGCAGCTCCTCCTGTGAGGACTGATGGAATAGATCAGGGGCAAAAAGACCCAGAACCAAGACCTTCCGAGAAACATTCTGTTAAAGCTGATGTGTAACATGTCCCTGATGTCCTCCTTCAATATGTAGACTAGGGTAGGACAGTGGATATCCAGGGAGCAGGATTGTGCAGTATGAAGAATAACTGGGTGAAGATGAAAGCTTGTTGCAGAGACGTATTCTCAATGGAATCATCTGCGGCAAAAGCCTGGAAGGAAGGAAGATGGAGGAGTCAACATGAGTGTGTTTGTGGTGAAAAGGATCCTTGGTAGAGAAAGCAGTCCCAGAGCAGTACAGACATGAGAGGAGTTCTCTGGTTCAAGTTTGGGAGATCAGGACACTGTGTAAAGATCACTAAACTTAGTTCAAAGGCCTGGTAGGGGTTCTGCTTCTGTGCCTATTGTCTGTGGGAATATGGAAAAGAATTTTACTTTCCTGAGCTTTGGGGTTCTCATCCACAAAAATGAGGAAAACAGCAATATCTATTTCACAAGCCTGTCTCTGTTCAGAAAGATAAAGGATATAGAAAATCAAATGTTACTCCTTTGACTTTCTCAGAAGTTCCCCCATTATTTTAAATTTAATGTCCCAACTCCTGTGTAAGGCATACAAGTCTCTTCAGGAGGTACCACTTTATATATTTCCTTTTTTTTTTTTTTTTAAAGAGCCTGGAAAATTCCTTTTCTGCCCCATAACCCAATTCTTTGCTGCTATTACACATGCTAGGCTCTCTTGGGTTGCCTTCTGCTTACTTTTTCATTCTGTTTATTACCACTCCTCTCCCCCTTGCAACTCCACAGACCACCCAGGAGGAAGCACTTGTAATTCTGAAATATTCTGCTCTCCTAGGATAGCAAATATAGCCCTTTTTTCCGTGGAGCATGTCATTCCTGGTATACCTCTGCTGCTTAACTCCTATCCTTTTTTCAAAGTTCAGGTTAGGAGGCACCTCATGAAGGTAGCCTTCCTTGATACCCTCTACCCTTCATGCATATGAAGTGCTCTTTCTCTCTGTTTTTTGTTTTTAGTGCATATTAGTTATACAGTTTTGTTTTGGCATATTCACAACATAATTTGATCACTCCCCCTTCCCCATTTCTCCTCTCTCCCCCTTCCTCTGTGTTTTTAGAGCACCAATTCTGCATCCTCCAATCCCAACACACTCAGCAATTGATCAGAACCACAGGTTTGGATCCTTCCCCTCTTTTGTGGCACTAGAGATTGAACACAGGGCTTCATGCACACCAGGTAAGCACTCTACACTGAGCTACAGCCCCAGCCCTTTTTATTCATTTTATTCTGTTTTGGGACAGAGTCTTACTAAGTTGCCCAGGCTGGCCTGAAACTTATGATCTGCCTGTCTTAGCCTCCTGAGTAGATGGAATTACAGGCATGGACCATCATGTCCAGGTCTGTACCATTCTTGTTAAGAGACTGCAATTCCTGTAGGACAGGGGACATACTTTTTTTTTTTTTTGCTTAAATTCTTTTATTGGTACATTTTAGGTATACAACATGTTTACATTTATCATTGGGTGCTTCTACCTGTACATGATGTATCTTGGTTCTTATTTTTTCCCCATTACCTGTGTACCCTTCACCCCTCCACCTTTCCCTATTTACATAGACTTTGTTTCCATTTTTTTTCTTTTCTCATAATTTTACCTTTCCCTTCTTTCCTTTCCCCATCTCCTCCCACCACTCCTAGCCCTTTGGACCTTTTCCTATTTCAAATTATTATTTCAATTATTATTATCAATTATTCGTTATTAATCCTTCTAATCCTTATTTACACTTTCAATTTCTCACACTAGAGAAACTATTCAGTATTTACACATGTATGTCCTATTTATTTCACTTAAGAGTGGGCCAGGGGTTTAGCTCAGTGGTTTCGGCACCTGCTGCGCAAGAGCAAGGACCCGAGTTCGATCCCCGGTACTAAAAAAAAAAAAAAATTTCACTTAAGAGTATGGCCTCAATATGCATCCATTTAGCTATAAATGACTCTAGTTTCTCATTCTTTATGGCTGAGTAGTACTCCATTTTATTAAAAAACCACATCTTCTTTATCCAGTTTCCAGTTGATGGGCACTTGGGCTGTTTCCAAGATTTAGCTATTACAAATTGTGCCGCTAAAAACATGGGTGCACATATATCTCTGTGGTATGATTCTTTTAATTCTTTTGGGAAGATACCCAGCCAGGGAATAGCTGGGTCAAATGGGACCTCCAGCCCTAGTTCTTTGAGGTATCTCCACACTGATTTCCATAGTGGTTGCACCAGTCTGCACTCCCACCAACAATGGAGAAGGGTTCCTTTCTCTCCACATCCCCAGTAGCATTTGATATTGGTTGATTTCTTGGTAGCAGTCACTCTTTGTGGGGTGAGGTGGAATCTCTGTTGTTTTCATCTGCATCTCTCGAATGACCAGTGATGTTGAACATTTTTTCATATGTTTATTTGCTATTTCTACTTCTTTGTGTGAGAAATGTCTGTTCATTTCAGATGCTCATTTTTGAATTGGGTCTTTGAATTTTGGGGGTCTGATTTTTTTCAGTTCTTTATATATTCTAGATAGTAGTCCTTTGTCTGAGGTACAGCTGCTAAAAATTTTTTCCCACATTGTAGGTTGTCTGTTAGCTCTGTTGGTGGCTTCTCTTGCAGTGCAGAAGCTTTTTAATAAGATGAGATCCCAGTTGTTGATTCTTTCTGCTAGTTCCCATGCTATTGAGGTTTTGTTCATAAAGTCTTTTCCTACGCCAATATCTTCAAGAGTTCTACCTAACGTATCTTCCAGTAAGTTTAGTGTTTCTGTCTTAATATTTAGATCTTTAATCTACTTCGATCTTAGTTTAGTGCATGGTGATAGGTATGGGTCTAGTTTCAATCTCTGGCAGGTTGAAATCCAGTTTTTCCAACACCATTTATTAAATAGGCTATCTTTCCTCCAATGAGGGTGGTTGGTTCCTTTGTCAAAGATGAGGTGGCTGCATACTTATTTCTCTATCTCCAGAGTTTCCAGGTTCTACGCATGGATGAAGACCTCAGGAGATGGCAGTTGAGTGAAGAATGATTGGTGATACAAACTTAGAAAGTCAATGATGAGTAGCACTTTATGTATTTCTTTCTTTCTTTTTTCTTAAAGAGCCTGGAAAATTCCTTTCCTGCCCCATAATGCAGCTCTTTGCTGCTATCACACATGCTAAGCTGTCTTGGGTTGCCTTCTTCAATATAGATGCTAGATGGTTAAATGGCTTTTAGTCAAGAAGGAATTTTTATTTCTTTAGCCTTGCTTGTTTGGACCTGTGACCCTATCTAGAGCTGAGGGCGCAATTCCCGTGGGTCTAATGAGAGATGACCTCATGCCTTTTTTTTTCTGGCCTGAGGCATAAATTCTTAACTTGGCCCTCCACCTCCATCCCAACCTTTTTCATTTGTTCTCTATCACAGTGAATAATACTTCCATCTGGGCACTTATATATGCAGTTAACCCAGAATTCACACAAGACTCTTTTCTCTGCATTAGCCCCTCTCATCCAAGTTGACCACCAGCTGTTGTCCAGGTCCCTAAGTGTTCTTGGAATCTCTGCACTTACTTCCATCTCCACACCTATTACTTGAGTCCAGGGCCCTATGCTCTCTCAGCAGAATTATCACATTGGCCACCTAATTGGTCTCCCTTCTCTTAGGTACCTATTTCCATGCATCCTTCATCCTGCAGCTGGAAAATACAAATCTTAACTCTTCTTTAAAGTGCTTTGGTGGGTGGTTCCTACTGTCTTCAAGATATGGTTCAAACTTGAATGTACAAAGCTGCAGCTGTTTAGCTGTTTACTTGTCTGGCATCATCTCCTACTCTCCCCTGGGGGTTATACGCTAAATATATTGAATTACCTGTTCTACAACTAGTGCAGACAATCTTTTGCCTACTTCCTCAACTCTGTCAACTTCTGCTCATCACGTAGGGTTTTTGGCTTAGGTGTCATATCCTTTGGGAAAACATCCTTGCTACTTCTCAGAGCTTTCCCAGGTCTTTTTTCATTTCTTTCTTTCTTTCTTTCTTTTTTTTTTTTTTTTGGACCGGGGATCGAACTCGGGCCTTTGCATCCCAGGTCTTTTTTCTATTTCGCTTGAGTCCCAGGGGTCCGTATGTGGTACAGCGTTAGGGTTAAAACTACAAGCAATAGTGTTGACTTATCAGACTTGAAATTTCAGCTTGGTCGTTTACTAGCTGTACGACCTAGGGCAACTAAATTGTTTTATCTGTAACATGGGAATAATAGTTCATCAGTCTGTTTTGAGAATTAAATGAGATGATGTAAAGTGCTCACAATTATATTAGTTGTTCGCTTTCTCTGCCGCTCACCTCAACCTCTCGGGGTGAGGTTTATGCATGATTGCGATTTAACGCACACTTTTTTGGTCTGGTCTCATCTTGTTTTCTGTTGGATCAGGCAGTCAAAACAAGCCAGGAGATACCTGACTTTCAGTCACGACTTTCGGTCCAGGAGTTCTCAGACTCTGAACGCCCCCAGGTGGCTCAAGCGCTCTGCAGCAAAAGCCAAGCGAACTAGGACATACCATTCCAAATTTTCGGCGAATAAAGGTCTTTTCTAACTGAATAGCTCAAGTGTTTATCAGATACCGCCTCTTTAGCTATCTAACTTTGAATTCTATCAGACCAAATAAAGTGAAAAGTAGGATTATAAGAGAATCTGTCCAGCTTCCTCCCCCATCACGCAAGGGCATTGGTACTTACCCTTCTCGATTCCCTCTCAATAATGGTACCGTCCGCGGAGGGGCGAACAGGGAGGCACTCGGAAGTCCTCAGGGTTAGCAGGCTGGTGCTAGTGTACAACCACCCCTCCCTCCCTGAAGCTGTGGTACCGCTCGCTACCCGCTGATTGGCTGCTACGGTCCCGCAGTCCGCCTCAGCCCGCCGCTCCGCCCTCAGAACAGCTTCGGCCGCCGCGCCGCTTGGCTCTCGTATTCCTTGTTCTCGGCGGGCTCTGGGGCCTCAGCGCCGCGGCCCTTAGTCATGTCGGGTAGGTGATTCCTTCAGCGAGCAGCGGCCGCAGCGAGAACGGGCCTGGCGGGGTTGGGCCGCTTTCCCGCCCACCAGAGGGCCCTGCGGGAAAGCCTCGGCCTGAAGGAGGCTGGGGGGGGGGGCGGAGTCGGTGCCGCCATGTTGGACCGAGGCACGCACGTTTCCAACGCTCGCTCCCGGGCTGGAAATCACGGCGGGAGCGCTTCGGGGCCCTGTTTTTTGGTTCTGTCCTTGGAACCTAAGGAGACTTGCGGCCCCTGGGGAGGGTGTGTGTGATTCGAGGGGTTGGGGCCGTTTACGCCATCCTAGGGGCGGGGGGACCCGAGATCAGAGCATCTGCCTGAGAGAACCGGTGCGTCTGGTTCTCCGCTCCGCCTCAGATCTTTCTGCGAGGCCTCGGGCCAGTCGTCTCACCGCTTCGTTCCTCAGTTTCCCCAGCAGTGAAGTGGAGCTGGGCCTTCCCGACTCACCCATTCTTCAGGTGGGGGCCTTGACGCTCTGGGAGCCTTTTCAAAGGACATTGCATTATATGAAACCATATTTGTCGTCGTTTCTTCTGAAGTAAACACGTGGATTCGAGTTGGGGTTGTTTGCATATAATTCGGTTTCCATTTCACCTGTCGTTCTCTACCCGCTTCCCCCCAACTCCTCAGTGTTTTATGTCCCAAGCTTGGAAATGAGCATTGCAATTACTGTTAAGTTTTGTATGTATATGTGGCATCTCCCTTACAAAATACAAGAAAGGTAGTTGCTTCCACGAAGTGGTTAAATTTGTAGAGGCCACCCGTTGTGTGGAAAAGAAAAAAAAAGGCATCGGTCTCTTCAGGACAGCCAGTTTAGATCCTGCTAAACCAGAATAAAAAATATCTAGAACGTGGAGGGCCTCTTGATGTAGCACTTCTGTCCGATCACACAAGGTCCTCTGTTGGACAACATCACAGGCGGCCAAGACCAAGTATCCACTTGTTAGAGATCATCGTGAGAGTTGGATATCACTTCCCTTGTGAGAAACAAGATTTCCTGAAGCTAAGTGGTTGGGATGAAACGTATCCTTGTAGCAGAGGCTGTTAACATTTTTAAGGGCCAACCTTTTAGCATTTAAAAACCCCCAGGGACCCAGTCCTGGAGAAGCTTGGAAATGTGTGGCTAAAGAAGCAGCAGAGAGGGCCAGGGATTTAGCTCAGTGGTTCTGGCGCCTGCCTTGCAAGCGCACGGTCCCGACTTCGATCCCCGGTACCAAAAAAAAAAGCAGAGGGAGAAGAGTCCAATTTAGTGAGAAAGATTGGACAGAATGATAGACTTTCCTTAGCTTAAGCTTGTAAATAAGGAGCCAGACTAGCAGTCTTTGAGCCTGCTTTATGGAAAAGACTAAACTTGAATTTATCTCTTGCTTTTCATTTAGTTATTGTTCAAACGGAATAATTCCAAAGTAGGTGTGTGTACATCTTTTATCAGATACATAATTCGGCATGAGGTCCAGTAAGGGTCCCGAAAAATTCAAAGAAGTGCTGAGTTAAGAGGATATATAACTTAATGGGGCGGGGGATTTAGCTCAGTGGTTTTGCCGCCTGCTGCGCAAGCGCAAGGACCTGAGTTCGATCCCCGGTACCAAAAAAAAAAAAAAGGATATATAACTTATGGTTAAAAAATATAAAAATTCTACCTTCAGTTCTGGAGCAACTGACCATTTCAGTAAATATAGTGCTCATTAAAATGATTTTAAACGTAATTACTGGTATACGATAATGGCTTATTTTTATAGGACTGGGTAGTTTGAGTGGAAAATTAAAATTTAGGGATTTGCCTATATGTATGTAAAATTGAGACTTCTGGGTATCATCGTAGCTGATCAGTAGTAATCTGATCTTGAAATTACCAAACACCAAATGTTTGTCCCTTTGTAGTTTCTTTAATATCGAGATAGCTTTCAAGGAGCAAAGTACTGTTCAACATAAGCTTGGTTCTAAACAGTCAATTAAAGCTAGAGTCTTTAAATTCTATTTAGCCATATAGTATGTACATTTTGTAATGTGTGTATAAAGATACTTTTTGACTTTGTAAAAATAATGCATTTGACTTGTTTGATGAATGTTTAATAAACAGACTAAATTTCTTTTAAGCAGTTAATAACAATAAGTCCTTTAAGCATTCAAGACTGCACTTTTAAATTTAATCTTTCAAATTGACTCAACCACTCCAAATACCTGGCAGGCCTGATTTATAAACCTAACAAAATGTAAGCACTTAAGTAATAAATCAAAACTAAATATTTTAAATGAGTCTGACATTCAAACACTGTTCACAAAGGTGAATTATCTGACGTTTCATATCACAAGTTTATCAATTAAACAAAAATACAAAATCAAGATACTTATTCTGGGCAGTGTTGCCAGGTATCTTGAAAGTCCTGTGTCTTCAAACACCAAAGAGCTGGGCTGGGGATGCAGCTCAGAGGTAGAGCTTTTGCCTTATTTGTAAGAGGTCCTGGGTTCAATCCCTACTATTTAGGGTTAGGAAGGGCTTAGGAAAAGAAAGGGCACGTCCTTGCTGCTCCAAATGATGTAGAAACCAAAGTAGTAAGGCATGTAGCTAACTCAGCAGCTATACTGAGAAAAGGGAGTAGGTCTTGTTTAGAGATTTAAGTTTTATTGTCCAAGTAACTAATGACAGGAGATGAAACCTTGACACTGTTAGAGCTGGGTGATGAGAATTGAAGATCTTGGATTTATAGATTATGTGTTTGAAGGACTATATCTTCATTGGAGGAGTGAACTAGGAAAAAAAATCTTTGTATTAACATTAGAGATAAGCCTGGATGCTGAGTGAGAAGTCTTACCTGGTGATTTTAACCTGGGACTATTGCTTCACACACTTGGGTATTCATTTAGGTTCCGGGGAATGTTGAGACAATTAACTGAAAAATTGTTTCTGGGCTGATAAAATCCTTGGTGATCTTTGTGAAAATGTGAAAAAACATTTTTCAGAAAGAAATATCACAACTCAGATCACAACAAATCTCAGAAAAAAGCTTTGCAAAAGACGAACTGTCTAGGGATGTGACTTGGTGGTAGAACACTTACCTAGTGTGTTCAAGGCCACAAGTTCAATCCCAACACTGCAAAAATAAAAATCACAGTAAATAATTACAGAACACTTCTTCAGAATGAGTAAATGACAAATACGACTGGAGTCCCAAAATACTTATAATATGAAAGTATATATTTATTAAAAATATAAACCCTAAGACTAAAATATGGGAAAAGGCCACGTAGATTTGAAAAGGAATTGGGAAAAGTAGAAAAGTTGAAGAGTGGAAGAAATAATGGATGAGATTGTTGTAATTTGCCAGAATTCAATTTAGAATACTAAAGATGAAAATAAATAGAAGATTAAGAAATAAGGGAAATGGATTGAGAGTCTTGTTTAATAGCATGATTGAAAAGGAGAAATTGGGGCTGGGGATTTAGCTCAGTGGTTTTGCCGCCTGCTGCGCAAGCGCAAGGACCCGAGTTCAATCCCCGGTACCAAAAAAAGAAAATGGGGAAAGAATTGCTTAAAAAATGGAATTTTTCCAAAATGGACATTTTAATCAAGCCCTCATCTCAAACATGAAACGTAAAAATCATATCTAAATAAATTGATATGAAACTGCACGTTATAAAATACCAGTAACATCAGAGGAAATGGAGAAATAAGTTTGATGATGTCTAATAATTGTTGATTAAGGTTCATAAGTTTTAAGAATGAAAAGTAAATGATCCTTAGAGGAAAATAACCATTGACCCCAAATTTTCTATCCAGATAAACTTTCATGTAGTCAGGTACTTCAGAAAGACTCTGAATACCACTTAGGGGTCTTTGTTGAAATAATAAAGATTAAATCCAGCGCTGGGAATGTAGCTTAGTTTTACAGCTATTGCCTAGCATGTGTAAAGCCCTGGGTTTGATCCCTAGCAATGGAAAAAAAAAATCCAGAAGGAATTCTCTATAAAACCAGTGTATCTCCGGTACCAAAAAACCCAAAAATATAGTGTAAAAGAAAGAAACATGGTAAATAAAAGTATTGTCTGTGTAACACTGAACATAGACAGTGAATAAATTTAGAAATAAAAAGTAGAAGCAAAATAGGTGAGGTTTGTGATTGGAATTAGGGTATTAAAGTCTATGTTTCATGGAGGTTGAACTTTAATTTGAACTTTGTCAGGAAAGCATGTTAAAAATTGACTTTAGGGCTGGGGATTTAGCTCAGTGGTTCCACCACCTGCCTGGCAAGCGCAAGGTCTCCAGTTTGATCCCCAGTATCAAAAAAAAAAAAAAATTTACTTTAGTCATGAAAAAAATCAAGTGGTAACAAAAATTGAAGTTGACTATAACTTGTAAATAGGAGGAGGAAAAAGGAATAAAAATCTAATAGGACCGGGGGTTTAGCTCAGTGGTTCTGCCGCCTGCCTTGAAAGCACAAGGTCCGAGTTTGACCCCGGTACCCCCCAAAAAATCTAATAAAGGAATTAAAAAGGAAAAGAAAACCATGGTAAATAAACAGTTCCAATTTAAAAATAAATGTTAAAAAAAATGTTGAAAGTAACATGGAGGAATATAAACCAGGCAGATAACCACACTGAAGGTGTATAGTAAGTAATAGCCATTTTGTAATGTTAAAAGTAAATTCACCAGGACCATATGTGTACTTTTACATCCCTTACAGCCTCAAAGGATAGAAAACAAAAAGGACCAATTACAATAAATTGACAAGTCTATAGTCAGATGGGAAGTTTTCATAACCTCCCTCTGTATAACAGATCAGAAAATTAATAGGATCCATTACGCCTTAAATCTCTGCACTCTAGGAGACTGAGGCAGGAGGATTGCAAGTTTGTGCATAGTCTGGGCAGTTTAGCAAGACCCTATATCAAAATAAAACTAAAAGGGATGGCAATGTAGCTTGGTGCAAAGGCCTTGGGTTCAGTCCCCAGTACCAACCAAACAAGACAAAACAACAACAAACAATAAAATCTGAATGAATGATAATTTTATTGGCCCAATTTACTCAAAATTTAGAAACTAAGTCTTTTCAACCATCCACACAGGGGATATGCCTCAAAGGGAAGAAAAAGCAAGTTTTAACATACTAAGAATGATACAGAAAATACTTTTACCGACTTTGGTGGAATAATGTTAGAAAAAAATAAACCCGATACACTTGTGACCCAGGGATTTAGCTCAGTGGTGCCATCGCCTGCCTCAAAAGCGCAAGGTCCTGAGTTCGATCCCCGGAAATGAAATAAAAAAAACCTGATGCCCTTGAAAATTTAAAAGAGTAATTCACAAGTCCAAACAAAAGACTTTAATGTCTTTTTTTTTTTTTTTTTTTGGCAGGGGTTGGTATTGGGGTTTGAACCCATGGTCTTGCATGTATTAGACAAGCACTCAAGCGGAGTTATGTCCCTGACCCTTTTTCTAATTTTGTATTTTAAGGCAGGGTTTTGCTGAGTTGCTGAGGCTGATCTTGAACTTCCCATACTTCTTTCTTGGCCTCTGAATAGCTAGGATTACAGTCTTATGTCACTGTGCCTGCAGTCTTTTTTGTTTTGCTTTATGTTTTGAGACACAGTTCAGGCTGACCTTGAACTCTGTAGCTGAGGCTGGTTTGCAGCAATCCTGCTTCACCCTCCTTAGTGCTGGGATTACAGGCATGTGCCATCACACCTGGCTGTGTCAAGTAATCTTAATGAACAGTTGTTTGAGATAAATAACAAACTGATTTTCTCTGCTGAATATCAAACATCTGTACCTTATCACTGAAGTATTTAAACTAGGGTCAATTTACTGGTCAGTATCTCTTACTTATCTTAGAGTTTTAAAGTCAGGTAGTTAAAGAAGTCAGATTTACTGACTGAAGGAACTGGGTTAAGGTTAAAGATCTTAATACTTACTAGGTTTGAGATGGGATTATATGATCTAGGTGCTGTATTCTGTAGTTTTGCCTGAATGGAAAGGAAATACACTAGGATATTAGACTACTCTGTCACTGGGAGAATCCATGTCTTTGCCTTGGGATACAGTTTAAGCTGAAGCTTCATGCATTCCCAAGTGTCTTAAGTTTTACTCGTACTTCTTTTTTTTTTTTTTTTTTTTTTGGTACCGGGGATCAAACTCGGGTCCTTGCACTTTTGAGGCAGGCGACGGAACCACTGGGCTAAATCTCTGGCCCTTACTCATACTTCTTTTCCCTCATAACCCTTTGTGAAGTTAATTTTCTTTGTCTTTTTTTTTTTTTTTTTTTTTGGTATGGGGGATCGAACTCAGGACCATGTGCTTGCGAGGCAGGCGTCAGAACCACTGAGCTAAATCCCTGGCCCTCTTTTGATAGATGCATCTATTCTCTTTATTGTCCAGTTGGATTCTCTATCCTTTGCCTATTTTTCTTTGTTAGCAAGCTCTAGTCATTTTATTTGTTATGGGTATAGCAATGAGGTAGTTTGTTGTTGTTGTTTTGGGTTTTTTTGGGGTTTTTTTCAGTTCTGGTAGGCTTACGCCCTTCAGATCTGTAGAAACAATTTATGTCAAGATTTCATTTAACTTGTTCAGCTTGTGAGAGGCTATTGGATTCAAGCCCTGGTACTCCCCCCTCCTCATCTTTTTCTGTCAGATTGGAGATTTTTATTGCAGAAAAATGGCAAATTTCATATCACCCACTTCTGCAGCCAGTGATAGTGTTTCCATATGGAAGCTTTGTGTAAACTGAAAAATTACTAATTTCATTTGATTTGGGGTGGGTTTCAGAACTGTTCAGCAGTAAAAGTGTTTAAAACTGGATGTGGTTGGGCTAATGGTCAGCAGTGTGAGATATAGAGCCATTTTGCAGTTGCAGGAGTACATTATTTCATGTAAAATTGATCTTGTTCATCACAAATGACTTAGGTCATTCATTTGATTAAGTAGAAGCCTGAAGGAAGATAAGGTCTCTTCAGCAGTTTTTGATATTACTCACACTTTGAAATACTGAAAAACACCTTATAGTTCATATTTCTTTTATTTTTTGACATGTTAATTCATGCCTTTGTTGATAGTTTTGGGTTTTTGGGGGGGGCGGTTCTAAAATGGAGGTTAGAAGCAGTTACCAGTGAGTTGGTTTACCAGTGAATTGGTATACGAATTGGTTGAATCCCTGAAAGCTTGGTAAAATCAGAGTTAACTAACTGAGCGCCTTTAAGCAAGTCTTTAGAAACCCTTGTATTAGTGCTGACACCATAGCAGTTGGATATAGAGGAACAGTGGTTTATATTGGGTTGGTAAGAATATGTAAGTAAATACTCTGGGGATTTATCTTGTCATAGTGCATATCTTTCCCCTTTTTGGACCTGACGAGTTTTAACAGGTGTCCATGTATGCACATGCATGGTGAGTGTATCTTGAGCACATGTATGTGCATATCTTGAGCTTTTGAGTTTGTTTTTATTTTTAAAAATTTTTTGTAGTACTGTAGATTGACCTCAGTGGTGCTCTACCAGTGAGTTACACCACAGGCTGCTTATTTTTGTTTTGAGCCAGGGTCTAGCTAAATTTCCCAAGACTGGTGTGGAGCTTGCGATCTTCCTATTTCAGCCTCCTAAGTAGCTGGAATTACAAAGTGTTGTTTTGTTGTTTTTGTTTTTACAGTACTGGGGATTGAACACAGGGCCTTTGTACTGAGCTACATCCATACCCCTCTTTTTATTTTTTATTTTGAGACAGGAGCTTGCTGGAGTCCAGGCTGGGCTTTAATTTGTGATCCTTCTGCCTCAGCCTTCCACAGTGCTGGCATTGTGCTTACCTACTAGTTCTTTTTAAAGGATAGATTTTCACTGATTGTTTCACATCTGTTTTTTTATCTGGTTTATATGACCATTAGAACGCATTTGTAGAGCAGTGGTTTTCGAAGATGTAGTTACTGTATAAAAGCAAATGTTGTTGGTATAGATTTCTCCCTGCACAAAGTTTAACTTTCAGTTTTTCTTTCCATGATTAATATTTTACATTTTTTTGGCACATTTCATCTATCTGAGCTAGTCAGTTTTGGGGAAAGCACAATTTTAATTAAGATTTAAAATTCTTTTTATGTATTTTAGATTCTGGAAGTTACGGTCAGTCTGGGGGTGAGCAGCAAAGGTAAAGTATGCATATATTTTAAAAAATAATAAAAGGCTAAAACAAAAAGATGAATGTAGTCAGGCTCCTCTCTTGAGTCTTGGTATGTAGATGTTTTAATTAAATTTTAGCTTGTCACGGGAAGAGAATGGGCTGTGTAATAAGTACATTCTGTGAAACATTTCTTCTGTCAGCATCAGTACGTTTAGGTGCTTCTTAGAGTAAAACAGTCTCTTACGTCAGGGCCGGGGATTTAGCTCAATGGTTCTGCCACCTGCCTCGCAAGTGTAAGGACCCAAGTTTGATCCCTGGTACCAAAAAAAAAAAAAAAAAGGAATCTCTTAGGTATTATAAAGATTATGTTTTCTGGGGCCAAGGATTTAGCTCAGTGGTTCTGTCACCTGCCTTGAAAGTACAAGGTCCTGAGTTTGATCCCCGATACCCCCCCTCAAAAAAAAAGATTATGTTTTCTTAAGACATTTCTTAGAATAGATCATTATTAAGGGAATACAATAATTCCTTAAAAAAGCATTTTTTGATGGTGTATAATTTGCTAATGTGATTTTTGAGCAGATTTTCAGTCCTTATGCTCACAATCAAAACTTTATTTTTATGTGAATGTGTACATGTAATAGGCTTTCCTCGCTTATCAGGACAACTTTCTACTTTTCCAATAAATGGTTTTCCCATTGTAAGATATTTAGAACAGCATGTCAGATATCTTTAGTCATCAATTTTTTTTTTTTTTTGGTACTGGGGATCGAACTCAGGTCCTTGCGTTTGCGCAGCAGGCGGCAGAACCACTGAGCTAAATCCCCGGCCCTTAAAGCTTTTTGAAAACAAAACTAATTTGACTTTTTTAATTCTCATAAATAGGGTTAACAAAAAGATAGCGTTAACCTCCCAGTAGGTATCTGGCAAGTGTTTATGTATTTTTAAAAGTTAAGGAACTTTCTTAGCACATCATGTAAATGTTTTGTTTTTATTAGGATATTTGAAAGTCACAGTATATATTAAGAAAGTTTGTTTCTAGGCCAGGGATGTGGCTTAGTGGTAGACTGCTTGCTTAGCACGCACAAGGCCCTGCTTTCAATCTCTAATACTACAAAATAAAACTAAAAAACACAGTTTGTTTCTAACTTCCTAGAGCTTACATGCTATAAAATTAAAGAGAATTTAGATATAGGCAGGTGTATTTATTCACTTAGCAAATATTTATTGAATTCTTACCAGGCTTTGCTAGGATACTGAAAATACAATATACTGTAAATTAATTTTGTGACAGTACACTGGAGGTACACGTTTCTAATTACTGAGGCATTTAAACTGGACTTTTAGTGCCATATTGCCTTTTCTTTTCTTTTTCTTTTTTTTTTTGGTACTGGGGATTGAACTTGGGTCTTTGCACTTCCGAGGCAGGCGGTGGAACCACTGAGCTAAATCCCTGGCCCTATTTTTTTTTTTTTTTTCATATTGCCTTTTCTAAGAAGTTGAAAACTTTTAACTAAAGCACATGGTAGGACGAAATTTAATTTGTCAGAATGCAGCTAAACTGAAGTGTTAAAAAGTTGTATTTCTGCTTCTAATATTTATATGAGCCAAGTGTGGTTGCACACTCAGGATGCTGAGGCAGATGGATTGCCTTGAGTTTAAGGCCAGCCTGACTATATAGTGAGTGTGAGTTCAAGGGCAGCCTAAACTACATGGTAAGACCCTGTCTCAAAAAAAGGGGGGGCTGAGGATTTAGCTCAGTGGTGCCTCTGCCTGCCCTGCAAGCACAAGGTTGTCAGTTCGATGTCTTTTTTTGGTACTGGGGCTCGAACTGACAACCTTGCGCTTGCCACTGAGCTAAATCCCTGGCCCCAGAAAAATTTTTTTTTTATTATGGGTCTTGCTATATAGTTCTTAGGAAAAAAAGTTATTTGGCTGTACATGATTTAAATATTAGAAAAATTAAAAATTCTGTAGGCTAAAATAACCTTGTGATCAAATTAGGCTTATCAGTGCTTACCTCTTTTTTATTATTATTATCATTATTTATCCCAAAGCATAACTCTTGAGATTTTCCAGCTCTGGTGAAGTTTTATTTATGGGAATTTGTTAAAGCAAAACTTTTGGTACTTGTTCAACATTTAAGAGGTCTGGGAGTGACTTTGTTAATGTCTTTAATAGTCTTTGATCATTACATTTCAGTTTAGATCTTAAGAGACAGGTAGATTGACAATTCTCAGAAAAGAAGACTGTATCTGAGTTGAAAGTTGAAAATGAAGACAGGGTTCCTTATGTAAGCTTTTAAATTTCTTTAAGCACATTTCTTTGAAATATTACTCATTTGTGTTTTACAGTTATTCTTCCTATGGAAGTCAAGGCAACCAAGGCTATGGACAAGCACCACAAGTAGGTTGAAAAGTAAATTGTCTTCTTCATAAAGTTATTTTTATTTTAAGTAGGTGATGAAACTTGAATATTTACCTAAATTTCAGAGCTATTCTGGCTATGGACAAACGACTGATTCTTCGTATGGGCAGAGCTATGGGAGTTACTCCAGTTATGGACAGAGCCAATCAGGTTGGACTGGCTTGTTAAATTTGCTGTTTTAGAGATTCTGAAATCAGAACGTTCACTAACTAGTGTACCTATCTATCTATAGGTTATACACAGTCTTATGGTGGTTATGAGAATCAAAAGCAGAGCTCATATGGCCAGCAGTCGTATAATAACCAGGGACAGCAACACACAGAATCATCAGGAGGGTAAGGAAGCAATAAGAGCACTGAGATTGTGTTGGTCAGTGGAAATAAGTAGATTTCATCCCCAGAATCCTAGCTTTACAGTTTTTGGTGACCTTGTAATTTCCATTTGTTTTTTTAGGTGCTGGGATTGAACTCAGGGTCTCACATATGATAGACAAGCACTCTAGCACTGAGCTAAATCCCTAGCCTCTTATTTTTGAGCTATTCAAGTGTATATGTTTTCATATTAATTAGAAAAAGGGCTAATATATCAGATATTCTAGAATAGTGGTGGTGAACCTAGGGCATGCAAGTGTTTCTTCAAGACAAAAGATAAGTATATGAGCTGTTTTTTCTGAAGTAAAACCTCAGTACAGTAAGCCTCTGACTTAGGAACGAGTTCGTTCTGGGAGAACATTCATAAGTTTGACTCGTTCTTAAGTCTGACAAAATGAGTCTCATACACCTTTGACACAAATATACAGTGTGCAGCATAAAAATCCAAGTGCAAGGTCTGTTCGTATCTGAAAATTTGCAACTCAAATGTTAGTAAGTCAGAGACTTACTGTATTCAGGATTAATTGCATTTTTGGCACTTTGTGATAAATACTGTGAGGTTTTTTTGTTTCGTTTTGGTACCAGGAACTACAGGGAGTACCACTGTGCCTAGCTAGAATTTTTGTTTTGAATTGACAGAAATAATAAAGCTTTCTTAACTATTGGATAGACTTCTTTTAGATAAATAACGGCATCACAAAGCAAGCTTCTTTTGTCAGACTTAAAATATAAATCAGTTTTCTTAAAATATAAAATATAAATCAGTTTTCTAAAATTTACTATTGAAGATTTAGAAGAATGTACTTACTATAGGTTCTAAAAATAATTCTAGGGCCAGGGATTTATCTCAGTGGTTTTGCCACCTGCTGTGCAAGCACAAGGACCCGAGTTTGATCCCCGGTACCAAAAAATAAATAAAAATAATTCTAAGAGAATAATTGTAAAAATACTTCAAGGGATGACATTGTTAAAATGACGTGACAAGGCCTCTTAGTGTAAAAAACTCATCACTTAGGCCAGGGATGTAGCTCAGTGGCACCTTGCCTGCCTGGCCAAGTGCAAGGTCCTGAGTTCAATTCCCAGTACTGAAAAAAACCCCAACTCATCATATATGGCACGTTTGTTAAAAAATCAGACATTGGGGCTGGGGGTTTAGCTCAGTGGTTTCGCCGCCTGGTGCACAAGCGCAAGGACCTGAGTTCGATCCCCAGTACCAAAAAAGAAAAAGAATCAGACATTGTACTTTGCAACATCTATTACTTTTTTTTTTTTTTTTTATTGTAGTACCAGGGATCCAACTTAGGACCTTGCGCTTGCGAGGCAGTCACATTGCTACTGAGCTAAATCCCCGGCCCTTTTACTTTTTTTTTTTTTTAACTAAAGGAGATAATAAAAACCATAGTTATGTCTTGCTTTATTACAGTTTTCAAATGTATGTGTTTTTTGCATAATGTGGCACCTCTTTTTTGGCTTCACTTCAGTGATAGTGAATTGTTATTTGAAGGGCATTTCATTCATAAGGAGACTGTACATGAAAACATCAATTACCATGAGAAAGTGCTGTTAGATATGGATAAATTGTAGCTTATCAGGCCTTTTATGCTAGACACAGTCAACTTGCTAAACATAATCCTTCTGTAAAATCTCAATTTTTGATTTCTCTTTAGCCAAGGTGGAAGAGCACCTTCATATGACCAATCAAACTATGGTCAGCAAGATTCGTATGACCAGCAGTCAGGCTATGATCAACATCAAAGCTCATATGATGATCAATCAAATTATAATCAGCAGCATGATTCCTATAATCAAAACCAGCAGTCCTATCAGTCACAAAGGGAAAACTACAGTCACCATACACAAGGTAAGATAGTGACTTGTATTATTTTTCCTTTTTTTCTTCACAGAATTGTTTTTATATTGTTTGGATTAAAAGACCCACAGAAGATTTCATATTTATAAAAATTTTGGGTGACCTTGGACATACATTTCTTTTCTCAGGAATAAAGGCTGTTACTAGATTTTTCTTTTTTAACTTCTTGGAGACTCAGTGGATGCATGACTTTTTTGATGACTGATTACATGAATTTTCTTTGTTGTCTCAGTGAACTCTGATCATGTGACGTTACTGTTGTCTGCCAGTTCTTTTGGTGATGGGGGATGTACTTGAATTGGGGAAATTATCCTATTCAATATTTGCCTTCCCTAACTTCACCTAAGAATGACCAGTCATTATTTCTTCTGTTGTCCCATAACCACCCTGTGCACACCACTGATACTTAGGATTCTGTGTATTTCATGAAAGTGAATGGTTTAAGGGCAAAAGGTCCTAAGTCACCTGTTTTGTACTTTTACCTTGATTCATAGTAAGTGCTCAGTAAATGTTCGCAGATTTTCCGCCTACTGCTGGGGATTGAACCTAGGGCCTTGCACGTGGTAGCCACACACTCTACCACTGAGCAACATACACCTTTTTCAGTAATTGAGAATGAATGAATATTTTGTATCTTCTCTGTTTGATAATCCAGCTTTGCTTTCTTGTAGTACTGGTTGAACCTAGGGCCTTCATACTCAGTGAGCTATATTCCAGCCCTTTGAAACACTTTTTTATGTTGAGATAGTCTTCCTGAGTCACTAAGTTGCTCATCCTTGGCTTGAACTTGACAATCTTTCTGCCTCAACCTCCCAGCATGCTGGAATTACAGGCATACACACCTTGCCTGGGTTCCAATTATGTTTTGTCTATGCTTAGTTTACACTTAAATGTTTTTGAGGCAAAGAAAGTAATAACTTTTAAGACTCAGGGTATACTTTTTTATATGTAAGTTGTTAGGTTATATTTTAACTCATTCCACATTACCATTTTGTCATCTGATTTTCTAGCAGTATGGAATTTGACACAGATACAGTTCTCAAACATACTTAATTCCTGATGGTTTTATAATGACTTGCATTATGTTCTATGCATATGTGCCTTTTTCCAAAGGAAAAACATATGACCTAAAGAGCCCTTTAAGGTTATATTATGTGAACCACTTTTCATACATGATAGTGTTCACTTAGCTGTGTATATTTTCCTTTTATAGATGACCGTCGTGATGTGAGTAGGTATGGAGAAGATAATAGAGGATATGGCGGGTCACAGGGAGGAGGTAGAGGGCGTGGGGGATATGACAAGGATGGAAGAGGTCCTATGACAGGATCAAGGTAAGTATTTAGATATAGATACCTACATTTCTTTCTTTCTTTGCTCTTTTTTTGGTGTTACTTTGCTTGTTTGATTCTGGCATTTAATTTAGTTAGAGCTTTTTCGGAATTATATTGTAGAAAAGAGGATGGAAATTAAAAATTTATTTTTTCAATCTAACATCTCATGAATTAGAATAGGCTATATGAGTTAGAACAGTTATTTTACATGGTATATATTAAACAGTAGTAAAGAAAAGTACTGTACTACAGTTGTGGTTAAACCACTTGACTAGGTTTTTCCTGCCAGACCTAGAAGCTAAAAAAAAAGGTAAGTTGAGATTGGAAGCCAGAGGGACTATTCCTTAATCTTGAATTTCTTTGAACAGAGAAAGATTAGGGGTATTTTAAAAATATATATTAGGTGTAGCAGAGTAGAAAGGTGGGATTGGCAAATAAGAGAAAGATTTAATGTAATTAAACTATTTTGTCTTCTTGAGTAAATAATTATTGAAACAATTAGTGTAACATTGCATGCTATTCTGTATTTTATCTAGAGTAAGTTATAGTAATAGAATGATTTTTTTTTTTCTTTTCTCCATTGTTAGTATTGTTAGTTTGTGGTGGGGTGTTTTTTTTTGTTGTTGTTGTTTTTCCCCCTCCATATAGCATCTTTCAGAAGCTGGTTTTAAAATTACTTTTAAATATATCTGCAAAGTTATCATTTTAGCCCTAAAAACAAGAATGAAAAAGTGGTTACCACCTGTTCTCAAGTGGGATTTGTTGATTGTAAATTTGTTTGTAAAATACACAGGCTTAAAAATAGCTTATTTTCATTGGAAATTGAAATTGTCAGTTGCCTGTTATTTATATTTAGTAATATATCAGTACCGTTTCACTCTTAAGCTCCTAAGGGATTGAATGTCCCCTGAGATAACCTGAGAAACGAAACCAGTATATGCAGACTTATTTTTTCACTGACTTATATTTCTTAATTTTTACTATACAGTGCATCTTGACTGGTAGTTAACCAATGTACAAATACATCATATGGCTCTTCCTTATCAAAGAGAGCAGTCTGCTGTCAGTGTAGATATAAATAAATGGCATAAAATAACATGGCACCTTCTGCTTGTTAGCCTTCCTTCTACCTAAAACAGAGTTCCAAAACAAGATAACCAACAGATATATTTAATTTTCCAACTGATGTGTTTTAAATAGTTGGTGGCCTTGGAATGCTGTGCATTTTATAGTACATCATAAGTTTAATTTTCTTCATAAAGAAGTTAACCCAATAGAGTATCTATTAAACTATGGATAGTGTCTGACTGAGAGTAGTAGAATTCACTTTTTAGGAGGACGAAGGTAGGGAATAGGTACAAGTCTTTTTTTTTTTTTTTGGTACCGGGGATCGAACTCGGGACCTTGAGCTTGCAAGACAGGCACCAGAACCACTGAGCTAAATCCCCGGCCAAGAAGTCTTTATAAATAACAATTTCCATTTATGAGTGAGGACTTATCTTAAACTAGGGAATTGAGAAGACCTTGAATGATGTTTCTGATAAGGAATGAGAGAGCAACAACCTAGGGGTCCAATTTTTAAGCAGTATAACCTGGGCAATGTATTTTAGTATAATTTGTGGCCTACATACCCATGATGCACTAAGTTTTTTCAGTTTTTCAAATCTTTTTTTTACCTTTAGAAGCCCTTCATACAAAATCTTGGGCAGAAGCCTAGTATATAGTTGGTCAAATTATACTGAGGTGGTTTAAGTGGAAGTAAAATTGTGGTGAGGGCTCTACAGTCTTGCTTCTTTTCTCCATCCCCCAGTAAATGAGATGTTCACAAAAGGCCTTTTTTAGAAAGGAAAGATGATTATCTCTATATCAAGTTTGCCAACTTGATATGAAAGGCTAGGTAGTAAGTGTTTTAGGCTTTCAGGGCTTGTGATTTTTGTTGCAAGTCTTTAGCTCTGCTCTTGGAGCACCAGAGTGACCATAAATAATATGTAAATAATTAAACGTTGTGTTTCACTGAAACTTCATCTATGGATGCAGGTCTAAAATTGGAAGTTCATATACTTTTCATGTGTCATGACATTTTAAGATGTGCTTTTCACTTTATTGGGGTAAACCATTTTGAATTTGAGTATAAATACCAAGTTTCAAGATTTTTTTTTATATTTGGTTTTGCGTTTAAACACCAAAAATAACCAAACATTTTTCATTAGTCTTCATCAACACTGCCATTTGTGATGTTAATCATCTTAATAGTGTGTTGAAAATGTTATCTTTTGGGGGTTCCTTTGAAGACTAACTGGCATGAGTTGGATTTATATTTAAAGAAGTAGGAATATAGTTAATGGATCAGGATCAGATGTGTGGTAAAGGATAAGATGTTCTGAGACAAATTCTATGATTGCTTGGTTGGTGGAACTATTTAGACCAAAAAGAAGCCTTCAGCTTTCCAAATATGGAAGAGAGTGATGAAAATTTTAGGGACTATAGGAAGCATAATCTGTTTCTTTGATTGAAAAAAAATTTTTTTAAGACAAAGTCTCACTGTATAGTTCAGGCTGCTCTTGAACTCTATGTAGCCCAGGCTGGCCTTGAACTCATGCAGTTCTCCTGCCTCGGCCTTCTGAGTGCTGGAATTACAGGCGTGTGCCACCATGTCCGGCTCCTATTCTGTTTCTTTGAAAAAGCAGTTGTAGCAAGAAGATTGAATTTCTTATTATTGTCCATGATTGATGTTGACATTGACCTCTTATTGGACTAGAAGCTAAGACCATAAATTGCATCAATGTTTTTTATTTTATTTATTTTTTATTATTTGTTTGTGTTTTTGGTACCAGGGATTGAACTCAGGACCTTGTCCTTGCAAGGCACATGGCGGCACCACTGAGCTAAATCCCCTTGTCAGTGTTTTTTAATTGTAGCATTGTGATTACTGCTTTGCAAAATTGCCAGAACTTCTTAGATAATTGTTATTTATATTATGTCATCAAGGCATTTATAGTCAAGTATCTTTTTCTTAAAAGTGATTAATTAGTTCCAGTTTTCTGTAGTTAACAGAACACTGTCATGGCCTTGGAACTTAGTAAATTATAATAAATTCAGTTGATATTAAAAAAATGTATATGGGTCTGACATGATGGTGCATTCCCATAATCCCAGTACTTGGGAGGCTGAGACTGGGGGATCACTGTGAGTTCAAGGCCAGTCTGGATGACATAGTGAGTTCATGACCAGCTTGAACTTGAGACCCCGTCTCAAAAAAACAACAAACCAAAAAAGGTATATGTCTTGGTGACAATGTAGAAAGGCACTGGCCAATAGAAATACAATGTGGGTGACAAACATGAGATGTGCATGTAATTTAAAATTTTCTAGTAGCCACGCTTAAGAAAAAGGAGGGCTAGGCATATATAACTCAGTGGTAGAGTTTTTGCCTAGCATGTATGCCCTGGATTCAATTCTCAATACCATACACACACACACACACACACAAAACCAGATAGGGGCTGGGGATTTAGCTCAGTGTTAGAACACTTGTCTAGCAAGTGTGAGTGAGGCCCTGGGTTTGGTCCTCAGCACCAAAAAAAAATTTTTTAAAGGAAAAAATCAAATAGGTGAAATTAAACATCTAAAATAGAATTTCATGTAGTCATTATAAAAATTCTTAATGAAAGTCAGATGTGTTGTTGCATGCCTGTAATCCTAGGCTGAGGGTCTGGGAGGCTGAGGCAGGAAGACATAAGTTTGAGGCCAGCCTGGGGAATTGGGTGAGCAAGACCTTATCTAAGGGCTGGGGATGTAGTGCTTGCTTAGCCTGCTCAATACCTTGTCAAAAATAATACCTTAAAGGAAAAAATTCCTTTCTTTTAGAAATCTATTTTATATTTACATTTAAAGCACTTCTCATTTTTACTACTAGCTACTCACACATATACTCAGTAGCTACTTGTAGTTAGTGGGTACTATATTGGATAGTGCTTGGCCTCCTAAAATGTTGGTAAATACTGAATCCAGAAAGCCTTTTTACCATTAACATACAACATGGAAGGAAATAAAGTGTGAGCACAGCTACTATTGAGAATGATTTTTAAATTTAGTGAATCATTTACATTTGGAGTTAATGTTGGTCTTTTCCTCAGACACCAAAATATTGTATTGTATACTTAGTATGAAAACTCAAGCATGGCACCAGTTTTTAAATTACTCTAATTCAATTTTTAGTTATGTCCCCTTTTCTCACTTTTAAAATTTTCTAGTAATAAAGGATTCCTGCATTGTTGTTTTATTTCTTGGTAGTTTTAATCCTTGCCTAGAGACATTTAGATTCATTGATTGATTGACTGACTGATTTGGGGTTTTTTTGTTTTGTTTTGTTTTGTTTTTTTGAGACAGGGTCTCGCTATATAGCTCAGGCTGCCCTTGAACTATGTAGCTCAGGCTGGCCTTGAATTCGTGAGATCCTTCAGTTTCAGCCTCACTAGTGCTGGGATTACAGCTGTGCACCACCATGCCCAGCTAGATTTTTTTTTTTTTAATTAATGATTAGGGGGTTACCCGGGATTGAACTCTGGACCTGGCACTTGTGAGATAGGCAGCAGAACCACTGAGCTAAATCCCCTCAGCCTGGGAACAGATTTTTGTCAATGCATTTTTTTCTTTCTTGACAAGCAGTTGAAATTGAATCTGATTGTTTTCTCTAGATATGTAATACAATAATGAAGGAACCCTAAGAATCTACCTTAGGGTAGGATGCTCACTGTGGTTTTGAACTTGGGGGGAACCAAAGTGTGCAGCTAGTTCTTTTTATGCAGGAGGTACTCTGCCAATAAATTTGAATATCTTATGTCTCTGTTAAATATCACTACTACTTCATTATAAAATGTCGTTATTCAAGAATTCTTGATGTGTGTGTGTTTGCTGCTTTTTCTGGGATTGAAAACAAAACTTGTTAGGGGTACATCTTGACTCACATGTTGAAGTAACTTTGTGTCCCTTTTTTTTTTTTTTTTTTTTGGTACTGGGGCTCGAACTCGGGTCCTTGCGCTTGCGCAGCAGGTGACAAAACCACTGAGCTAAATCCCCGGCCCTACCTTTGTGTCTTAATGTGTTAGCAAGGCCTCAGTAGTATGTGGTAAAGGACTTGTAATTTGCAGATTTGAAAGAAAGACTCTTAGCAGCCATATCTTTTGTTATTTAATAGTGAGTACTATTTGAATTTTATTTACGCTATTTAATAAGTTTTCTAATGTGGGGTGTAATGTAACTAATTAATGCAGAATTTCCTAATAAGGAGAAAGAAAGTGATTGAAACATTTTTTTAAAAAATTCTTTTATTGGTACATTTTAGGTATACAACACGTTTACATTTATCATTGGGTGTTTGTACCTGTACATGATGTATCTTGGTTCTTATTTTATTCCCCATTACCTGTGCGCCCTTCACCCCTCCATCCTTCCCTATTTACATAGATTTTGTTTCCATTTTTTTTCTTTTCTCATAATTTTTCCTTTTCCTTCTTTCCTTTCCCCTTCCCCTCCCACTTCCCCTCCCCCTTTGGACCTTTTAATATTTCAAATTATCAGTTATTCATTTTAATCATTTTAATCCTTATTTACACTTTCAGTTTCTCACACTAGAGAAACTATTTGGTATTTACACATGTATGTCCTATTTATTTCACTTAAGAGTATGGCCTCAATATGCATCCATTTAGCTATAAATGTCTCTAGGTCTCATTCTTTATGGCCGAGTAGTACCCGTACCCCATTTTATAAAAAAAACCCCACGTCGTCTATCCAGTTTCCAGTTGATGGGCACTTGGGTTGTTTCCAAGCTTTAGCTATTACAAACTGTGCCGCTATAAACATGAGTGCACATATATTGCTGTGGTATGATTCTTTTAATTCTTTTATTCCCCAGGAGGGGAATAGCTGGGTCAAATGGGACCTCTAGCCCTAGTTCTTTGAGGTATCTCCATACAGATTTCCACAGTGGTTGCACCAGTCTGAACTCCCACCAACAATGGAGAAGGGTTCCTTTCTCTCCACATCCCCGCCAGCATTTGTTATTGGTTGATTTCTTGATAGCAGCCATTCTTTCTGAGGTGAGGTGGAATCTCTGTTGTTTTCATCTGCATCTCTCGAATGACCAGTGATGTTGAACATTTTTTCATATGTTTATTTGCTGCTTTTATTTCTTTGAGAAATGTCTGTTCATTTCAGATGCCCACTTTTGAATTGGGTCTTTGAATTTGAGGGGTCTAATTTTTTTTCAATTCTTTATATATTCTAGATAGTAGACCTTTGTCTGAGGTACAGGTTCTAAACATTTTTTCCCATATTGTAGGTTGTCTGTTAGCTCTGTTGGTGGTTTCTCTTGCAGTGCAGAAGCTTTTTAATAAGATGAGATCCCAGTTGTTGATTCTTTGGAAACATCTTAATGTAAAATTACAGATCACTTGGATCAGTGTGTCTGAGATATTTATGTGTATATGAATAACTTAAGAATTACTTATCTTAATTACTTATGATTTGCTTATCTTACTAAAATGTAGATTCTGATTCAGTAAGTCTGGATGGAGACCTGGTTTTCTGAAATGCTCCTAGGTTGTGCTTATACTGCTGTGCTTGTGCTTACCTTTGGGTAGTAAGAATGTAGATTTTTAGTTTGTCAAAGAGGAAACTAAACACAAGAGAGAATTTTACTGATTGAAAATTTCATGATTCATTAGTGGTAAAACTATTCTCTTCAGCCTCTCGGTTTAAAGATGTACTCTTTTTCTAATGTACTTTAGCAGTGATGCTGAACCTTTTAGAAACAAGTGCCCAAACTACAACCCAGAACCCACTTATTTATTGCAAAATGCTAACACTGCAATTAAACCTGAATTACTGAGGTTTTAGTTTAGAAAAAAACAACTTATAGGCCGGGGATTTAGCTCAGTGGTTCCAGCGCCTGCCTCAAGAGTGCAAGGTCCCAAGTTCGATCCCTGGTACAAAAAAACAACTCATACATTGCCATAGGTTCACCACCACTGCAGTGTGGCATTCCCATATAGTGACTGTCTTGAAAACTTAAGCTGCTTTATTTTCAGAGGAAATTCACAGTGAAGATGACAAGTTAAAATGTCATTTATATGGAAGAATAAGAAATTATAAACATACTCAATTATCATTACTTTTATAGATTCTCTTTTTTCAGAGATATGTTCTCCCCCCGCCCCAATGTTTCTAAGTTTTATTATTGACCAGAGTAGAAACAGTAGGAGCTAGCTAGCTAGCTATTGATTGATTGATTGATTGATTGGTAGTTGAGTCTGGCCATGAACTTGCTGTGTAGCCTGGGCTGGCCATGAACTTTTGGTAATACTCTTGCCTAGGCCTCCCCAGTGCTGGGATTTCAGTGTGACCCACCGGCTTTTTAAAATACGAAATTACGTATCTTCTACTATGATAAACAAGTTGGTACTCTGTTTAGATGACAACAAAATAGTTACGAGGTACCCTTTCCAGCACTTGTTTGTGAACATATGACTTCCACTTTCTTATTTTAAAAAGTCTACTTTATCCTGAGGACATTTAGCCTCTTTACATAAGAATATGGGCTTAACATTTTCACTGGAGTTGTCTCATCACTTTTTGGAGTTTTTAGGATCATCTTTAAAGAAATCTGAGGTATATTGGTCTTTAATAAGATTTTTCAGCAGTTTAATCTTGAGAACTCTATTGGTTTCCTTTTTTTTTTTTCTGAGATAGGATTTTTGCTATATAGTTCAGGCTGACCTTGAACTCATATGTTGTCCAGGCTAACCTTGAACTCAGCAATCCTACCTCAGCCTTCCTAGAGCTGAGATTACAGACATGTGTCAGTCACCATGCCCCTCCTATTTTCCCTTTCTTAAAGAGTTAGCTGTGATATTTGTGTATGTCATTTAGAAGTGTACGAAAGGCTTGGGTACTGCACCGAAATAGTGGTATATATGTATATGAATCTGTACTATTTGTGAGAGTCTGAATTTAATATCTACATAGCCTTGAAATAGTCTGCCTTTCCTGCTTAAGAAAGCTTCCTGGAAATAATAATAAAAATTAAAAGCAAAGTAAAATGTATGTGTCTTTATCTGAATTGATTTCAGGGGTAACATTTTTATATAAAAGTAATAGAATACACAGAGTCTGCCCCAAAAATGTATATATCAGGAAAAAGAAAACTTGTGCAAATATTTTAATACTGAGTTTATTGAGACATCATGAGATTAATAGTTACCTTTGGCCTCTACAATTACAAGAGGTGCTCAAAGTGGTGGCCATTAGCTTCCAGACATTTATTAGTACAGCAATTTTTGTAGATTCTGTATTTATTATAAAGGAAGAATGCTTTCTTAGTCAGTGGTTTTTCTTCAGATAAGCCTTCTAAAGAGTAGGGTAATCACTGAAGAGGTTATTAAGTGGTGAGAGACATCAGTCGATTGGATTAGCTTCTTGGGTTATAGTTCTAAGATTATTAGCAATAGAACATTAGATATGACCATCTGAGAACTTACTTCTCTGTCAGCAGATGAACCTTGAGAAGATTATGTAATTCAGTCTCAAGAAACAAGCTTTTATTGGATGAGTTAAGAGTTTCTTGATTAGAGAGAACTTTATAGATTTCTTATATAAAGCTGTTGTACTCTGACCACTGACTTACCTGACAGTGGTAAACTGACAGTTTGCCAAATGAAGTCATCCTGTAGTATTTGAGTATGTTGCATTCTGTCTGATGTTTGATACTGTTGTGGTATACAGAGCATTTGGCATCATGAACCTCAGAAACTGTGATATGAAGAGGTCTCTAGTATATTATGGTGGGTATGAAGTAGAAGGGCAATTTAAGTTATTATACTTTTTATTCCTCATTTTTTCAAATTTTGGAATGATTTAAAATTTGAAGACTACTTTCATTCAGGCTCACTTTTTTTTGTATATTTGTATGTCACTTTTTAAAATTCATCTCATACACCCACAATTTGATATCATAGCAGATCCTAGTACTGAAGTTTTTGCCTCTTCTGTTCTATCAAACACTTAACCTTGCTTTGTATCCTTATAGTCTTTTTTTCTTTTTCTCATGTTTTAAAAATATGCCTTTGGAAAGAATACTTGTTCTAATTTGGTGTTCTTCATGCTGTGACTCCAGCTTTAAGTCACAGTTTGAATAGTGTCCTTTTGGCTTGGGGTTGGGAAGATTTTTTTTTTTTTTTTTTTTGTACCAGGGATTGAAAGGAAAGATTTTAAAATAAGAGTATATCTGACATGTTACCTAGTAAGCTTGAAAAGGCATCTTGTAGAAGTAGACCTTTGGGAAAACACATGGAAACATTTTGAGGTCTATGAAAATGGAATTAACTGGAAAGTTAGTGGTGCTACTGTTTTCCTAAGTGCTCTACTTATGACAGTTAAGTGTAGATTGAGCCCAGGGCTCAGCACATTAGAGACTTAAGGAAGAAATCATTTCTTCAATTTTTCCTCTGCAGTGGTGGTGACCGCGGTGGCTTCAAAAATTTTGGTGGTAAGTGCTGAGTATCCCAAAATGTTTCAGTGGAAATGCTATATAAATCTAAAAGCCACCAATATCCCGCAGACGCAGTCTAAGCCCTTTCTTATTCTGTTGAGGCTGGTGTGTGTTGTGTGCTTTTTAAAAAAAATTATATTTATATACATATATATATCAAAGTAAATATTAAGCCAGAGTTGATCTCAAATAGTCCAATGGGTTTCTACACAGTGTATTTGCATGAAAGAGTCTGTGGTGATCAATGAATGAGACTTTCACTGGATTTTGACAGTATCTTTTTAAATAAAGGTAGCTGACATGTGTTTTTAAATTATTAGGGTTTTCCAATCAGCCTTCACAATCAGAGCTTAACGAAAGTCATGGGTGCCGTCTTGGACAAGTTTAAGGAGGAAATGTTGACATTCATCTTGATTTCTTAAAAACTTATTAAAATTTAATTTGCATAGTTTGTAAATCTGTAATGGTTGACTTTCAAGGATTTGGAAGTACTGACTTTTAATGCCTTGGTTGTTACTATTTTTAAAAAATTATTTCAAATAAGTTGCCTTAAATAGCTTTTTTTTTCCCCTTAGGTCACAGGGATTATGGACCCAGACCAGATGCTGGTAAGGTTTATAGTAGTTCATAATTTTGCAGTTAAGGAGTGTTAGTTTTCAGCTTTTTGAAGGGGAAAGTGTTGTGTTTGGAGGGATTAGTACAGGAAGAAGACAATACTACCTGAGGTGGAGAGCTTTATTTCTAAACAAATGCCAAAAAGAAATTTAGGGGCGTTGATGGGAAAGTTTGCTTGGGAAATTGCTGTTTGTGTTTCCCCATGGTCAACTCTTTGTTCTTTGAAAAAAACACTTGCATTTTTACTGCTAATAAGCCTTAATTATTTAAATTATTGCAAATCAGATTTAATGAAGGTATTGGTATTGGGGAATTAGAGGCAAAAAAGTTCTGTTTTAAGAATATCCTATATTGGGGCCGGGAATTTAGCTCAGTGGTTTCCGCCACCTGCCCTGCAAGCAAAAGGACATGAGTTCGATCCCTGGTACCAAAAAAAAAAAAAGAATATCCTATATTGGCTTGATAGTCTGCTTAGGGGACCTTGGAAACCTGAGTTTCATACATGAGAGAATTGTCTTACTCTGGGTGGAGGTCACTGATACTATGTGGCTTTTTATTTTTAGTGTATGTGCTGCCGAAGCGAGCATGGCTTTTTATTTTTAAATGAAATTTAAGGCTACAGATTTATTCATGGAGACTTTTGAAAGTTGTGATTTAGAAGTTAAAAATCTATTTGAGCCAAAACCTTTTAATATATATTGAAATCAGAACTTTAGTTTTTGTTAAGATGCCAAAGTATTCTATATGGATGGCAATTTCTGAATTATCCCTTGATGGACTGAATTTTTGTACATCTTTCTTACTTTGTTGTACTAATCCAAAAGTGTGCATGTAAGGTAAGGTGTGTGTACAAGATGCTCCTACTCTGATCTACATAGACTTATTGCAATGAGTGTGAAACCAGCAGTTTTGCTTGGCTTGCTTGGAAGTCCAAAGTGACAGATTTGGGGGAGTTTTGTCCTAAGGAGCCTTATTACAACTTCTGATTAGTCATAAAAAATGGAAAGTTCTCCAAAGAAAGGAATGCTAATTTAAATTAACTCTTCATCTCTTCACGAACTGTAGTTTGGTATATGAATCTGAAAAGTGAGATTTTAAAGACCTCCCCTTAATAGGTTTATTTATATTCAGAGTATGGACTTGTTGCACTTTACCTGAAGTTTAGTTGTAAGACTCGATGTACCATATAATTATTGCAAACACTGCATGTTTACATAAATTTTTTTACATTAGTCCTTTCATTTTGGTCTTAGAAACATTGCATATTGGGCAGTAAATTTTTATTGATTACTGAACAGGATGTAGTAGAACTAAAGAATGTAAAATTAACCATAATTTTTTCCCCCTTAGATTCAGAATCTGATAATTCAGATAACAACACAATCTTTGTGCAAGGACTTGGGGAGGGTGTATCTACAGATCAAGTAGGAGAGTTCTTTAAACAAATAGGAATTATCAAGGTGAGTAAAAAGTGTGGCTTATGTTGAGAGTTTCTTAATTATTAACATACTGTAGTTAAGAATCATAATTTTTTAAGCTGATGTACTCCAGTAAGGTTTCTTAAAATCCTGTATTATTCACAGTTACTCAAGTCTATAGACTTTTGCTAAATGTGTAAAGATTTTATTCCTTGTTTGTGTTTTCTACAGTCTACCTGTGCTTTAATTTCAGTCCTAGGACTCTAAGAATAGTTTCTGCCTCTTAAAATTGAGAGAATCACTGGGAATAGTGGTGCATGTCTATAATCCCAGCACTTGGGAGGCTGAGACAGAAGGAACACTGCAAGTTCAAGGCCAGCCTGAGCTATATAGTGAATTCAAGGCCAGCCCAAACTACATAGTGAGACCCTGTCTCAACCGCCCCCCCCCCAAATTGAGAGAACCAAAAGAAATTGTTAGAATGTTATAGATTTTGAAATCTATAAATATGGAAACTCAAGTTGTCACTAACAACTATTTTTTGGTATTTAATGTCTATACTGCCCAATACATAATGTATTATTTTGTAATTATTCACTTGAGTGTCCTGTGCACTGTTTATTTCAAGCATTTTTTTTTTATATCTGTTTAACTAGAAAGCAGCTTTAAGAGCAGTGTTAAGTAGATAATAACACTTGCTTGAAATCAAATTGCATTTGTCTTTTTTTTTTTTGTACTGGGGATCAAACTTGGGACTTTGTGCTTGCAAGGCAGGCGTGGTGCAGCTGAGCTAAATCCCTGGCCCAACATTTGTTTTTGTTTTTTAGTACCGGGGACTGAACTCGGGTCCTTGCACTTGTGAGTCAGGTGGTGGGACCACTGAGCTAAATCCCCGGCCCCATTTGTCTTTTTTTTTTTTGAGACAGGATCTTGCTATGTAATTCAGGTTGGCATTGAAATCACTATATAGTTCAGGCTGGCCTCAGACTTACAGAGATGCTCCTGCCTCAGCCTTCTGAGTGCAGGGATTACAGATGTGTGCCACCACGCCTGGCATTTGTCCTTTTTTTAAAAAAAACTCTAAAGAGGAAAAAACACCCTTTATTACAATAGGAATGAACATTTTTTTAAAAAGTACCTAAAACAGATCTGTTGACAGAAAATAGACATATTGACAGGAGTTCACTAGACATCACTCCTAAAGTCCAGTTTTGATGCGACTGTTTTTATCTCTGTCCCCTGAAACAGTGAATCCCTGAGTTAGGCTAATTGACTGACCAGTCTTTGTTGATCAATGGCATAAACTATTATTTTGTATGGATCTTGGTATCTGCATGTTTTCCATTCTCCTTGTTTTGATGTGGAATTATTTTTTTTCCTTGGGGAATTAAACATTTAAAAATATTTAAATGTAAAATATGTAAAGAATTCACAGTTTTATAAAGAAAAACTTCTCCCTTCTGAACATCCTTGCTGACTTTTAAATGATTTACAAGGTATATATATATTTACATGAAACTTTTTTTTTTTTTTTTTGTTACTGGGGATCGAACTTGGGTCCTTGTGCTTGCAAGGCAGGCGGTGGAACCACGGAGCTAAATCCCCGGCCCTACATGAAACATTATTTACATTTAATTTTTGTGGGGTTTAAATTATATGTAGGTAAGCAGGTATACTCCCCCCCTGCCCCCCCAACCAGGGCTCATGCATAGGCAGCTAATCTACTACCAAGCTGTATCTCCAGCCCCTGTAACAATCTTATAGCTTGGTTTTTCTTTTTTTTCGTACTGGAGATCGAACTCTGGACCTTGAGCTTGCGAGGCAGGCGGCAGAACCACTGAGCTAAATCCCTGGCCCTAGCTTGGTTTTAATTTACTTTAGCTTGGAGAATTTTTGTTGTTCAAACCTATGGATAATTTCAATTTTACATTAGATGATAGGTAACTTCATTTTTTATATTAGGTGTATATTGTAGTATGGATATATGAATTACTTTTTTAAAATCTTATGTTATCTAAATGGTACAGTTATCATATATTCTTGAAATGCTAATATCAACTTATTTCTTTCCTCAGACGAACAAGAAAACTGGAAAACCAATGATAAATCTTTACACAGACAAAGACACAGGGAAACCAAAAGGGGAGGCAACAGTGTCATTTGATGACCCTCCTTCAGCTAAGGCAGCCATTGACTGGTTTGATGGTATGCCTCATTTGTATAGTTTTCAATACTATTTTCATTTGTATAGTTTTCATACTGTTTTCTAGTATGAAAGTCAAAATATATTCTAGGAGATTGATTGTAGTATTCATTTTTACTTTTACAAATATTAATGAAAGCCAGAGTTTTTGTGTACTTATAAAATGAGCTCTATGTTTATTTGTGTAGAATATTTTCTTTTCTTTTCTTTTTTTGGGTACTGAGGATCGAACTCAGGTCCTTGCACTTGCGCAGCAGGCGGCGAAACCACTGAGCTAAATCCCCGGCCCTAGAATATTTTCTTATACCATGCCTTGCATGACATGTAACCCTAACTGATACAAGTATTATAGTTGGCCTAGATGACTCTATAGTCTTTAAAATTTTAGTTTCCTTTTTGATATGAAGTTAATACATACTTAGAAGAAATAGTAACACTCTTTTTTTCCACTGAAATGAGTAAGGTATCTAAAATCTACATTGAGATAACCACTGATAATATTTTTTGTTAATTTTCCTTCTAGTCTTTTATGAAGCTTACGATGTTCCCAGTAGAATTTTGTTTCATGCTTTTTCATTTAACATTTTAATATAGTTATTTCTTCATGTTATTACAAATCCATTATTTTTTATACTCTAGTTATTTAATAATAACAACAGTGCATGTTTATGAGCTGGCCACAACTTTCTTTTCAGTGCTGGGAGTGAATCTATAGCTTGGCACAAGTATGCAGTTCTCTACCATTGAGCCACATCCTCAGCCTTAGGCACAGTTCTAAGAGCTTAACACACATTAGCCCAGTTTGACACATTTCTCCCCACCCCCTAACCACCAGTTACACATGTGACTGTCCCATCTGTCTGCTTTTATCACTGGTGGTACAAATGGATCTAATAACTTCTACCATCTTTTTACTATTAAAATTAATAAAAAGCCACCCAACAGGACAGTCATACATGCACCACCAGTGGTTCAAGCTGCCTGGCAGTGAGACACAGAATTCCAGCCCTGCCGTGAATGTGTTAATCCTCATAGTAACCCCTTGAGACTTGCACCCTGTTCCCATTTTATATATGATGAAATTGAGGCACAGAGAAGCTAAGTAATTTCTAAGATCACAGAGAAAGTGGCAATCAGGATTCACTAAGGCAGGCTCACTTCACTGTCTTCAAAGTATTTAACCGTGCTGGATCAACAGACACTTGAAGTCCCTTCCACTTAGATTATTGCACCCTATACCTCCAAAATACAATTGTGTTTCTTCATTGATGAGATCATGATTCTGTGTCTCACATCTCTATTCTTGCTTTCTTTATTTTAAACCAGGGCTTATGATTTTTAGAATACTCATCTGTGAGTTGGTTCTTATGTCAAAGTACTTGTCATCTAACATCTTGGGAAGTTGCCAGTTAGAGTGATGAGGGCTTTCTTCAGGGAACGAGAGCTCATACCATTTATACCCATTATATGAATCCTTGGGCTCTTCCTTTTATATACCAGTTCTCTTATTTAATGTCTTATTTAAAGCAAAAAGACTAATTCTTATCCTTAAGACCTTAAGATAGCAGAATATGTGTGTGTGTGTATAAGTAATTGCATGTACACACATTGGTTTTTTTAAAAATTTATTTAGTTATTGGTACTGGGAATCAAACTTAGGGCCTTGAGCTTGCCAGGCAGGTGCTATGCTGCTGAGCTACATTCCCAGCCCCACGCCATGTTTTTAAATATAAAATATGCACATGGTAAAATTTCAAATGGTATGCGGAATGTACAATATGTAGTTTCTTTTCCACCTTAACCCCCCTCCCCCCATGATCTTACTTGTTCTCCTGGTAGGTAAGCAAGCACATAGTGGGCAGTGCATATGCAAGCATATGTGTGAATATGTAGGTATATGTGTGTGCACACACATTTCCTTGAACAGAAATGTTGACTTCATATATTGTTTCTAGTTGGCTTTTCATGTAAAGTATTAGATGTGGGTTTGTGTGTGTATGTGCGTATTTTGTCTTTATTTTTAGCTTAGTAAAAGTGACAGATCTCCCTTGTTCGATAGGTTGTGTTTCATACTTTAGCACTTGACTCTTTGGAGCACTAGTGTATTTGAATTTTTATAAGGACTTCAATTATTTTTATGAAACTGAAAATTCCCAAGATAGTTTTATATTTTTGTTGGGAGGTGGAGGTGTGTGAGTAGCATTTCTTCAAAACCATTTTCTTTTTGCTTAGGAAAAGAATTCCATGGCAACATCATTAAAGTGTCCTTTGCCACTCGAAGACCTGAATTCATGAGAGGAAGTGGAAGTGCAGGTGGGCGGCGAGGTAAGATACTGTACACAGGGTTTGAATTTAAGTCCATGTTTTGTTCCTACTTGCATGAAATTGCTGTTACCCCTTTCCCTAGGTCTTTTTTCTTTTAAAGTGGGGGTGGGTATTAAATAGATTAGGTAAATGAGGTATCCTCGTAGCTAAGAAAGTAGTGGGAGAAGGTTATAGAAATCCTTTGGAAAGCTGGATAGCAGTTTGTTCTTTATGTGGAAATCATGAGCAGTTGTTCAAGTGATAACTGAGTAGTTCATCTAATCAGTTCTTAAGCTCCTTGATTTTTTTTTTTTAATGTCTTTATCGGTACATTTTAGGTATACAGTACATTTACATTTATCATTGGGTGCTTATACCTGAACATGATGTGTCTTAGTTCAGGCTCCTTGATTCTTAAGCTTCTTTATTTCTGTTGGGCCCATTTCCTCAAAATTTGGAATTTATCTTCTTGCTTAACTTTTATCACTGAGATTCTTAAATAGGATAATGTAGAAAGTACACCTTAAAGTTCTTTTAGTGCATTATTTATATTGTAATGTGTATCTGGTCTTTGTTCTTACATTTTGTGAATTTAAGTCTCAAAGAATTATAGAGTTCTGTTGTAAGGGTTAATTTTGAGGGGGCTAGCCAGGCATTAATGAATATTTGCTCTTATTTCTTTTATCCGGTGCTTTTTGTATTAATATCTGCTATTGATTTTTCTCCTTACCCAATCCCTCCTAGGCCGTGGAGGCTATAGAGGCCGTGGAAGCTTTCAGGGGAGAGGTGGAGACCCCAAAAACGGGGACTGGGTTTGCCCTAATCCGTAAGTATTCTGTTTACTTCAGTGGGAATAGGGGTTGGGGTTGGGCTTGGGGATGAAGAGTGCAAAAAGTGGGTTTGAATCCATTAGAAACCATCTAGGAGCATTTTGTTTCCCTACTTTGTCAGGTCATGTGGAAATATGAACTTTGCTCGAAGAAATTCCTGTAATCAGTGCAATGAGCCTAGACCGGAGGACTCTCGTCCCTCTGGAGGAGGTAGGTCAGCTCTTTAATACAACTACGTGTTTCTTCTGACCATTGTTGAAGAGGCTTCACATCATTTTGGTGGGCTCATTGGTTTGCATTTCTACTTTGCAGATTTCCGGGGGAGAGGCTACGGTGGAGAAAGAGGCTACAGAGGTCGTGGGTGCAGAGGTGGAGACCGAGGAGGCTATGGTGGAGACAGAAGTGGCTATGGTGGAGACAGAAGTGGGGGTGGCTATGGTGGGGACAGAAGTGGGGGTGGCTATGGTGGGGACAGAAGTGGTGGCTATGGTGGGGACCGAGGAGGCGGCTATGGTGGGGACCGTGGAGGCGGCTATGGAGGAGATCGAGGTGGCTATGGTGGAGACCGAGGAGGATATGGAGGAGACCGAGGGGGTTATGGTGGAGACCGAGGAGGCTATGGAGGAGACCGAGGAGGCTATGGAGGAGACCGAAGTAGAGGGGGCTATGGAGGAGACCGTGGTGGTGGTGGCAGTGGAGGCTATGGTGGAGACCGAAGTGGAGGCTACGGAGGAGACAGAAGTGGTGGCTATGGAGGAGACCGAGGTGGCTATGGAGGCAAAATGGGAGGCAGGTGAGTATTGAAATGTACTGGTAATCTTCTGCCTCACTGATTTAGATTTTAGGCTTTGTGCTCTGGACACATTTTCTTTTGTGTTTTTTTAAGACAAGGTCTCACTATATAGCCCAGACTGACTTTGAACTCGGGAACCTCCTGCCTGAGACTTCTGAGTGTTGGGATTACAGGCATGTACCTTCAAGCCTGGCTACATTTTCGTCTTTTAGCTAACTTTTTGTAAGTTAGATTTCTTATTGGCAGCTCTCTCAGGATGAAGAAAATCCATTTAGTTCCCTGCTTAGCCGTGTCTAAAATTTGTTTACACTCATAAATCTTTGTATTTGTCTTGATATGTGTCCATTATTATTTTTTTCATTGTTAAAGTTAACTGAGATGGACAGATAACTTGAACAGTTATGTCAAGGGTTCTCAATTTAAGTAAGGGAAGAGCACACTTTTTGTAGGTGTGTTCTTTTTAAATCAGATGGGCTAAACCAGATGTAATGGCAAATACCTGTAATCCCAGTACTGGGGAGCCTGAAGTAGGAGGATTGAGAGTTTGAGCCAAACCTGGGCTGTCTAGTGAGACCCTGTCTCCACACCCACACCCCCTAAAATAAAATTATAATTTTAACCCTGAAGTTAATATAAATTATAATTGCATATTATTTATTGTATATATTTATATATATAAATTATAATTATAGCCCTACAGTTGTTCTTCTGGAGATTCTGGTACTTGTTGTAGATGAAAATCACTCATGGTGGGGAGTATGTTGTGTATATGAATGGTGTTGAGTTAGAACAAATTGAAGAGCCAGTGATGTAAAATAACTTCGCTTATTATACTAAGGATCTGTATGCCAGAGACAGTTTAGGGTAATGAGTATTAATATAGTATTTAGTTGGGAGAGTCTGGGTTCCGTCTCTCCCACTTAACTAGCTATGTGACTTTAGGCAAATTCCTTAACCCTTTATTATCTATAGTCTTAGCTGTACAAGAGGGCTAATAATACCTCCTTTGTAGAATTGTATTAGGTAATAACAATTGTGGGATAATTGTTAGCTATTGATAATTATTAATAGCCTAATTACTGTCTGTTAAATACTTCTTACTGTGGGGTAGATGTCTTTATATACTTCAGTTCTAATCCTGTCTACTCTGGAGGTAGATGTACCTCCCATTTTATGGAGTCATGAAGTAACTTTTCCAAGGTCACATAATAAAATGGCATATCTTGAATTCATACATGAATACTTGCTTATTCCCCATTGCTGCTCTTCTGTTTGGAGTTTAGACTTGGCATAATCTCTAATCTCAAATAATTACAGTGGTTTGGAGTTCTTTTTCTAGGTGGAAAGTTCTTAGAGTTAGTTATAGTAAAGCTTCTTCTAGGAACTTTGACTTAAACCTGGTAAATTAAATATTTATATTCTAAGGATATAGAAATAAATTAGATATGTTGTCATTCTTTCAGATATTGTCTAGCTGATGTCAGTCACCAGCACATTGAAGTGTCTGATATTCCCTTGATAGAAAATTAGAATTTAGTCTGGCTCTTTATTTTTCATTCCTAGAAATGACTACAGAAATGATCAGCGCAACCGACCATACTGATGACTGTTTTGAATGTTCCTTTGTCTCTGACATGATCCACAGTGAAATTGCCAGAGTTTTGCCTGCTGCTTTCCTCGTGGCCTCTTCTTGGGTAGTGAAATTAAGTGACATTTGGATTTTTATTTGGGTGGGAGGGCTAGGACAGTTTTTCTTTTAGAAATGTCGTTGAAATTTCCCTTTTTAGTTTCCAACCTTCTTCCCAACCCTTGAAGCAAAGTGCATTGTAAAATATTGCCAAAATGGAAAGTGTTTTGTAATACTGCAATAAAGTCTGCTTGTTTTTGTGGACATTTGTACATTAGTGCATTTTTCTATCACACTGAAGCATCAGTAACAGCAGACTCTAACCCTAAAGAATTAGGAAATGAATTCTACTTCCATAAATTAAAATACTACTTGCAACAATATTTATTGAGCTTTACTTTGTTCAGAATAATGCAAGTTGGAATTTTCTGAGAAGTTTGTTAAAATTATGGATTCTTGGGCTGGGGATTTAGCTCAGTGGTTCCGCCGCCTGCCTCCCAAGCACAAGGACCTGAGTTTGATCCCGGTTACCAAAAAAAAAAAAAAAAAAGAATTATGGATTCTTGGGCCACACCCCAAGTCTGCTGGATCATTACTTGGTGAGGTGAAGGGAAGTTAATTCTGGGAATATTTATTTAAATCAAGCTCACTAGGTGTTTATACAGTCAGTTTAGTGCCAGTTTATACTTGAGAAACATTTAAAGCAGTGTTCTATGTAGATGCTGGGAGTATGGAGTTTGAAGGTTGGTAGTAAGGATTCAGCAAACCAGGGTTAAGTTTTCAATACACATGTATGTTGGTATTCATTCAGGAACTTTTTTTTTTTTTTGGAGACAGGGCTTTCTAAGTAGCTGAAGCTGTCCTTGAAGCCTATATATCCCAGGCTGGCCTTGTACTCACAATCTTTCTGCCTCAACCTCCTGAGTGTTAGGATTACAGGTATGTTCTACCTTGCCTGGCTTCATTAAAGAACTACTTATCCTACCTTTACTGTGAGTGAGGCACTGGATTAAACACTGGCTATATGCTTCTCAAGTAAATAACAGTTTGATAAGTGCTCCAATAAGTATAAGTACAAGATGTTAGGAGAGTTGATTTGGATACTTCATGCAGTCATGTGGGACCAGGAAAAGGTGAAGTGAATCTGAAAAGAAGAGTAGAAATTGGCCAGATACACAGACTTGGGTGAGGAAATGGTGTTCCCAGCAGGAAACTGATGAGTTAAAGAGTTAATAGAGAGTTGGGAGCAGGCTGTGTGGAAGAGTTTAAGGAAAAGACCAAGGAGGTAAAGAAGCTCTATGACAGTGGTCTTTTTTTTTTTTTTTTTTTTTTTTTTTGGTACCGGGGATCAAACTCAGGACCTTGTGCTTGCGAGGCAGGTGGCGGAACCACTGAGCTAAATCCCCGGCCCAAGAATGGTTTTGCATACATTTTTTCACCTAGCAGTTAAAACATTAATAGGAATGGTGTCAGCTGAAATGATGCTGCTGCTTTATGGGAAGGCTGGCCTGAAAACAGAATGCTAAGCTAGGTGAGAGAATATATTGGCCTGAACTCAGTAGGAGATACTTGATTTGAGAAATGAAGAAATAAGTTTGCAAGATTTAGTTGGATGGCAGTGATAGTGGGGAAGGAAGAGTCTAGTTTCTGACATACCACTACACCTAGCCTGATTTTTTTTGTTTTTGTTTTTGTTTTTTGGTACTAGGGATCGAACTCAGGTCCTTGCTCTTGTGAGGTAGGCTATGGAACCGCTGAGCTAAATCCCAGGCCCGTGATTTTTTATTTTTCCATTTTCCATGACTTTTCCCCCTCATCCCCCCTTGACACAGGTCATTACCCAGGACAGTTCTCTTGCCTCAGCTTCCTGAGTTGATGGGATTGTAGGCATGTGCCACTCCATTTGACTTCTTGTGTTTTTAAATTTCATTTTTCTTCATTAGGCTTTAAGCTTCAGCAGAGTATGGAACCTTAACCATATTCACTGTTTCACCCCAGTGCCTAGACCAGAATAGTATCAGGCATAGAATAGGTACTCACTAAAAACTAACTAAATGAATGAATCTGTTACAGATACAGATTTGAGAGTCATCAAAATATAAATGGGAATTGATGAGAATGAATATGTTTAAAATAAAATTGCCTAGATCAGTGGTTTTCCATCCAAAGTGGTTCTTTTCATTTACATGAGACTCAGGATGTTTTGGGAAACAAAGATGTCTGGGTTCTGCTCCAAAACGTCTATAAATGAGCCCAGGGCGTTTAAAAAAATCGTAAGTGCTTATAGTTTTGAGAATCAGTATGTTAGGGGGAGAGAAGCTTAGCCCAGAACTTTTGAGAGATCCTTGACTTATAAACTCAATTAGTTCTTGAGGGCTGGTTGTAACTTAATGTTGGTTGTAAGTCAAGATTTTTTCCCATAAATAATGGAAATACCCATAATGCGTTTCTTTCCAAAGCTCCCCATAACTAACCTTTTCATAATAAAAGGTTGTATAATGTGCATAATTTACCAGAAACACCAATAATTTTCTCAGTGTATTCACCAAAAAGTAATAAAATGTGCCTGTTTACCAGAAACAATTTCCTACTTTACTCACCATTCAGATTGACGTCTTTGGCTTGCAGGGAGGATGAAATGGAAGGTAGTTATTGCTTGGAAGGAGAGTCCCCCTCCACAAGAACATCAGGAATCTGGCTCTGGTGTCTTCTCTCCTTGGGAGAGTCTGTAGCCCACTAGGATCTGCTTCTGGCCTTCAAGGTGTCTCTTACCTTTTCAGAACTATTCTGGTTGTAACCCAAGTTTTTTGTATGTGAGGCCCATTGTAACTCAAGGGTCCACTGTACTTAAAAGTTGAGCAGAAGAAGATAGTAAAATAATAACCAGAGGTATCAGTGGAACCCTAGAGAAGAGTGGATTTTAAGAAGGGAGGGCCGGGGATTTAGCTCAGTTGTTCCACCGTCTGCTTTGCAAGCATAAGCATACCGAGTTCAGTCCCCAGTACCAAAAAAAAAAGGGAAAAGCTAGTGGAATCAACTGCTTAAGTCAGGCCAACTCATGTAAAGGATTGAAAGCATTAATTGCATTTAGCAGTATGGAAGTTGTAAATTACTTTATTCAGGGTTTCTCAGCTTTGGTACTATTGACATTTGGTGTGGTTATTTGTGGGAGGCTACCTTATGCATTGTAGGAGATTTAACACCATCTGCAATCTAGCCATGAGGTACCAGTTAGCATCTACTGCTCCCAAGTTGTGACAGCCAGAAATGCCTGCAGACATTATCAGATGTCACCTATGGGGAAGGGGGCAGAGCCATCTCTTCTTGAGCACCCCTTCTTTAGTAAAAACAGTTTTGGTCTCTGGTGCCTGCCTCGCAAGCAAGCACAGGGTCCCAAGTTCAATCCCTGGTACCCCCCCCAAAAAAAAACAGTTTTGGTGGAGAATTGAATTCTGAACTCAGACTACAGTGAGATAATGAATAATAGAAATTGGAGAAATAGAGATAGATATTGTGGATAACTGTTTAAGGATCTTAATTATGAAGGGTGATTATCAGGTGATGTGAGAGGAGGCAGCAGCTAGACAGGATTAAGGGCAGTTTTCGTTAATAGGGGTGGGAATTGAGCATGTATATACTGCTTAGAAGGAAATGGAGATAATCCGTGGTCAGACTCCTTGAAGGAATGGCATCTAGAATACCTGTACAAGATTTACCTTAGAAGAAAATAATTAGAGGAAAGGATAGGTACAGTAGCAAATGACTAACAGTTTACTTTGTGGCACTGCTATAAGCAGGCTATATCTTATTAACTCATTTAAACTCAACAATCCTATGAAGTTTGAAAGTATAGTGAACAATTCACAGAAGAATGGATGGTATAAATGATTTAGATTTATCTTTGGGAAGGGGATTTCCAGAGGGTACGGTGAGGAGCAGAGGCATTGAAGTTAAGCAACTTGCCCCAAGATTACATCTCCAGTAAGTGACAGAGGTGGGCTTCTAACCCAGGCGTTTGACCTTAGATCCTGTGCTCTTACCTACTGTAAGGTCAGGTAAGGTAGGAGGGAAGTATTTGGGGAGGAGGGCAGGTATCAGTCTGTATGGATAGGTCACTGTACTCCAGCTTTGATCAGCAGTATAGTTACAGAAACAAAGGTAATTTGATTGAGGGTAGGATGTCTTCTCATTTTGGTGTGTCTCTCCCCCCCCCCCATTAGAGATTTGAACTCAGGGCCTTTGCACTGAGCTACATCCTCAAACCGCCCCCCCCCGCCCCCTTTTACGACAAGGTCTCTTAAGTCAGTAAGTTGCTCAGACTGAGCTTAAAAAAGAATGCTGGGATTACAGGCATGAGCCACTGTAGGGCAGGGTTTTAATTGGTCAGAGAGATGATAGATACTGTTTGGTGGATAGGGGACAGGGTGAGTAGGCAGTGAAAAAGAGGGAGTAGGACCAGGGATTTAGCTCGGTGGTTCTGGCGCGTGGCTCGAAAGCACAAGGTCCTGAGTTCGATCCCCAGTACCCCCCCCCCAAAAAAGGGAGTAATGAAATTGTACGGAAGTCAGAAACTTAGTGTTATTGATGAGTTGAAAGGTTTTGTAGTGAGTATAATAACTGGATAGCTAGAAGGTTTAGGTAAAAAAAAGGATGTTTAAGATTTTCAGAGATGAAGCAGTTCTTAGGGATGTCAGGGGTGGCTATGGAAGTAGATAGCTAAAGTTGAGATAAAGGATCGAGGGGCTGGGGCATTAGAAGGCTGTCCAGAGGGCTGGAATTAGGGCCATGCCAAGACTGAAGTCCAAGCAATGAGTGAGGAAATGGGGAAGTGGACCAGAGAGTAGTATGGCTGGTTGAAGAATAGGACCCTCAGACACTGATTCTTACCTAAAGATGCAAAACAGCTTTTGCCATCAGAAGGAGCGTTCGGAGGTACCCTTTTGAGGGGTTTGAGACAGGAAAGAAAAAGGGGCTTACATTTTGGATCCTGTTCAAGGGTCAATCCCAAAGATCATGATGGGCTGAGTTGAGTGAACATCTTGGGATTTGAAGTTGGCCATTGCTTGGATTAAGCCTGCTTTTATTTTTATTTATTTATTTTTTGGTACCGGGGATCGAACTCAGGTACTTCTGCTTGCGAGGCAGATGGCGGAACCACTGAGCTAAATCCCCCGCCCTAAGCCTGCTTTTAAGAGTTTGATCTAGGATGGTTTGGTTCTGGGAAAGCACTGGTACATTTGTAGACCAGATGGCTGATTCTGTGATGATGTTTATGCTTGTTGCTGTCTTAAATCTGGTGAGGATTGGTGAAATTAGAATTGATGTGATACTAGTCAGGTGGTATCTGGCTGAGTTATAAGATATCCTCTGAAGACACCCAGAAATACAGACTTCCATGTGTGTATGTGCATGCGCTAGGGGATTGGAGGTCTGTAGGCAAAATTTTGCAAAAGTTGAAAGGCTATAAAATATAGTTAAGGGACTGCTTATATTCACACGATGTTGAGGCCCAGGGAAATTTGAGTATGTTGTTCATGGACCCAAAGCTGCAGAGTAGGCAAGAGAGGAAAGAACATCTTTCCTGTCATTGGACTTTGAGCCACATTATCAGAGGTGTCATCAGGCATTGCTGTTTATATTCTAGGATAGTGAAGCCATGTTTCCACTTTTTACTTAAAACTCTAAGGCAAAACATGAATCTAAAAAGGGCAGTTTGGGAGATAAACCTGAGCAATGTACTGTACTGAATTCAGAACAATATTTGAACTGCTCTAAAGCCTGGGGTGTGGTGAATGGCAGGGAGGATCCATTTGACCTTTCTCTTGATGGGAAGAACTTCTCCAGTATGATTAGCAGAGTAAATGAGGGTAGTGGGAGACAGTCTTTTTTAGACTTTTGGTAATTAGGGCTCATGTGACAACATTGAAGAAAGGAGAGAAAAAATGTTCCTCTTTGAATGTTTACCATGTAATGCCAGGCACTGATAGGCTTTTATTAATCTTTATAGGAGCACTTTGAGGTAATTTTCTTCATTGATAAGTAATGAAACACTATCAGAGAAGTTTAACTTGGCCAAAGTCAAATATCAGATAAATGATAAACCCTAGGATTAGCTTTGTCTGACTTCAAAGTCTAGGCTTGTTCCCCCCCGCCCAGTACTGAGGATCCCAGGGTCTTGTGCATGCTAGGCAAGCGCTCTACCAGTGAGCCACACCCCCAGCCTTTATTTTTTATTTTGAGACAGTTCTCTCCTGAGTTGCCTAGGCTGGCCTGGAACTTGTGATTCTTCTGATTTGTCCTCCCTAGTAGCTGAGCTTCTAGGCACATACTGCTACTCCTAGGTGGTTAACTCTTTCACCCTGCAAGTTTCATCTGAGGCATCCTCCTCCTCCAGGACATTTCTTGATAGGGTTATAGCTTGTTGGGATTGGGGTTGTCAGTCCTGTTAGCCAAGGGAAACTGAAATGTCATTTTGCAGTGTAAATCAAATCTCTTAAAGGGAATGACCCTGAGGTAAGTAGAAAGCATGTAGGTAGCTAGGTAGCAGATACTGTAGAGAAATTATTTGGCTCTGATTGAAGCTAAATTATCTCCTGATGAGCTTAAAGAGGTGGATAGGTGTGTGTATGTGTGTGGGGGGGGGGTCAAGTTAATAAGAAATGGTCCAAGAACCAATATTCCCAACCTTCTCACCCCCTTTTTTTTCCTCAGCAGCTCCCTTTAGACAGAGGGTCAGTTGCCTGGCTTTGTCATCAAATTCTGTGCTCAGACAAGGACTTTATTTAGGGAGATAGGCTGATCTTCCAGGGAAGCTTTGGCTCTCTCTCCTTCTTTCCTCTGATGAAAGGACATGTGACTGTGAAAAGAACATCCATCCAGGAGCCAGGAGACCTGGGTTCTGGTGTACCTTCTCATGACAGGAACAGCAGTAGTGACTCAGAGGCGGTAGGTATTGTGACACTCATTTATTCATGCAAAGTAAGTATGGATTATCTCAGAGAAGCATGAGAACTATCCTCAGGAGGTGAGTAGGCCCAAAGAGGTGACTTATTTATAGATTTCAGCAAGGGCCCAGAGCTGTTGCCTGATCTTTGGATGCCAGGGCCCTATGGTCTGTGGCTTTTGTTTTTGTGGTTTAGAGAGATGGAATGGGAAGTCAGGAAAGTTTTTCTTTTTTTCTACCGTGGTGCTGGCCTTTGTAACAAAGGATTCAACTTAGCAAGTTGAACGTCTTGGATATTTAACTCTTCTGGGTTCTCAGGGTCCTTCCGGAACCTTATAGGCTCTGTCTTCATGTTGGTTTTAGGTGCCTCATAGACAAAGAAAACCTTGTTCTTTAGCTTCTTTTGGATCCAGGGATCAATTGAGGCCCAAATGATTAATGTTTCTTGTAGCTGCATTGAAACAAAGGTTCTAGGGCTTTTTCACTTGGGCTCAGACTGGAAGGGATAGGGGCACCCAAGGGAAGGAAAGCTGTAACAAGGAACCAGGTCAAGGGACAATGTCTAAGGATTTAATTTCCCTTTCCTTCTAACAAGGAACACATGGTGAGATGAATGAGAGAGATTTGGAGGAGGGACAGAGAAGAATAAAAAGCAGAAATGCCTTACACTTTTCTTCACAGCCTGGTTCTCCTCTGCATCTAGCATGTCCAGGAGCAAGTGGAATACTTGTGGGCCGCAGATCCCCAGGACACCCTGCAGAGGTAGAGTGACCTGCCTAAGTAGCCAGCCCCAGGAAGATGCCTCATCCTTTTCCCCATTCTAGTCTCTGGATGACCTCGTGGCCTAGAGCAGGAGATAGAGTTTCTCAGCTGAGATACTTTTTTTCCTTGCCCATTGAGGCCACTACATGGATTTCAGTCCCCATTATTCACCCAGGAGAGTCGAGACAATTTCTACATTAATAATACCTTCACATCCATCTCCTGAAGTTTTACCTCACTCATCCCCAACCAGGAACAGGTTACCTTGAACTCTTGATAGAGTTCTGAAATGAACCTCCCCAAACTTTACAGTTCTTTCCTCCCGCTCCGTGACTTCATTAAATTGTCTGTTCCCCCTGCCACCAACATATCACAGGAATTGAGTTAGAGAAGCAGAGCCTATCTTACCAAAGAGATGATTGCTTGCTGGCAAGCAGTGGCATCTGGGTTCATTAATTGCCTGTGCAAAGAGAGTAAGTATGTTGTCCAATTAAGAGGGAAGGATGCCTTTCAGGCCCAGAGAGAGTTGGGCATAGTGCTGATTAAGTGATGTTAACTTACATTTTCCTGTCTTATTTCTCAAGTCAGGAAAAGGAATAGGAGGGGACAAACAGGTACTATACTTTGCGACAAAGCACTAAATGATCAGGACTCATCTGTCCAGAGGTTTACTTTTTAAAAGTTCCTTTCAGGTTATATTAATTTGACTTTTATAGCAACCCTGAGTGGTGTGATTAGCTCCTTTTTATAGATGAACAAAACCCAGGAGTCAAAGAGCAACTTATCTAGCAGCAAGTTTCTCAGCCAACTCCTCTGCTCCCATCTCAAGCCTAGGATTTGACCCTGGGAGCTCCCACCCCAGTCCACTTATGCCTCCACCAAGTTCATCATCATTGGCTTCATTTTGAACTCTTCCACAGTTTCAGCCACAGCTTGCCTCATAGCTTGTAGAGGGACCAGAGTGGGACAATAGAAAAAGGGAATGCAGAGGTATCTTAAGTGCTTCACAAATCTTTATTAAACTCTGAATAGGGTCCCTACTTTGAGGAGCTCATAGTCTGATGGAGGAAACCGACAAGTAGGCAATTAGCACTATATAGGGTGCATATAGGAGGGTTTTCTGACTCATTCTGGGTTCTAGGAAGATTTCCTAGAGGAGGAAATGATCCCCTCCGCTGAAACTTGCAGGGTGAGAGAGAGGCAGCAGAAGGGTTGTGTGTGTAGGAGTAAGTTTTCTGGGCAAAGGAGAGAGCATGGACAATACTGGAGGTAAGAGAAAGCATGGGGAGGATGGGGAGCCAAAAATAGTTTAGTTTAGGGAGGTGAGTAAATTGGGACTCTTCAGAGCACTCTGAGTAATTAACATTGAGATAACAGGTGCAAATCAGGATTTGGTCATTCTAAGCATAGCTGGTATACGCCTCTGAGGGGGGAGTGGTGCAGATGAAGCTAGAGCTAGGCAGGGCTCAAGTTGCCAGGCAAAGTAAGCAATCCTGAGGACATTGTGAGCCACTGAAGTTTTTTGTGGAGATGACAATCTGATTTACATTTTAGAAAAATGTCTATAAAGTGGATGGTTCTGTAGCAAGCTATAGTAAAAAGTAAGGAAGAACTGAGGAAGGCCAGATTGAGTATGACTGGAAATTTGGGACAGTTTCTTGTAGCAGATGTCATTTGGGCTGCTCTTGAAGGAGCAAAACAGCATTTTAATAGGAGAGAGGGGTTGAGTCAGTTTTTATCCTACTGAAGAATGAGGAGTATAACTTGGGGTATTTTACCTTTTTTTTTTTTTGGTACCGGGGATCGAACTCAGGTCTTTGCAATTGCGCAGCAGGCGGCGAAACCACTGAGCTAAATCCCCGGCCCATCTTGGGGTATTTTAAACTTAGAGAAGGGCCTGAGTGAAGGCAAGGTGGCTTAAGACATGGGCTACACTGGGGGAACAGGGAGTAGGTTAAGGTAAGTGTGATACTGTGGGGTGGTATGATAGGAGCCAAGGTCTCCAGAGAAGGGAGAGGACAGATTGGGCTTCCTGGGCTTGGGAGCTATGGTCTCACAAAGAAAGGTTCGTAATGTGTCTTCCACTTGAGCAGGTCAAATGTGAGTTTCTCTAGCCCCTGTGCCTTGATCTTTTCCAGCCCAATGGTCCTGAGCATCTGAGTGGCTTCAAAGCGGTCCTGTTTGGGGGGGAAATGTGAAAGATAGGTCCCCTTTCTCATGTCCCAACTCTGTCCTAGTATCGAGGAAGGAAGGATACAAGGCAGTCCAGAGCTTACCTCAATGACACTAGAACAACATATCTGGGCCAGAATGGCCCTGGTGACTACAGCAGAGTGCACATGCATGATCTTGACTAGCATCCTAAGTGCCTGTGAGGGGTGAGGTGGGGCAGGGTGTACAGGTGTATACCTAGAGGCATCTGGATGGCCAGGTGGACTCGGGAACTAGGCATAGACCCATGGGGAACGGGTGAGGTCCTTTCATCTGCCTCTTGGCCTCTTGAGTGAAAACAAGTTTATGTGTGCACATATGCACACATACATAAATGAACCTTTACACATATGAAGTATGAACAGACACATGCACACTTGTCCATATAACCCCATACTCATGCATATGCATATTCTAAACTCAGAGGACCCCGCTCTGCTCCCACCCAAGACTTATTTTCTTTGGACAAGGATGACAGTATCCAAATCCCATCCAAATCAGCACTGGCCTCTGTTGCCCCAGGGAGCCTAGCCTCCTACCCCTCACACCTTCATCTGCTGGGTCTTGGTCCCTTGGCACAGGCACTGCAGCAAGAACTCTTGGGCCATGTTACTACGAGGCCTCAGGAATCCCAAGCACAGGGCTGCTTCGAGGGCTGCTTCACCTGAGGACTTTATCAGTGTCTGCAGCACAAGTACCAGCTCTTCTTCATTCCCAACTTGAGTCCTCTGAGGGAGACAGTAGGTACAATGGGAAGCGGTAGGGACTATGTTTTCAGCTAGGCTTCATGCTTTATTAGAAGATATTTCATCACTGCTGCCAGATCATTCTCCTTTCTCTCTAAATCTCCTGCCATCACATTATTATTTCATCCATGTTCCCTTGTTTGTGCTGTCACCTACTTGCTCTGAGGTCACATCTCATTTCTGTGTGACTATCTTATGGATGGATCACTGTTGCTTTTTTAAACATTTCTGTTGTCTTAATTCTTGGTGGGGGGTTTTTGTTTTTGGTTTTTTTGGTACTGGGGATCGAACTCTGGACCTTGTGCTTGCAAGGCAGGCGGAACCACTAAGCTAAATCCCCAGCCCTGTTCTTGATGTTTTAAAAAATATACACATAATTGATCCAACACTTCACTTTTAATAACTTCATCCTCCACTCTACCTCAGCCACTAATTCAACAGATAACCTCATCATTACTTACAACTGCAACTTCTCCATAATCTCCATTTCATGCCTCCCACTCTGAATATTACCTCCTGTTTCTCCAGCTCATCTCCTAATGCCAATTGTTCAATTCCATAAAGGACTAATAATCCACTGAAACTGCCACCTTTTCACTGATCCCTGCCTTCCCTCTACCCAGGTTAAATTCCACAGTCCTGTTATAATCGTTCTCCTGCTTCACCCTCCTTTACATCTCTTACTTCATTGTAGTCCTTTGTCTGAACCACAGTCCTAGTTAAGTAGAACTCTATTTACTCAGTACTTGTACTTCATAGAGAAAAATCGCACAGTCACAATGACTAACCTTGCTTTAAATTTGTGTACACAAACCTTACATAGATCATTGATACTTCTTGTTAATCATACTGTTTTTCCCTTGGTCATTCTCTCCTTTTCTCTTGATTTGTACCTATTCCCTCCAGAGCCTCTAACACCTCTTTATCTGTTTACTCTCAGATGGTAACTTTGCTTTTTATTTCACTGAAAAAAATCAAGCAACTAGGAAATAATTTACTTAGATAGCTCCTATTACTTCTAACTTCCTCTTTCTTTACACTTGTTACTATGAATTATATACCCATCTATCTAAAACCAGTCTCTCCACTTGCAGAGATCTCATACCCTCTCATCTATTCAAGGACATTTTTGTAGCAACTCTTCTCATTCTCCTCAAAATCATTTTTCTAACTATTGGGTCATTATCTCTCAGTGTAGAACAACATGATTATTTTTCTTTATTTCTAGACTCTGCTTCCAGTGCCAACTACTGCCCCTTTCTGCAAAACTCAGACAGTTGTCCATATTTGCGATCTCTTAATTTTTTCTGGCCCAATCTCTTATACCCATTTTGATCAGGTCTAAAGCCCCACCACCCCACTAAAATGGCTCTGTTAAGATAATCAGTGATTTCTGTATTGTTTAAGCACATGTCAATTTTCATTTCTTATATTCCTTGATATGGTATTTCCTTGACATATGTTCTTTGACTTTCTGAACAGCACACTTTGGATTGTCTCCCAATCTCATTGGCTACTGCTCACATTTTACCAGTTCCTCCTTTTCTTCCTGACCTCTTAACACTGGAATGCCTCAACAGTAGATTCTTGGTCTTCTCTTAGTGATCTCATCTAGTTTAGTGTCATTGAGTGCTACCTATATGCTAGCAACTCCCAAATTTCTCCCTCAAGTTCAGACTTCTCTTGCAAACTCCAAATTGTTACTTGACATCTCATTTGGAGTTCTAAAAGACATCTCAAACATAACTTTTCCAAAATTGAACTTAGGTTGTTATCTCCAAACCTGGTTCCCTGCAGTTTTCTCAACCATGACAATTCTGTCCCTTCAGTTGCTAGGCCAAAAACCTTGGCTTCAGCTTTGTTTCCTCACTGTGGCCAACAGCTCACACTCAGCCCATCAGGGTTTTGCTTTTAAAATAGCCATTATTTAATCAAGTCTTACTAACTGTACTGTGACCACCATGGTCTAAACCACCACTACATCTTAGCAGGATTGTTTCAGTAGCCCCTAATTGGTCTCTCTGCTTCCTCTCCTGGCCCCCACCTCAGTCTTTTTTTTTTTTTTGGTATCAGGGATCGAACTCCGGTCCTTGTGCTTGCACAGCAGACAGCAAAACCACCGAACAAAATCCCCAGCTCCACCTCAGTCTTTTTGCAACATAGTAGTTAGGGTGAAATATAGGTTGGATCACATTACTGCTCTGCTCAGAGATCTCTAATGGCTCCCTATTCCACTCAGAATAAAAGCCCAAAGCCACATATATGTTCTAGTCTATTGTTAAGTTCTTTGACCTGACCTTCATTTCCTATTGCTTTCTCTTCCTGCCGTACTTCAGCCACACTGGCCTGCTTGATGGTCCCTGACTATGCCAAACATGCTCTTGTCTTTGCATTGACTGGTTCTTTTGCCCAGAATACCTTCTCTCAGAAACCTGTAAAGCTAACCCTCTCACCTTCATGTTTTTTGTTATGACTAGTATCTATATGTCCCCTTAAAGTCTCATGCTCATAGCTAGGGCTTTTTGGACTGCCTGGATCTAGGGTGTGTTATACTGGGATTAAAGGTGTGTGATACTAAATTAGTCTACTGATTGGAATTAGTATAGTTCTGGGTATCCTGAATGGATTTTCTGAAAACAGAAGCTGCAGCCTGGGCGTGGGTGGGTGTATCCTGAATGGAATAAAAGGGAAAAGCAGGCTTGCTACTTGCTGCTTGTTGCTTTGCTGCCTTCTGCCTGTTCACACCATGAACTGTTTCTCCTCTGTGAAGCCCCTCTCCACGCCATCTTGCCTTGGAGCCAGCTGACTGTGGACTAAAAACCTCTACAAACTGTGACCTGAAATAAAACTTTCCTACTTTAATTTATGGTTGTCAGATATTGTGCCCCAGCAATGAGAAAAGTAACTAAGACAGCTTGTTCAAGTGTAATCCCCCCCCCCCATTTCCAGGAATTGAACTCAGGACCTTTTGCTTGTGAGGCAGGCATGGCACCACTGAGCTAAATCCCTGGCCCTCAAGTGCACTTTAAAAATGAGATCTTCCCTGTCTGCCATGCTTACATTGCAACCCATCCCCATTTGTCACTCCTTGTCACCTTCCCTCTGTTACCTAATTTTTCCCATTGCACCCCTGACATATGATACAATTTTCTAATTACATTTATTGGTTATTGTGTGTTTCCCTCCATTAGAATGCAAGTTCTACAATGGCAGGGATGTTTGCCTGTTTGGCTCACTGATGTATGCAAGTGCCTGTGATGGTGCCTGGCATATGTTAGCTGTTTAGTATGTATTTGCTGAATAAATGGATATGTGATGGGTTCACGTTCATATGGAGCAGGAATGGAATCAGAGGAGTAACTTACAGGGGGAAAAAACTGAGTAGTGTCAGGACTGTCTTGGTCCTTGTCACTTCTTGACAGGTGTTGCTTCAACAGGTCATTTTAGAGATTATAAAAATGGCTACTATTTTAAAAAAACACAGACATGGGCCTGGGATTTAGCTCAGTGGTTTTGCCTCCTGCTGCACAAATGCAAGGACCCAAGTTCGATCCCCGGTACCAAAAACAAAAAAACCAAAAAAACTAGACATTATACTAGGTATCTTATCTCAGATAGTACATTATCTCATTTAATCTTTTGCAAAACATTTACTGTCTCCATTGTAAGGATGGAAAAACCTGGCTTTGCAGTCTAGCTTTTCATAGGTTGTCTGATTAGTCTCTGCACAAATGTGCCTCTTTTCAACTCTAGAGAGATCTCCACAAAGATAGTGTCTTCTACTAAAGCTGAGAGCTAGGTTATCTTATTTCTGACCAAGCCCCCAGCCAAACCTGTCAATTACATTGAGCTGCTTTGCCCCAATTATAGACTCCTTCCATTCACCTTGTCTTCAGGGACAGCAGCCCAGGAGTTCAGAGCCACTCGTAGCCTTGTCAGAGTCTCCATCCCGTGACCCTCACTTTCCTCCTTTAGTTGTTTGATGAGAGCCTGGATCACATGCATATTCAGGCAGCCTGGACAGGGAGGGTCATCAGGTCACACGACAGAGCCACAAAAACCCATTGAACTCCACTGTATTCTCAAGACAGAAGTTCCAAGCACTACATTCTGGGGTGTTGCCCATTCTCTCAGGACACCAGAGCTGCTGGCTGAACATGAACACACTTTCTGGAGTTTCTCTCTCTCTCTTTGTTTTGCTGTTTGTCTTTCTCTGCATCTCTCTGTGTCTGTCTGTCTCTATCTCTGTCTCCCTTTTTGCCCCATCTTCCTCCTCTACCCAACAGTACCTAGGATAGTTCTCAGTCTCTGCCAAATGCTAGGTTGGAGCGGGCCTGCACTCATTCCATTTCCTCCCATCCTTTCACAAAGAAGTGGCTGTGCCTCCCTCAGCTCACCACCCAGAGAGGCGACATACCCAGGATGGCCAGGGTTCGATAAGCCTCATACTTCACTTTCTTTGGACCAGTTTGGGCCTGATTTAGAAGATAGGGGGTGTAACATAACATAAAGTGATAGAATGTCAGAGCTTTAGGGACTTTCTCAGCTTTTCATTTTGTGAAAGAGGAGACTAGGTCTAGAAAGTGACCTATCTATACTTAAGCACACTACAGACAGGATAGTGCAATGGAAGGAACACTGAACCTGGAAGTTAGACTTTTGTATTTCTCTGTCTGGGATTTAGTAGCCACTTAGGCTTGGATTCTCAGAGCTTCTATTTTCTTACTAGAAAAATACAGATACTAATAACTATTCCCAGTGTTGTAAGATTTAAGTGAGATTTTCAATAAGAATACATATGCCCAATTGTAAATTGACCTATAAGCCTAGAGTGTTGTTTCAGTTAAGGAAGAAAATTAACTCAGGCCCAGTTCTGTCCTAGCTTTTCAGTCCAATGTCTTTTGTTAGACCAAGGGGATCTTCAGATTCCCCCTTTCTTTCAGCTGCTCTTTAAAGAGGCCAAAGGGATGAGATGGGGATATGTCACATACTGGTGGCTCTTTCCTCATCAGATCTGACCTATCAGTCTGGTACCCTGGAGAGTCTTGTCTTATGCCTATGTGCCCACCCTCTACACACCTCAGACTCTGATTCCACCTTTCCTAAACTCCATGCAGCCCCTAGACTCACCACCTGCCATAGTGCCTTCATAATAAACTTGTCATTGATGCCATGGTACCCCAGAGCCTGCAGGAAGAAGGGTAAAGGAAAGGGAAGAGACCGGGCCATGACCCCCAGGAGTTACCATCTTTGGGACACAGGTGGAGTTTATATTTAGGACACCGCCCCTGTTCCCACCACCTGCTTCTAGCTTCTTGTTTCTTTTCCAGCTGAGCTAACTCCTACCTGTAACCGCTCTGCTCTGCCTTTGCTGGTTCTCACCTGTGTTGCATAGAACTGATCATCTTCTCTAGGCAATTTCAAGGTTTTTGTGAGCTCCTACCCATCCAAGCCAGCCAGTGGAAAAAAGGAAAAATAAAACTTCAAACTGAAAGGAGCTCAGCTGACCTGATCCCCAACCCCCGGCCCAGGTTTTGCAGGGAGGGACTAAGGCTGAAAGGTGGTGTGAACTTAAGATAAAGGCACCCACAGCCAGGGAGTCTCCTCCCCGCCCCCGCCCCCATGGTCCTGACCTTTAATCTTTGCCACTTCAGAGGATCCCTGTTAGGATCTAACGGCCCAGATCCCACCTGAGATTTTACAGTCAACTTGCTCATGGGGAGGTGGAATTTTTGGTTACTGTCTTCGAGGTTCCTGTGTGAGAAATTGTACAAGAAGCCTCTGTCCCCTTGTTGCTTCCCTCAGTCACTGCTCCACCTCTGCCACAGGGCCTCAGCCCAGCTCAGAGGTGGGACTAGAGAAAGACACATGAGGGCTCAGTGATATCTACCCCAGCCAAGCTGCCCTTCTACCTCAGGGTCCTCCCTTGGACCTGTGGACTGACATGCTGCTCCCCCTGGCCCACCCCTCCCAGACCTTCCTGTTTTTCCTAGAAGATGTGGAGAATATGGAGGTGGACAGAGCATACTCAGGATGGCCTCTCATTTTCAGTAACATTTTCTGGGTCTCCTGTTCTTTTCTCTGGTCATATAAGGTGTGCCAATGTGTGTAGATCTCAGGTTTCTTGGAGTAGCAGTAGGGGACTGCGTTTGGCTTGTTCAGATGCTGCCTCCAGTGCTCCGGACTTGGGGGAAGCTCTTCCTTTGGCGTCTGGAATACAAGTGGCAAAGCTGTCAGAAGGATTCCCTAGGCCCTTCCCTGAGTGTTGGGAGCCAGGGGAGGTGGAGTGGAGGATTGAGAGGGTGGGTTGAGACAACCTTCAGCCTCTTATTCTGGTTGAAGTCACAGATAACCTGTACTGTAACTTGGGCAAGAAGTTATTTCACTCTGCCAATTTTCTCATCTGTTAAATGGAGCTATAATAATCCTTGTTCTGTTCCCCTCCCAAGAGTGTGAATGTCAAAAGAGATCTAGATTTTGTTTCTTGTTGGTTTTTTTTTGGTACCAGAGATCGAACTTGGGACCTTGTGCTTGCAAGGCAGGTGGCGGCACCACTGAGCTAAATCCCCACCCCAAGATCTAGATTTTGAAGTGATCTATACATTGATCTTAGTCCACAGTGTGGTCAGTTGAGGGTTGCAGTGCACTTTCAAAATAACATTTGAGCAGGGAACTAAAAGAGAAGGGCTGGGGAAGGTATAGACTAAAGGCAGGGAAAGGACAGGCTATTGCTCATTCAGATATTTACTGATTACCTACTATATGCCAAGCTCTATTTACTAGGGATGTAGTTATCTCCTTTGCCTTTGCGAACTTAACAGGTTTGTTGGAAAAACAGACTTTCTCCAAATCTATCTCTTAACTATAACTTTTATGTGTGTGTGTGCCGGGGATCTAACCCAGTGCCTTACACAGGCAAGGCATGCGCTCTACCTCTAAGCTACATCCCCAGCTTTTAGCTGTGTAGCTACAGCTCTGACATACATAGTGGAGGGTTTGGGACGTGTCAGGAGCCTTTTCTGAAGATTTGGCTGAGAACCATCCCTTTCTCTTTTCAAGCCTTCCTATCTTTATAACTGATCTCTCTGGGCAATAGACGAAGGGGATTCAGCCAGTGGTTCCCAGCTTAGTGACTGAAAAAATCGTAGTAAGAGTTTTCAAGTGACTCCATGACTTCAGAAAATGGAGCACTGACTCATGGTAAGTAGGGTTTCCAAATACAGCAAAGAACAAGCAAAAGAATCAAATGGGATATTAAGTTAAATTTGGATCTTACATAACAAATGAAATATTTGGGACATGTGTATACTAGAATTCCACTCATTGTTTATCTGAAATTCAAAATTTATTGAGCACTCTGTATTTTATCTGCCAAGCCTGAGGATCTACATGTTAATTAATAAAACTGAATCCTATTAGTAAGCACTCCCTGCCTGTATAGGTCTGGCCTTGCAGACTTTCTCATACAAGGGGTGTAGGCAGGGGCTGGCCTGTGACAGAGGAAGCTCCTGAGGCTTAGAGAAAGTGACTTGTCCAAGTTCACACAAAGTTAATGGCAGCTCCAGGGGCGAAAGTCAGGATTCTGGGAGTTGGCCCTCCTATTTTGACACAGTTCTCAGGGTAGCAAAAATTAGAGGTTTTACCTTGTAGCAGGACAAGGGCAGGTGAACAGGAGCCATGGCTTTTCTAAATTCTGGTAAGAGGGGTAAGAGTATGTGTGTGATACAACTAAGATGGCAGATACAAAGGTCAGTTAAAAAATCATTCATTGAGGTATTCATCTACTCAGCACTGAGTACTAACCTCAAGTATTTTACCAGGTACCAGGGAGATACGTAAGGCCCTTCAGGATCTCTAGTCTTCTAAAGCCTCGCTGGTGTGGTCTGTAGAACCACAGGGAATGTCTCAGAAATGCTGAGTCTCAGGCTCCACCTCAGACCTACCAAGCCAGGATCTTTACTGGAACAAGATCCCCAGGTCGCTCCTATGTAGTTGAAGTTTAAGCAACTCAGGCCTAGCAGGGTATTCTCAACTTTTTTTTTTGTACCAGGGATCCATCTCAGGACCTTGCACTTTCAAGGCAGACATGGGCGCCACTGAGCCAAATCCCTGGCTGTAGGGTATTCTCAACCTTGCCTGCATATTACAGTTATTTGGGGGAACCTTGTTTGCAAAGACCTGCGTCAGATTAATTGAATCAGATTCTGTGGGGACAGGGCCTAGGCATGTTAGAAAGATCCCCAGAAGATTCACATATTCAGCTAAGGTTAAAAATCATTGGTCTTGTTCAGTTTCTCAAACTTGAATGTGCAATAGCATCACCCAGAGAGCTCATTAAAACATAGATTTCTGGGACTCATCTCCTTAGTGTCTAATTTACTGCCTTTGGGGTAGGCTCTGATAATTTGCCTTTCTAACAAAGATGGTAGTCCTGCTGCTTCTGGGACCACGTTTTGAGAACCACTGGTTTTGTTGATCAGACAGGAATGTTTCTTAGCGACTAACCGAGGGAAATGTGGAGATAGATACAGATGGCATTCCAGAGAGGCACCTAACCTGGCTAGGAGGATGGGGGAAGGTTTCCCAGAGAAATAATACACAAGTGAAGTCTCAGTACAAGGAGGAGTTAGCCAGATATATACGGAGAAAGAGCATAAGGCACGGGAACATCTTATGCAAAGACTTGGAGGTGTGAGAGTTGGGGTGCATGCAGGTCAGGGTACACAGGTGTGGGAGCAGAAGCAGGGAGATAGATGTCCTAACTTAAGAGGACCCTGTAAGCCCTACTGAGGAGCTGGACACTTACCTTGAGGGCTGTGGAGTACCATCAATGTGTCCAAGACCTGTCCTATGGATTTGGTAAACTCACTCAGCCCCTTGCCTGGCATTGGGAACCAGGTAGCCTTGCTTTTACAGACCCCTGTGCGTGACTCCATTCCTGCCCATTCCATCCTCACCTTTGGTCCTGTCTGGATATTCCAGCCATGGATACATGAACATTCTGGAGATTTCAAAGATGTCAACTAATTTTTCATCAGCCATCTTCTCGTGATGGGGCTAGAGGGAACCTGGGAACCTGGGAAATGCGTAGTTTAGGGCTGTGGGGGAGAGGGCACACAACTGGAGAAGACCTGTTCTCTGGTGCAAGAGGGTCCAATGAGGTGAACAGACTTCTGAAGGCAGAAGCTTCCAAGTGCTGAACAACCCGATCACCTTGATAAATTGAATCCCCAAGTTCCATTCTTGAGCCCTACCCCTGGCCTCTACTGGCCCGTGGACTGAACTGGTCACTTTATATCTCTGAGCTTCGCTTTCTTCATCTGAAAAAGCAGGAGAGTTGTGCCTGGCTGGCTAACTACAGGGTTGTGGTGAGGCATTAAAAAAGAAGTCAGAGGGCCCGGGATTTAGCTCAGTGGTTCTGCTGCCTCCTCGCAAGCAGAAGGTCCCGAGTTCAAGCTGTGGTACCAAAGAAAGAAAGAAAGAAAGAAAGAAGTCAGAGGGCCTGGGATTTAGCTCAGTGGTTCTGCCGCCTGCCTCGCAAGCAGAAGGTCCCGAGTTCGATCTCTGGTACCAAAAAATAAAAAATAAAAAAGAAGTCAGAGCATTTAGGGTTTTTCTTAGGATCAGTCAAATCAAGAAAATGGCGGGGAAAGCTCCTTTTATACACATACCCCCCTGGCAGCAAGAGACTGTATGAATGGTAAGGAGCTGCCTTTTATACCTCCTACTTTGCATATGCTGTTCCCTCTGCCTGCCAGTGCTTTCCCTTCTTTTTCTGCCTGTTAAACTGTTAACTAAAATCTTTCAAACTCCATATAAATGAATTTCATCTCTGAAGTTTCCTTTCTTCCCCATGCTCCCTGCCCCACCCACTCAGTGATGTAACCCTGTCATGGCTTGTGTCTAGATGTCCCCCCAAAGCTTCATGCAGTGGTAACGTGGGCCTGAATCTAGAGTGATGGTGGGATTAAGGGCATGTGATTACTAAACCACATGAGTGATTGGTTTGGCACTACCCTAGTCCCGGTAGTCTGCATGGGATAAAAGGGACAGAAAGACATTGTTAAGCTCTCTTCCTGCCTTTGCTGCTTCCGCCGCCATGAACTGTTCCCCCTCTGCCACCCTCCCTTGGAGAACTGAAATCTCTACAAACTGTAAGCAAAATAAACCTTTTCCCCTTCAACTTTGAGTGTCGGGTATTTTGTCTCAGCAATGAGAGAAAAGTAACACACCCCCTTTCCCCACAATGTGACCATATTCTTTTGTACAGTTGATTCCCTTTAAGTGCTTGTCCCGTGTTTAATATGTTCATGGGGCCATCATCCTCACTGGACTGTGAGTTTCCTAAAGGTGAAGACTGTGACGTGTGGTTATTCACCTCTCACCTGTGGTCTCCCCCCTCCCCCCTCAGTGCCTAGCATAGTGCCTGGCAGGCAGCTTACTGTGATAAGAACACAGGGGCCACTAATTCAGCGCCCTTCACATCCCCAGTGAGCTGACGTGATGCACTCTGGGGGATGCACTGAGAAAGACAACACCCCCCAAATGGTTTCCTACCAGAGTGTTTCACCTGAATATAATTATGAGGAAATAACTAGGCAAATCCAAATTAAGAACCATTTGACAAAAATCTGATCTGAATTCCTAAAAAAATCGATGCCTTCAAAGACAAAAAATATGTTAAAGAACCCTAAAAAGCCCCAACAGCTAAATTCAATATGTATACTTAATTGAATCCTGAATTAAAAAAAAAAACAGCTATAAAGGACATTATTGGGGCAAGTGGGGGAATTTGATGATGGATTGTGTATAGAAAGTAATATTGTGTCTTTGCTGAGTTTCCAGAGTATGTTACCCATTTTGTAATTATGCAGCATGTTATTAGGAGATACATACTGAAACTTTTAGGGCTGAAATGAAATCACATCTGCAACTTTCAAAAATTCAGAAAAAAATGTATATACCCCCCCCACACACTCACACATAGAGATAAATAATGGTAAAATGTTACTATTTGAATCTGGATAAAGGGTCTATAGGTGTATTCTTATAAATATATGTAAGTTTGAAAATCTGCAAATTAAACATGGGAAATAAAGTATGGGCTTTGGCATTAGACCTAGTGGCTTTGAGTCTTAATTTAAACACTTCTTTCCTGCTCTTTTTTGGCTATAGGGTTTTGGGCAAATAATATGTCACTTGTCAAGTAAACAGGAAAATAGGGTGAATAGTACGTACCCCATCAGCTTATGGCTCAGCCACTGGTTTTTCACATAGCAAGTGGAGTACTTAGTTAATGATACACCCAGTTATGACCATATCTGTGGTCAGTATCTGTTCACACAAAGGCACACATAGATGGGAAAGTTGGAATACTTCCACTTAAAAGGTGCTAATGCAGTTGTGAAAACCACAGAATGCCTCTTTCTCCCTATGTGAAAGACCCAAGACCTGTAGAATTGCCATTGAATCTGTTCCAGGGCAAAGATGGGGTTAAAAAAAACCCATTTGGGATTAGGTGTAAGGTAGGCTAAGGTGGAAGGGCCAAACAAAATCTGAGGAAACGGAGGTGCTGTGGCAGGGAGACAGATGAACTCTTGGGGGTTTGGGGAGGTTCATAGTAACTATTCCCCCACCCCACCCCTGCCACCAGTGGATGACTAGTTACTTTATCTACTCTGCCTTCCAACCCCACTCATTTGGTAGGGCCACAAATCCTGAATCTAGGGTGGGCACCAGATGTGTGCAAGCCTGAACCTCCACGTTTAATGTTCATGGGAAAAGAGGGTCCCCAGGGAAGAAACCAAACCGGGAGCCAGCTTTGTAATTACCCTGAGAATTTTAATGAAAAGTTGATTTCTAATGTTGGCCAGTCAGCCATTGTGAGGGCTAAAGATGGGCTAAAGAGCAGATTTCCCACTGGAAATTCTAATGGGAGGCCAGTCTTCTTTGCCTTGAGCGGCATGCTGATTTCTTCCCCTGTCACTGAGTCATGGGCAGGGTGAGAGGCCTGAAGCTGGGAACCCAGAGACTTCCCATTGCCGAGGCAGGGCCACAGTAGCTCTTTTAGGCTTTTAAGTGGGAGAAGCCGTTATTATTGCTGCTTTGTAGTAAAATCCAGGCCCTCCCAAGGATGAATGGGAGTAGCGATTGAGAAGCTTCCTAAGCTGGTTAAGACTAGAGCAAGGCACAGCAGCTGAGTTTACACAAGGTCAGGTTCAGGATGCTCCCTCTCCTAGTTCATCTCTAAAGCGTTGATGTACTCTCGAACCCACTTCTTCTCTGGGTTGGCACACACCTGGCGGTTCTTTCGGGTAACAAATCTGTAGGTGAGAAGAGGTTGACACCTGTTAGCACTGGGACAGCCAGTTTTGGGGATGAGGTGGATTGAGGCATAAGGGGAAATGGTGGTACTGGGGAAGGACATTTTTAGTGCTCCATAAGGTTTTATTTCTTTTTTAGGGAAAGATATTTCTTCTATTGAATCTAAAGGGTTCAAGCGAGAAGCAAAATTGTGTGCATTTTAACCCCACATAAGGGGAGATCCTTCAGGTCCTCTTCCCCTGCTCCAGGCCCTGTGTCAGGTGCTCAAGATGCAGAGAGAAGGAGCCAGGTGTCTGTAATCCCAATACTCGGGCGACTAGGCAGGAGGATGCTGAGTTTAAGGCCAGTCTAGGTTATACAGAGAGTTTTTTTGGAGTCTGTTTCCAAAAAAAAAAGCACACAGAAAAAAGACATCCCCTAGGAACTACACTGGCTAAGTGGGTGACAAGAAGTTAAAGGAACATATGGCTTGGCTTTAGACAATACAGTGCCTAGCATAGAATAGACACTTGACATATGGACACACGAATACATGGGTAGATGAATGAAAGGAGATGAACTTGAGTCTTGGTTTCACCTCTTGTTAATTGGATCACTGAGGGCCTTTCACTTCTCAGCCTATTTGCTGCCTGGTAAGCTGTGACTAGAAAGAACTCCTACTTCGTACAACTGTTGTGAAGCTCAAATCAGATATGTGTGAAGGAGTTTGGAATAATACTCCATATGTATTGTCCTTATTAGAATGCTGTGCAATTTCTGCATTAGGGTGAGCTGCAGCAACATGAAACCAAAGGTCCCGGTACTAGACTGTGGCTCACAGAGGTCAAAGGCCCTGAAATGTTGGCAATTTACCAGCTAGAAAGTGGAGGCTTGTGAGAGTTAGAGGCCTTATCTCTGCAGGCATTGATGGTGAAAGAGCTTCACAGCCTAGGAAACATTAAAAATTGGGAGTCAGGGCCCGGGGATTTATCTCAGTGGTTCCGGCACCTGCCTCACAAGTGCAAGGTCCCGAGTTTGATCCCCAGCACCAAAAAAAAACAACACACACACACACACACACACACACACACACAAAAATTGGGAGTCATGAGCGTCAGTGCAGCTGCTTCCTCCCGTTTATGGGGACACGGGAGATCATGGGGCTGAATAGCAGCGCTGCCAATTAACACAGTACTTCAGGGTTAGCCCTGCCTATTTGGCCCTTTCTCAGTTTGGCTTCTTTAGGATGTGTTCCATACACATTATTATTTTTTTAAAATTGAACATTCATTTTACGTAAGTTAGAATATCATTAAATATTTTAGAGGTTCTCATGGACGAAAGCTATTTATTGTGCAGCTGTCTAGAAATTTATTTTTAAAATTCTATTGTGCCTCAAAGTATACCCACATTATTATTTGGTCTGACAAAAGAGTTATATGTTTTCTTGTTTTTTGTTTTTTGTTTTGGTACCGGGGATTGAACTCGGGTCCTTGCGCTTGTGAGGCAGGCAGCAGAACCACTGAGCTAAATCCCCGGCCCCAAAAGAGTTATATGTCCCTAACAACACAGGGAATTTACAGTTCAGTATTTGTTTTAAAATTATGATCATAGAGGAGCCAGGAGCCTTTGATAGCTCAGTTGGTAGAGCAGAGAACTGTAGCAGATTAAATTATGATCATATCTTTAAAAATATAAGCTGGGTGTGGTAGTGCGCACCTATAATCCTAGCACTTGGGAGGCTGAGGCAGGAGGATTGCTGTGAGTTCAGGGTCAGTCTGGGTTACATAATGAGTTCAAGGCCAGCCTGAACTACATAGTGAGAGCCTGTTTCAAAAAAAATCAAAATGTATTCTCTACATTGGAGTACTATGCTCAAATATGTTCTGAGATGCAATGTACTCACCTCACTTAAATATTTAAAATAAGGCATTTTGGTATTTTCATTCTTTATGCATGTATCAGTGTATCTGTCAGAGACACTAAACTTGGATAGCTCTGATTCTATAACAGCATATAAAGAAACTTTTTTAAAAAGTTGTGGTAAAATTAACATAAAATATATCCTCTTAACCATTCTTAAGTCTATCCTGCATGTTTTTCTTCTTTTTTTTTAATAGCAAAACATTTATTAGTACATTTTAGGCATACCTAATATCCTGCATATTCTTGAGCTCAGATCTTTTCAGGCAAAGTGAAGGCATAGGTTGCCTGGTGAGAATGAAGATTTCTCGATTGCTTTTTGGGCCCTCACATGGACAGTGTTTCCTCTTAGCCAGTTCCTCTCACTATCTGTGAGAGCTGTTTGACTGTCTCCCGCCTGGATGTGCAGAGATGAAAAAGTGATCAGTAGGGCTCTGGTGCCTCCTAGTGTTCTGTTTTTTGTTTTTTTCTTACTTGGAAGGGTGTGGGAGCTTCTGACCTAGACCTTGTCCTCCTCGTTCAGCCAGGAAGACTGGGCACCTCTCTCCTCGGCACCCTTGGTCTGTAGCCAGGACGTCAAAGCCCAGGAAACCAACACCTGAGATGAGGATTGCTCAGGCCTCCATTTCCTCCTCCCTGCAGCACAGGGTTCCAAAGAACAGACTGTCTTTGTCAAGTCTTCCCTCCCACTTGCCTGAATTCCTTCTTTCCACTTGCTCCTTAGCGGTAGGGGTTCTCAAGTCTTTCTCTCTCAAGTCAGCGTCACTCTCTCCCCTCCCTTGGTTTTTCGAATCAGAGTCTCCACCAAGTTCTAAGATGACCTCGAACTTGTGATCTTCCTGCCTCAGCCTCCCAGAGTTCTGGGATTATAGATGTGAGCCACCAGACCAGCTTTCTTTTTCTCTTTGTTGTATTCTTTCCAAGGTCTCTGGACCCAGGCCTGGTAAGCATGCTTAATGGATGTTTATTCAATAAGTGGATGAATAAAAGAATGCATTTCATTTAAGTTTCACCCAGCACTTCTATGCATGTAATAAGACATTTAGAAAAAAAAAAAAAAGTAAGACACTTAGGCCTGGGGATTTAGCTCAGTGGTTCCACCGCCTGCCTCACAAGCAGAAGGACCTGAGTTTGATCCCGGTACCAAAAAAAAAAAAAAAAAGACATTTATATGATGATGATGATAAGTTAACATCTACTGTGTGCCAGGGAATAATATAAACATTTTATCATTCCCTCTGTGACCCCATGAGGGACGTGCTTCTTTATCTAATTTTGGATGAGGAAATTGAGGCTTAGAGAGGGTGAGTGAGGGGACCGAGTTTGCTAAGTTAGCTGGGGTTCTAACATGGCAGACTAACTCTAGAGCCAGTGCTTAGCAAGACAGTGCAACCTTGCCTCTTTAGTATCGGAAGGCCCTCCTCTTACAAGAAAATGTCATTTCCTCAGGGTTCTTTTGATGGTACCTTGGTGGCTTCCTCCTCCTCTTCCTCTTCCTTTCCCCCTTCTTTCCTCATCTTCTTCCTGTTCCTCTCTTCCTCCTCATCCTTCTTTTATGAGAAGGGTCTCACTAAGTAGCCCAGGCAGGCCTCTAACTCTCGATCTGGCTTCTTCCTCCTTAAACACGGTCCATCCTCAAGTTTGGGTGGTTTCCCACTCAGCAGCCATGTTGCCTGAAGCCTCAGCATAGTCCTGTCCCCCTGTCTCCCTTCCCCTGGCTGATCTCACCTCTCAAGATGCCTCACCCTTGTCTCTCCTTTCCTCCAGGCACCAAGGAGGCCCCAATACTATGCATGTGGGTAACTATAGCAGCTTCTTAATCAGACCCCTATTTTCTAGGCTTTCCTTGTTCCAGCTCATTTTACGCTTGGTAGCTCTGTGCTTTTGCTTCATTTTTTTGCAAGGCCCTCTGTGCTTCCTGCATAGAGGTTCTACACAAAGCAGATCCCCAGAGACATTCTCTGCTTGATAAACCCCACCCCTAGGCTTTTCTCTGCCAGTCCAGATCTCTCCTCACAAAGCACCTTTTGCAGAACCTCCTCTAAATCCCCTTTCCTCACTCTAGAAGTTGGATGTGCTATCTCTTTTCCTTTTGCGAGGTACTGTAGTCATTGCTGTGTCTGTCTGATTCCTCTTATTAGATTGTTAGTGGAATGGTGGTTTTATTCATCTCTGTCTGTCTGCCCATGATAGGTACTCATGGAATGAATAAATAAATAAAAATATTTATTTTTAGAAATGAAATTAGTAGGCTAGGTGTGGTGGCACACGCCAGTCATCTCAGTACTCTGAGGGGCTGAGGCAGGAGGCTTGCAAGTTCGAGCCCAGATTGGGCAATTTAGTGACTTATCAAGAACTTGTCTCAAAATAAAAGCCAAAAAAAAAAAGTGAGAGGGAGCACTGGGGATGTAGCTTAATGAGAAGGTCAGGGGTTCAATTCCCAGTACTGAACAACAACTAAAAAAGTAATGCTAAATATTGTCACTATACTTTGAGTGATTCATCAGGACCCAAGTTCATCTTTTTTTTTTTTTTCTTGGTACCAGGGATCAAACTCAGGACCTTGCACTTGTGAGGCAGGCAGTGGAACCACTGAGCTAAATCTCTGGGCCCCAAGTTCATCTTTCCAATGTCATGAAAGTTTTTGGATTAAAAAAACTTCAGCCTTTTTTATAGGAAACTTCATAATTGCACCATTTTTGTTCTTTGACTCTCTATCATTTTAAATTTCTTAAGCAACTGTGATTAATGAACTTGCTCTATAATAGAAAGAGAAGGCTCCAGAAACAGACTCCATCCCTCACTTACTGAGCATCCTGATAGAACAACAAACCTCTCTGGGTCTCACTTTCAGCACCAGAGTCACAGAGAGGCTTGTGCATACCTGACAGGGCTATTCAGTGAAATGCACAGACGGTGCACATATGACATTTGACACTTTCTATGTAGTGAGGATTACTATATTTTCCCAAATATATTCTCTTGACTATTTAAAGGTGAATCTCATTTTCTACTCAAATGAATATGTGTTTTGTTTTGATTTGTTTTACTTGACTGCAATTAGGCCCTGCCCTCTGACTGCCTTACTAATTCCTCTGAGGTTTAGGTGGGTTTGATTGTGGAATATGAGGGCTCTAGGGTTCTTAACTAGAAAGGGTGTTCAAGTAAAGCCACACTGGCAAAGATTGATACCTAGGGACCTGATCTACTGGAATGGGCAGGATCCTCCCAGGACTCCTGTCCAGTCCCTTTACATTATAGATGGGGACTCTGAGGCTAGAGATGGAGGAGCCGTGGTGATTTGAGTAGCTGGAGAATGGGTAGGAGTGGGTAGGGCACCTTCTCACAGGATTCCTGGGGAAGGACTGGCTCCGGGAGCCAGAGATGACCTCCCCTGCCCCACAGGAATCCATGGGGCCAAGACTCACACGACAGCTGAGTTGGAGCACTTGCCACTGGTGTAGAAATATTCCGTGATGTGGTGGCGGGGCAGTGGCCGGGGCATGTAGGCAAAGCAGCAAGGAGTGGTGTCTGAGGCATCTGGGAGAAGGAAAGAAGGAAGGAGATCTCAGCATTTATTGCCAGTGACAGTAGGCATTGTGCTGGGTACTTCTGTGATTTATCTTGAAAGGACTTTTATCCATATTGGCAGAAATGGAGGCACAGAGGGACACAGAGAGACACAGTCACTTGACCATGGACACACAGTGGCAGAGTGGGGATTCCAACAGAAGCCCGAGAGAATCTCCCCAACCTCCCATCTAGTCCTTGAGCTGAGCTTGTATCCTTCCCTCTACGCCATAAGCCCTGCCCTTGGCTCTCAGGATGTGCTGAGCCTCCTCCTTCCCGGTCCTGGGCCCTCTGGCCTCATTCCTGCTCTTTCAGGATACCCAGTGGGCAAAACCTGGCTTCTTTGTGACACGGGGGAGGCTGTGAGGAGGCTTCCAAAACCAAGGCTCCATGGCTTAGCCAGGATCCTAAGTGGGGCCTAAAGGTGCATATTGCTTCCTGGGAACTCTCGCTACACTGTAGTGAGAAGGAAACTGAACAGGAACACATTTGTTGGTCAGTTAATTCAAGAGGCTGCCGGAAGTATCAGTTGCCTCTTTCCAGCCAGAACTGGTTTGATTACCACCACCCCTGGCTGTGCGTCCTTAGGCAAATTACTAAACCTCTCTGGACCTCTGTTTCCCTCTCTGTAAGTAAAAAACAGCTACTCAAAGAATAGTTGTGTTGGGCCAGGGATTTAGCTCAGCGTTTCCGCCACCTGCCTTGTAAGCTCAGGGTCCCAAGTTCAATCCCCAGCACACACACACACACAAAAGAATAGTTGTGTTAAATAAGATGACATATGTAAAGCAGTCAGCACAAAGCCTGCTCCACTGTAGGCATTTAATTAGCTTCTATGTTCCTAACCCCCACCCCACCCCCCATCTATGAATTGAGAGAATATGACTGTTTTAGGAGGGTTTCATTAAATGTTTGGAAGTTTCTTAGAAACCCTGCTGGTGACAGGCAGGCATCAGTTGCTTTTCAGCTTTACTAATATTCCCACATTGGTCCACACTCAGTGAGCACCTGCAGGGCTCAGGAGTATGGGCCTTGGAGACACAGAAAAGATGATGGGGCGGGGGGGCGTCCCCTGACATGAAGCAGCTTAGAGATCTATCGCGGTCAACAGGACATTTGGGTGAAACAGCACATAAGAATGTAAAAATGGGGCTCAGACTGTATAAATGATACAGTGGAAAAGGAAGCAAGGTGTGACACAGCAGGATGGGGGGTGGGCATTCTAGGCAGAAGGTCAGCCAACTCCATGGGCTGTGGTGGCCAGACCTGGACTTACGTGGGGAGGCAGATGCAGTAGCACAGAGGGCGGCAGCAGTTAGGACGACAGAGAGGGCAGCTGCGGAGACCTTCATGGTACTTGCAGGCAGGGCTGTGGCAGACACAGATGCTATCTCGGGATCTTCGGCAGGCATCTTCTGCAGCTTGGCCTGGCCCTTTATAGGGAGCCAGGGCCAATAGGGGGAGCGCCCCCTCCAGGGGAGTTTCCGAAAAAGCAGCCAAGCACTGTGAATTGCTCAAAACGGAAAAGAAAACTGAAATTGCCTCCGGAAATTCAGGTCTCCTTACTGCTCTCCCAACTAGAGTGAGCTCATCCCCTCTCCCCAAGTACTAGGGTTTAAAAAAAACCTCTTCTCTGTTGGTACCCTCAGCTTTACCTCCTAGGGTAGGGTCCTCCCCAGAGACCAGGAAGTTGGGGCTTTGGAGTGCCGTGGGGCAGTTAGGACAGGATCAGAGCCATTGGGTCTTTATTATTCCCCCCCCCCTCCCCCGCAAAGTTCCTGCTCGTGCCTGATTTTATCTCCCTTCTCTCACCCCTGGAAGGGTGTTTTTCACAAAGTGTTTTATTGAGGAGGATCCTCTGGACATAGAATCCTGTTGAAAGCCATTCTACATAACCTTTTTATTCAGAAGAATAAAGGTGCAGGCTGGCTGAGATTATCTACTACTCCACCAAGAAACTGCAGCTGACTTGCTGGGATCAATCAGTTGGACTCTGGACTCTATTTGCCAGCATAGTTTACCAGCAACAAAAGAGACACACCTTGAATTGGCTGGGGTTTTTTCTTTCTTTTTCCTTTTCTTTTTTCTTTCTTTTTTCCCCCTCATTTTTGGTTATTGTTTTGTTTTTTCTTGATTCTTTGAACACGGTTTCTAGTTTTTTGTTGTTGTTCTGTTATGTTCTTGTTTTTATTTCTTCCTTTTCTCTTTCCCACCTGTCTTCTCCACCCATTTCCTAAAGTTTGTCCTCCAAACTTGCTCCTGATCTCTTCCTCTTCTGTTTCTGTTTTCTCCCTCCCAACCCCTTTTAAATCTTCTCCCCTAAGGGTAAAATTGCCATATTAGGGGTTATTGATTCCATACAATTTTCGGATTCATTCTAGATTTCATTATATAACCACAAATCTAGTTCATATGGTTGGTTTTTTGGGTTTTTTTGGTACCAGGGATCGAACTCAGGACCTTGCACTTTCGAGGCAGGCGCCAGAACCACTGAGCTAAATCCCCAGCCCTGAAATCCTAGCTTCTTTTTTTTTTTCTTTTTTGGTACTGGGGATCGAACTCTGGTCCTTATGCTTGCGCAGCAGGCAGTGAAACCACTGAGCTAAATCCCCAGCCCTCTAGTTCATATGGTTAAAGGTAGTAAATTAATAGTTACCACAGTTTGTCATTTTCTAGGTTGTATTTGATGCTATTGTTATTGTTGATTGTGCTACTTTAGCCAAGGTGACTAATTGTGCTAATCAGTTGTTTCTCCTGGTATACCAAGACTGAGATTGCCTAAAGGTCTTAAACAAACAAAAAAAGCCCCCTGTTGGCAGCTGGGCCAAGTAAGCAGAAACCTCACTCCTGATAAACTGAAGAGGAAGAATTGTGTAACAGACTCAAAACCTAAAAGCCAGCTACACCTGGAAGACACTTCTGAGTAGTAGTCATTTCCTAAGTGTTCTGAATACTGGCAATAAATTAACTACTTGCCATAAGCAATTTGCAAACATCAACCCAGGAATCAAACTTTAAAAATAACAGAAAATGAATAGACACTTCAGATACACACACACACACACACACACACACACACACACACACACACCCTGACTTTCAGCTCACCAAAGGCAAAACCTGGAGGCAATGAGGTGGAACAATCCAAAAGTCACCCATCTGGACTCTTAAAGTAACAGCAGAAGTAACAAAGCAGATGAACAAGGCTCTAGAAAAAAATCAAAGCAGAAATAATTTGTCAGATAACTACAGAGATGGTGACAAGAATGAAAGACATGCTTAGTGACTCTAGAGCAGATACAGATTAAAAAAAAAAAATAGAGGAGCTCAGGAACATGATGGAAACCATGAATGCCCAGCACAGGAAGGAAATAGAATCAATAAAGCAGATTCAGAGAGATATCTAGGAGATTAAGAACTCCATTGAAAGTATATGCAGCAGAATGAACCAATGTGAGGACATAATATCAGATATAGAAGACAGGATTGCAGTTAGTGATCATGAAAAGAGAGATTTCTTAAAAATAGCAAGGGAGCACAGGAAATAATTAAAATATGACTATAGCTGTCTAAGGCCCCAAATTCCCCTTGCCCATGAGCTGACTCTGGCATGCAGAAACATAACTATTTTGCCTCACATCACAAGTTGAGCCCTCAATGGTCCATGATACTGTGCCACTCAAGGGTAAGAGTACATCAGCTGAAGACATCCTGGTTCTTTGAGAACTGAGTAGTAATTAAAAAAAGAGAAAGGTTTCACCTGGGGGAAGGACAAATTCTTTATTAGTCTGCTATCTTATCCCACCTACTATCGTAAGAATGTTCTCCTTACAGCCCTCATCAACATAAAATCCTCAGTGACCTAAGATCCTCATCAACATAGGATTACTGACACCCCCCTAAGTCACCTGATGCTCCCTCCAATTGTTGTGTGTACCCAATAAATAACGGCTGGCTCGGAGTATCTTTGTCTTTGCTCATTCTGAGGCACTGACCCCATGTATTATAGCCCCCCACGTATTATGAAATCATATTTCTATTGTCTTTCTTTCTTTAGCTCTCACCACACCTTTCTAGGCAGTTGGAGGGGAGGATTAATTGCCCTCTGATAGAGTCCCTCAGGGAGGTAAAAGGTGAGAGTACCCACCTCATGACTGGGGAAGTGGAGCTGAGCTGGGCATTAGGAGCCTTTACACTGGACGTGAGTTGGAGTAGTTCCTCTGAGTGTAGTTGGGATCAGAATCCAGCTGCTCTGGCTTCCACTTCAGTGCTCTGTCCAGTAAGTTCAGCTTGACATTAAAGGTTTTATGGTTGAGAACAGTCTCAAAACTGAACTCATGTGAATACCTGGGCTAAATGTGGCATCCTTACCCCATTCCAAAGAATTGGATGCAGTAAATATTTCTCAATTCCCTGTTTGAGTAATTCAGAGATAGTGGTAATTTAGCCTGAGTGGGGCTGCAACTGGTTTCTGAACAAAAGTGTGTATCAACAAATACAAGAGGAACTTGAAAAAATATAATCCTATATTAAGAGCATTTTCTTGCTAGCTCCCATCACATATGTAACTTAGTGGCTGAGGGTGATTAAGTTACCCAGAATGAGAAGACCTTGTCACATTTCTCCCTCACAGTGACTCTGAGGCAGAGTGGTTGTTACCCTCACTTGACAGATGAGGAAATGGAACCTCAAAGAGGGTTGTTAACATCTTCGCAGTCCCACAGCTGATAAATGGGCACCGAGCCCAGACGTTTCCGATGTCCATGCCCCATCTTTCTATCAGTAAGGCACTGAACGTTATCCAGGTCCTTCTAGATGCCAGGTGCCATCCTAAACCCTTCATAACAGCCCTCTCATTCCCTTCTCACAACTCATTCATTAACAGTAGAAACATAACTTTGGAAAGTCTGGCCATCTCACTTCATGAGACAAATCACAAACATTTTAGAAACAGTCATCCATCCATGTAAAATTGTTTTGTCTATCTTAGCTGTTTCCTTTGGTCTACCTGAAATTAACCAAACATGTGAGAGGCTGTGGCTGAAGTGATAATTAACAGTAGGGACTCAGCAGCTTTTCCTGTTTATTAGTCATGTGACCTTGAACAGCTCAATATCTCAAGTTTTAGTTCTCTCATCTATAAATCAGAGAGAATAATGCTCCTGACACAATTAAGTTCTTGTAAATGTATGCAGCTTTTAATAGTCTTAGTACAATTTAAAAATACTATAACATTAGCTATTATTATCAACTTATTAAGAGCAAGGAGATGGCAGAACCTTTAAGGATATTCCATATTTTAAGCAATACTTTGCCCTACTTTTTGGCAATATAAATCAGACTCGAGTTAATATGAATTAGTGAACCTCATAAAAATGTTTATTAAGAAATATCTTTTTTGGGCTAGGGATTTAGCTCAGTGGTGCCATGCCTGCTTCAAAAGCACAAGGTCCTGAGTTCAATCCCCAGTACTGAAAAAAAGAGAAGAAGTGCCTTTTCTTACTCACAGTTTTTTTTTGTTTTGTTTTGCTTTGTTTTTTCAGTGCCAGGGATGGAACTCAGGACCTTGCACTTGCAAGGCCAGTGCTGTGCCACCTAACTAAATCCCCGGGCCCCTACAAATGTCTTTTTTTTTTGGTACTGGGGATAGAACTCAGGACCTTGTACTTGTAAGGCAGGTGCCGGAACCACTGAGCTAAATCCCCAGCCCGAGAAATGTCTTTTTAAATTTAATTTAATTTTTTTCTGGTACCGGGGATCAAATTCAGGACCTTGCACTTGGATGTCAGGTGGTGGAACCACTGAGCTAAATCCCCAGCCCTTAAAATTTTATTTTGAGACAAGACTTTACTAAGTTGCCCAGGCTGGCATTGAGTTTGCAATCCTCCTGCCTCTGCTTCCCAAGCAGCTGGGAGTACAGGTGTGCGTTACTGCATCCAACCATATGTTTAACTTTTATTAAGAGTCTACATAGGGCTGGGGATTTAGCTCAGTGGTTTCACCGCCTGCTGTACAAGCACAAGGACCCGAGTTCGATCCCCGGTACCAAAAAAGAGTCTACATATACATGAGGTCATGCAGTATTATTCTTCCTATGTCTGCTTACTGCTTATTACTGATGACTTTGAGGAAGCTGCTAACTTTCTTTGGGCCTAAGTTTCCTCATCTGTAAAGCAAGAGACTACATTCAATCTGCTCTGGGTAATGGAGACATTTAAAATCTGATAAGGGAGGGCAGGGGAATGGGGAAAAAAAATAAGAACCAAGATACATCATGTAAAGGTACAAGATCCCAATGATGAATGTAACTGCAGTGTATACCTAAAATATATCAATAGACTTAATGAAAAAAAATCTGATGATGACTGTAAACATTTTCTGCCCATAAGTAGAAAGCTACACAGATATGCTTGTCATTTTGCATATACAGTGTTCACAGACCTGGCAAGCTCACTGATGAGCCTCAAGAATCTACAGGCTCCTCAATCAGCCGTCCATACCTCGGGTACCCCTTTTCTGTAAGAGTCACAAAAGCCAGGCACACATCCCCTCCAGCTAAGTACGGCCTCTCTTCCCCTTGCCCTGGCCTGTCTTTGTTTTTCCTCTGTCAGCTATATTTTTCCTAAGCTAAGCTGGCTTCTAGCCAAGTCATAATGTGACATTAGGAAACTAAATGCAGGCAGGGAAAGTGAAACCTTATTCCATCTGGATTCTGGGGTTTTGATCAGACATGGAGTTTCCCCATCACTGTGTGTGGGTGGAAGTGGGTGCAGCTCTGGCTTTTCTGGCTGCTCTTAATAAAATGCCTAAAGTAGGGAAAGTCCCCAGTCTCTAGGAATCTGGGCCCCCAAGGGAAACCAGAGGCAAAACCATTTCCCCTCATGGACTTCAATTTTCCACATCTGCAAATTGGAGAGTTGTTCCCAATTCTCTGGTTGTTCCCCTGTTTCTCTGCCCTCCCCCCGACACAGCAAGAAGTTGTCTGCTCTTTTTTGCTTCTGTAAGGCACTGCCTGGGGCAGGTGCTCTGCAAGCTGGTTGGAGAATCTGCAGGAGGCAGCAGTGCAGGTACAAGCCGAGGCCTCCCAGCAGGCTTGGGACTGCCCAGGTGGAGACAGGATCAAATCCCCTCTGTGACTCCTTCTTTTGCACCCTGCCTTTGCCTTTTGGTGCCCTTCTTGTTTGTTCTTTCTGTGTTACTCTATTCTGCCTCTTTCCTTGCTTCCTTTCCCTTTGTTCCCCTCCCTGTCACTAGGGAGGTCTTTTACTAGGTCAGGGGGACTGACTCTAACAACTGCTCTCATAGCTCCCACCACATTCGGGCTCGGGCTTGCAGCTTGGCCTCCCCCGTTTCTTCTCGCCTTCACCACACAGGACAGTGGCTCTGCACACCCACTTGTTTTGTGCAACTGGAGACCGCATGTGGTGTGTTTATTGATGGGAACCAGGCTCATTCGCCTTGGGTTACTGCAGGAGCCCACCACAAGGTACCTTAGCGGATGAGGTGGCCATGAGAGTGAGGTCTGGGGGGAAGCATTTGTTCTTCCAAAATTGCTGGGTGACACAACTTCATGACCTACTTCTCATGCATGGGGGTCCTTTTACTTGTTTTATTCTGCATGTTTATTGGAAGCTTCCCCTTTTGGCACACTGCTTCATGACATTCTTGATCCTTTACTCTTTAAGGACCTCTTACTGCCAGAGCCCAGTCCCCACTTCTGCTATCTCTGGCCCCCAGCCGAAAGCCTGGTGAAGCAGGATAAACGAGACTGAAATCAGACTCTTTGTGTGTCTTTGGACAAATTATGAATTCTTCTATACTTGGTCTCCTTTTGGAAATGGGGCTAAGAATACCTAGCTCCTAGGATATCTCAGAGGATTAAATGAGACAATCAGAAACTGCTCACACCATTTCTGGTACAAAGTAGTTGCTTAGAAAACAGCCCTTTCCTTTTCTTTCCACAAATTTCCAGGTGCTAGCATTTTTTCCCTTAGTGTCCTCTCTATCCCAATAAACATGCTCATCTCAGCTACGAATCAGGAGCCATGAGGGTGAGGGAGAGGAGTGGACAGCAATTTTCCACCAGCTGTCATGTACCATTTTAGACTTTTTTCTGATACCGGGGATCAAACTCAGGACCTTGTGCTTGCAAGGCAGGTGTGGCGCCACTGAGCTAAATCCCGGCCTGCGTTTTAGATTTTTGAAGCATTATTTCATTTATTAGAAAGAAACCCACAGAAAATGGTGATGACTCAGATCTTCCCTGAGCTCTCTTTCCCTCTGTGCAATAGACTTCTGACAGTCCCATCTCTGTTCCACACTGGATTTCCCTCTCTCTCAGAGCCTGGCCATAGAGTTGGACATGGTCCCTCTTTCTTCCTTCCCAGCAGTCCCCACAAGCCAATACACTGTCTCTTTTTCAATGATTTTCACAGACAAGTATATAAGGAAGTGATAAATTTTCAGAATCTTAGAGGACTCTATAGTTGTGGTCTGAATTCCGTCCCCTTTTGTTTTGTGATCCTGGGAAGTCCCTTGGCTTCTTGTCCATTGCTTTCAGTCTCAGAGTTGGGGTCCCAGTCTGTTGCTTCTTCTCTGTGCTACTTCTCCTGCCCCCTCTACCCATCCCCCAATCAGTGCTTAGGCCTGCAGAGCACTCTGCCTCCAATATTGGGGATCTTCGAATTTCTCTAGGTAATTGCATTTTTGAGGACCTCCAACTTGGGTGAGGAAGTCCCCTTGGGGAATTTGTCCAACTGGGGTTTGGAAATTCTGCACCTTAGTCATTCCTTCTAGATTCAGCTTTGAGTCATGAAAAGATCAAGGGACCAGGAAGTAGGAGACCTGAGTCCTATTCCCAGTCCAGCTCCAAACCTAGTTGTGAGATATTTGCACACCACTTGCCCTCCGTGGGTTCAGTTTCCACATTTGGGAAATGGAGCTCTGACACTGCTATTTCTGAGGGGCCCTTTCCTTCTCAGTTAAAAGATTAAAAAAGTAGATGATTTTTACTGTACTAGAGAAAGATTTGAGGGGAGGTGTCTTGTTGCTCTTAAAATTAGTTCACATGACTCCTAAAAAGAAGGCTGAGGGGTTATCATCTCTTCTTTCCCTCCCATCTTCCAAAGCCTGGGACTCGCCACTTAGCTCATGAGCTACCTTCCCTGAGTGATATGGCACCCACTCCTCTTCCTCCACTCACATCTTTTCTCTTCTCAGTGCTCCACCCATCCACTGTGTCAAGTACTCATTCATATCTACAGCTCCTGTCAGTTAAATTTCTTTCTTCATAAGTGGAGAAAATATTTGCTAACTTAGTCAAGAAGGTAATGTATTGGGGATAATGTTGAATAGCTCATAGAATAGATATTGCATTGCAGAACTCGGCTTGGAAAAAGGATGAGTGAGAAACTAGAAATATTCTGTTTGGGTAGCAGATACCACTGTTTAAATAGATGTACCCCAGCTAATTTAATCCTTATTCCACTCTACCAAAGATTCACAAACCTAGGAGGAGAGAGTGTGACCAGCTAAGCCTGTGTGATTTGCTTGCTTTTTGGCTGGGAGAAGATAGGGCACCTGATTTTCAGGATCATTGATACTATATACCCTGAAGAGGGGGTGTGTGGGTAATGTCACAGAAAGATGTCACGGTAATACTGGAAGTGGAGACTGGATAACATGCAGAAAAATAAAAACAAAAGTAACCAACCAACCAACCAATACTCCACCTACCCAGTAACTCTCCCATGACATCTATTCATTCATCCATCCATCTATTCACCCATTCTCTTAGCCAACCAAATGGCACACCTTTGTCGAGTACCCATCATGTTCCAGAAGCCATGCAAAGCACTTAGATACAGTGCAAAGCTGTCAGTCGGAAACATCTCAAGAATCTCCTCACACAGGACTCATCTATGGAGCTGAAACAAAGACAAGGTACAGGGAAAGGAATTCATATGTAGGTACTGGAGGGTCTAGACAAACACTGCTAGGCCCATGCCATATCGTTCTAGATGTGGATAGATAAGAGATAGTTTCTGTGAACATCTTATACCACCAGGAGATTGCTTATCATAGTACAGAACAAAATGTGGTCAATTAGGCACCAGAAAATCTGGGTCTGGCTCTGGTCTTAGCTTTTCTCAACAGTGGGCAAGTCATATTCTTTATCTTCCTTTTTAAAATGGGAAGAATGAGTGTATTAGTTACTTTTCTGGTGCTGAGACAAAATACCTGACATACACAACTTACAAAGGAGGAGAGAAAGCCAGGTACAGTGTTGCATACCTGTAATCCCAGCACTTACGGAGGCTGAGACAGGAGAATCACAAGTTCAAGTCCTGCCTGGGCAACTTAATGAGACCTGTAATAAAATAAAAAATAAAAAGGACTAGGGATATAGCTCAAGAGTAAAGTGCCCTGGTTCAATCTCCAGTATTGGGGGGAGAGGTTTATTTTGGCTTACTGTTTTATAGGTCATTAAGATCAAAGGCAGAAACATCATGGCAGACGGGAATGCAGAGGAAAGCTGCTCACCTCATGGCAGCCAGGAAGCACAGAGGCGGCCAGAGAGGAAGGGGCTAAGCACCAGATATTTTCCCTGTGGCCATGCCTCCAAAACCCAGCCAGACACACCCAAATGTGTGCTTTGCTAATCTCCTAGGTGCTTCTCAAGCCAATGAGATTGACAGTCAAGATTAACTCTCATAATGAATATTAGAATCCCTGACGTGAAAGTTCTTTCCAAGCACAAAGTAAAAGAACTGTTTCACCATGGCTGCTTCCATTTCCAGAGTGGCTCATGATAACACTCATGGTTCATGTGCTGCTCTGACTTCGTTCACACCCTCACTGCCCACCGCCCAGTGGTGACCATGGAGAGGATTTGTTGAGAGTTTCAGTTTCTCAGGCTGGAAAATGAATGTCCAGCCAATCTCTGCTCTGAACCTCAGAGAAGTGCTTCATGTGCCTCAGGTGGGCTGTAAACATTGGTGGAGTGAGGCTGGTCCTGTAAATGGGAAGGAACTGACCAGGGGAGGCTCTGAACCATGAGGGAGGCCTAACAGTTTCAGCTTGCAATGGGAGAGTGCTGGGCTTTCCAAGCTGTAGCCAAGTCAACACAGGAGATGGACCACAGCTTGAAGTCAGAGGGGAAAGATGCACTGTTGGGAGGAATTAGCTCTCAACTTGTAGTATTGCAGGTCATGCCCCCAAATGAGTCATGGCACCTCTCCGAGCTTCTGTTTTCTCCTCTGAAATGGGTGGTTTACCTTCAAGGGAGCAGGCCGATGGTGGTGCTGACGTCACTTGTCCTAAGCTGAATTTCTGGGCCAGACATAGACCTGCCTGGTAGCCCCTCAGCTGATGTCTTCTTGCTAAGGATCTTTTCTTCATATCAAAAACACTCCCTGGGCTACCTTTATTGTTGGTGGGCTACATGTCAGTACAAACTCTATGGAGCTTGGCACAATTATTAAAGTTTTAAAAGCACATATTACATTTAACAAGCATTAGCAGTTCTACTTCCAGGGATTTATCTTATAGGTGTGTTGACAGATGTACAACTTAATGTACATAAGATATTCATGGTGTGTAGTGATTAGGATCGGAGGCAACCTAACTGCTCATCAGTAAGGGACCAATGAAATGATTCTGGCACTCCGATACAAAGGAAAGTCCAGAGGCACTAAAAAGGAGGAGGAAGCTCCCTATAGGCAGATTTAGACCAATCTTCTTTTTTTTTTGGTACTGGGGATTGAACTTGGGACCTTGCACTTGTGAGGCAGGCTTTCGAGGCAGGCAGCAGAACCACTGAGCTAAATCCTTGGCCCCTAGACCAATTTTTAAGACCCAGTAAGTGAATGAAGCAAGAGAGCAGATTGGCTCATATAGAATGTTACAATGTGTGCATATAAAAATCAAAACAAAACAATACTATGGACTCATCTTTCCTCTTACATGCATATTTTCTCTCTCTCTCTCTCTCTCTCGATCTCAATATGTAGTTCAAGCTGGCCTTGAACTCACTATGTAGCCCAGGCCCCAGCTCACAGTGATACTCCTGCTAGGATTACTGGTTACTACTAGGATTATTGGGACTATGCCTGGTTTAGGCTCTTTTGGAGGTGGCATAAAACACTGGTATCGTTTACCTTTCTGTTAGGCAGGGTAAAGAGGGAGGCTTCCTCCTTTTATGCCACTTAGTACTTCTAGAATTTTGCACCATGTGAATGTTTGATCCGTTTTTAAAAGTCATGCCCAGGTATTGCAGGCAGACTCCCCAAGGAGCTTCATCTCAAGCTCAACTTCTGTTGCCCCTGAGACCAGAATGACCTGAGGGCTCTACAGGGTCCCCTTCCTGTCCTTGTCCCCTCACGAGCCCTCACCACAGGGGAAGTGGGCTTTTAGTTTTGACACCAAAAATATGTGCCTTCCTCCCAAAGAAGAGCCTGGGGAGCAATGGTTATCTCCTCTGACAAGGACTGTAGCAAAGTGGAGACTGCACAGGTGTCAGAGTGAGATTTGCATCACACCTGGCTTGTGCCATTTAAACTGTCAAATCTCAGTTGCTGCTGTGCTCTTGCTGGACCAGCTCCTCACTGTAAAATGGGCTGGCTTTCCACGGAGCTCCGGTGCCTGGGAAGAGGAGGGTCATTATAAACAGTGCCTGGCTCATAGTAGGTGCTCAGTACCTGGGAGCCGTTGTGCTCTGGAGGCTCAAGTAGGCGTTGGGGGGACAGTTCCCATGGAGGTTTGTCCCAGCCTCGGACCTGCGAGAGGTCCAGGCTCCCCAGGTCCTCGGAGATGGTGTGACTCATGTAGTAACTCCTCGAAGTAGCCCCTGCCCATCGCAGCCCACTCACCCCACTCTACACCACATCAGGCAATACCTCACATGGTTTTTAAAAACCTCACCATGAGTGGTAGGTAGTAGTTTTATCCCCATGGAAACCATGGCTAAGCAAAGTGGGATAGCATGATTGCTAAGCAGATCAATAGCCCAGTGAGAACTCAGACCAGGGAGTATTGGTTTCCTTTTTCATTTCCAAGTGCCCGTCCTCTTGTTCCTGCGAACTGGGCTGTGTGGGTCAGAAATAGACACAGCAACTCATGCTTCTTTTTTTTTTTTATGATACTGGGGATTGAACTTGGGTCCTTGTGCTTGCGAGGCCAGCAGCGGTACCACTGAGCTATATCCCCGGCCCCAGAAACTGATGCTTCTTAGAAAGTGACAAGGAGAAGGCTGGCTGGAAAAGAGGAAATGCAGGCACTTCCAGGACTCATGATTTCCACTCTAGGGCTCCAGTGGGGACTGGCTGGACAGTCCCCACCACCATGTGAGATGTAAACAGACAAGACTCAGCAAACTCAGGACTTGTCACCCAGTGGGAGATTTCTGAAGCCTGGCCTGAGAAGAAAAGTTACCCCAAGAGGCGGGCAGGAACTCTGTCTGTGATAAGACAAGAAAGGAGGCAGGTGGGCACCCAGCCAGTCCTGAAACCGGCAACCACAGCTGAGAGGTGGAGGAACCCAGGAGGGAGGAAGGCAGCCATCCCACTGTGGTTCAGCCTCAGGCTTGGATCAAAGGAGTCTGTGGCCAGACCAGGGTCACAGGGAAGCCACAGTGGAAACACCCCAGCCGATGCCTGCCTGCCTCGTGTGTCTCTAGCCAGTGACCTGGGGTAACAAAATACTAATGACAATTATGCAAGGAAGACACAGACATATGCAAGATTCAAGTTAAAAACATTCCGATCACTACTAGATTCAAGCGATGCAGAAGTATATAGAGTTGTAACAGGAATCTACAGTCATGATTTACAGTTGCAACAAGTGTACAACTGCAGGACTACAGGAAATAAAACTACTCCTATAGCTTCATTTGGTATATATATTCCTGCTGTTTTGCTGGTCTGATGGGGAACTTTAACCTCAGCCTTTCTGGGTCATGTCCAGGTATTTCAGGGCCTATATGATTATTCACTTTCACAGGTTCTTGCTGAGCCATCTTCCCTGGACTTAGAATAGCCTGATGGTCTGGTGGTTTTCTGATAGCTTGGGGTCACATTTGAGGAAGGTCATGGAGACCTGATGGTCCCTGAAGCCCTTCCTCTGTGGGGTCTCCCTGCTTCCCTGCCCACTGGGACATGTATGCAGCACCTGCCTCCCTCCTGCCCAAACTAGGAGGCTCTTTGTGGCTTGAAAGACATCGATTGACTCCTGTTGATCACTCTGCTGAAGACACTGAATATGATATGTCCTTCCTGCTGCACACTTAGGTTTTTAGAGCACAAGCCAGAGGCTTATAAGTCTCTGCCTGTGTCATCTCTTCCCTGAGAAGGTGGAGGAGTGCATAGTGCAGACTGTGCCACTGAGGGAAGGGGAGTGAGGATAACAATAGGAAAAGATCTTACAATTTCCTACCAGAAAAAAAACATGAGCACTTTCCTTCTAATAGCACCCTGTTTCTCAAAGTTACTCTTAAGAACAACTTGTCCTGCATTTGCAAACGTAAGGATTTGGTAACTTATGTGTGTCCCTAAGAGGGTAATGCTAGGGCTGGAGTCATGGCTCAGTGATAGTTTGCCTAGCATGCATGAAGCTCTGGATTCAATACCTGGCACTTCCACCACCACTAAAAAAAGAAAAAAAAAGATAAGGCCTCTCTACACCTGGAGGGACTTCTCCACCTCCTCTCCAAGATCTACTTCACCACTAAAGAAGGGAGCAGCCATACTGTCATGCTAGGGAGCCGCAGGGTACAGCAGGGTGACCAGAGCTGGCCATGTCAGTCTCTTCCACATCCATAGCTCCCTGGTTCCTACCAGGCAAGCACACAGTTCCCAAGAGAGAAGCATGAAATTGCCTCTTCTCTCCGTCCTCCTCTTCTTACACCTTATTAAAAGACTCACTGAAGTATAACTTGCATAGACTGAAGTGCACAAAGATTTCAGCTCAAAGAGTTTTTATACACATCTGTACTTGTCTAACCACAGGCCCTTTCTAATCTTTTCAGCTCTCCAGAACCTTCTCCCCATTCTCTCACAGTGATTATCCATCCCCGAAAGGTAATCACTACTTGGCATCCATGGCAGTTTAGACTGTTCTTGAATGTCAAATAAATGGACAAGAGTGTATATACTCTTTTTTTTTTTTTGGTACCAGGGATTGAACTCGAGTCCTTGCGCTTGCACAGCCGGAGGCAAAACCACTGAGCTAAATCCCTGGCCCTGTATATGCTCTTATGGGTCTGGCTTGTCTCCCAAATTGTGTCTGTGAAGTTTATTCATATTGTGCTTTTGTATGGTTTATCCCTTTTCATTGCTGGATAGTGTTTGATTGCATGGATGCACACAATTATTGAAGCTAAACACAGGCTTCTCTCATTTCAGGTCCCTTGTGCCCCCTTGATCTAAATGGAAAACATCGGGATACCTTGCTTCCTGCCTGTTAGCCCTGAACTCTTGTTCTCTACACATCTAGAGGTAAAAGGAACAGTATTTTCTCTGTGCATAATGGTACACACCTGTAATTCCAGCACCATGGGAGTCTGAGGCAAGAGAATTGTAAGTTCAAGCCCAGCCTGAGCAACTTCGTGACTTAGCAAGACCCTGTCTCAAAAATGAAAAATAAAATTTAAAACAGGCTGGAGATGTAGCTCAGGGTCAAGGCACTGTGTTCAGTTCCCAGTACAGAAAAGAAAATAAAACAAACAAGAATAACAAACCAGGATTTCCAGTTTCTTTTCCTATCTCAAGTCATATTTGGCTCTCCTTTTCCCCCAGAATTACCTGACAAAGGACAGGAAGAAAACTGTTCTACTGAGGAGGATTTCTGCTGCATTTGGGGAGTGGAGTTTGTGTGGAATTCTTGGTCTGAGGAAGAGAGAGAAAGAGAGAGACAGAGAGAGAGAGGAGGAAGGAGGGAGAGAGGTACCCCGGGCATCTGTGGTTAATTAATTTTTGGTTGAAAGTGACAAAAATCTAATGGAAATAAGCTTAAAAAGGAAATTTAGGGCTGGGGATGCAGCTCAGTGGTAATGCACTTGCCTAGCACATGCAAGGCCCTGGCTTCAATCCAGTACTGTTAAAAAAAAAAAAAAAGGAATATAATGACTCATGTAATTGGAAAATGAAAAGAAGTTCCAAATTTCAAGAGGTCTGGCTAAATGCAGAGTTTAAGCAATGTCTTTAGGAGGTTCTCTCTTTTTAAAATTTGGGTTAATATATATTAATTGTACATATTAATGGAGTTCAGTTGCTATGTCAATATGCATATAATGTGCACTGATTAAATTCAGCCTTCCTTGGGCCGGGGATTTAGCTCAGCAGTTCTGCCGCGTGCCTCGAAAGTGCAAGGACCCAAGTTCGATCCCCGATACAAAAAAAAAAATTCAGCCTTCCTTTATCCATCCTCCCCATTCCCTCACAACCTGTAATAACCACTTTCTATATTCAAGCTGACTTTTAAAAAATTTAGAACATGCCATACTCATCTCTCTGTCTCTGACTTACTTCACTTAACATAATGTCTTCCAGTTCTATTCCATTTTGCTGCACATGACAGGATCTCATTCTCCTTTATGGAAGAATAGTATTCCACCATTTCCCCAAGGATTTATTACACTCTATTTTTCCTCTCTGCCCCTTCTGTGTATTGCCCAATTTTCTTTTCCTGAGGATGGACTTTCTTCATTTAGAGGTGGAAGAAAGGGACAAAGCCTCAAGTTAGGTTTCTCATCATTCTAGTTCAGCCAACTGCAGTAAAGAGTGTTTCTTTCTCCCACAGTTCTTTAGCAGTCTCAGGGAGGGACTTCTTCTGACCCTGTGTGGGTCCTGTGTCCACTTCTCAGACCAGTCTCTACGGTCAGGTTTGGGATAAGCCCAGGAGATAGATCCACCCATTAGGATCATGTGGTGGGAGGACACAAAAATGATCCATATTCACTGGGAGGGCTGCAAGTGGGGCAGGGTGCGCTTCCCCCTACTGCCTTGATTCTTTATTTCTCATAATACTACCAGCAGGGGTTTAGGGATATATCAGACTTCCCTGAAAATTCAGGGGGCGATGTTGGGTGCTTTATATTGCAGCAATACAACAACCCAGAATCCCTGGTCTTAGATGTGTTTGGGCCTCCCTGCCACTTGGGATTTCTTTCTGTTGATCAGTCTCTTGTCATATTGTCTGATCTTTTCTCTTGTTCCCTAGCCATCTCTCTTCCTTTCTCTGCTTTTCTGTCTAGTGTGCAGAGTAGTTTCACTTTCCCTTTTTATTCCATTCCCCCTACCCATGCTCTAAGATTCATATTACTTTTTTTAAAAATTAGCTTTCAAGATATTTTCCTAAACCCAAGCAATTTTGTAAGAGCAACCCCTGTGCCAGCTGTTGGGATGACTGGAGTTTTTATCTTACTCTGCAGGCCAGGAGCTGGATCCGTTGAAGTTCTGTGGGCATGCTTCTTGTGACTTAATGAAAGTCTCCAGGAAGAAGGAGCTGGCTGCATTTTCACTTATAAATTATATGACAGCTGGAACACGGCAGCTCCAGATAGGGAAACTGCCTGAATTTTGACACTGGTTGTGTCCATGTTGAAGATAACAGGCAAAAAACTATTGATGCAACTGGAGTTGAAATTATACCCATCCTGATGCTGGAGGTTATTGCATTTCTCAACATCTGAATGATTTGTAATTATAATTTAAAAAGGACCCCAGAAAAGATTTTTGCCGTTATGCTTTCTTACAGACACAGTCGAGGGAAGAGTAACTCTCTAAGAGGTGTCTTAAATACTAGCTGGTGAAACACAGTCAAAAGCATGTGGGGCTGGGCTGGGGATTTAGCTCAGTGGTTCCACTGCCTGTCTCGCAAGCTCAAGGACTTGAGTTCGATTCCCAGTACCAAAAAAGAAAAAAAAAAAAAAAAAGCATGTGGGGAAGGGCCTTTTATGATAGTTAGGAGAAGCTCAGTAAGTCAGTCAAGGCTGTTTTATTATGCAGATATAAGCTGATAACTTCTCCATTGACTGAGTTTCTAGTGATTTAGTTATCCTTCTCTTCCTAGCACAGAGATAGACACCACTCCAAACAGAATTTCCTGTGTAGATGGAAATTTCTCTTACAAATGGGTGCTTTCCCTTTTTTCAGAACAACTTCTGTGTTCACTGTTTCCTAAAATAATCAGCTCAAAATAATCCTTTTTCTCAAGAGACATACTTGAGGGCCAGAGATTTAGCTCAGTGGTGCTGCCGCCTGCCTCGAAAGCACAAGGTCCTGAGTTCGATCCCCGGTACCAAAAAAAAAAAAAAGAGAGAGAGAGACATACTTGAGGTGGCATGTTCTGGTCTCCTAGTCATATTTTTGGGGTGGTGTATCCTGTATCCCATCAATATGTATGTTAACCTGCTCAATCTGCTCTCAACAACTCTGTAATACGGCAACTGTTTTACTGATGGAGGAAAAGGAAACTAAGAATGTAATAGATTTTCTTACTTTGTGGTAAGATGGATTGTTGTTTCAGTTCTTCACTCCCTTTCAGCAATTGGCGAATACATCTACATCTTTTGCCATGTGACATTGTGGTGTATGTTGTCACCTTGTGACTTAAGGCTCAAGCATAAAACTTGATTTGGTTGATGATCAAGCAAAGGCTTGAAATGCACAGGCACAGTTGGGATTCTTTTCTCATGCTCTGCTGTCACCATGAAAATGACCTGGGCTGGTCCCAGGAAGAAGAAGAGCCACCAAATATCAGCTCAGAAAGGAGAAAGTAAAAATCATCCCTGTTAATTATAAGACTGTGCTAGACTCAGATATGGTGAGCTGCAAAGTCAGTAGAAAATGTTTCCCTGTGGTCACATAGCGCTATACTACAGACCTTCAAAACACTGTAAAATTTAGTCACATTTTATGATGCTGGTGTTCTGGTGTTTGGATAAGTACTTCTTGGGTTGAGAGTAGAGAAACCAATCATGGCTACATAATAATAATTTTGGACTTTCAGACTCCCAGCCAAGAAAGTCCAGGAATCCTCATCCTCTTCCCTGTCAAGGTTTGTGCTGATGTGGTTTTCTTGCACTAGTGCCATTCTGCACTTTGACTCTTAGTGGCTGCTGTCATGGCTAAGGCTGAGCTCACTGTGTTCCTGATCTCTATAGGATACCCTCGGGGAAACAGAAAAAGGGTCTCTTCCATTGCTGTTTCATCTTTTTTCTAGACTTACCAAAGTCTTCGATCTTCTCTCTGGGGAATGGTTATCCTGGGGTCTACTTATTTAATAACTAAAGTAGATAAACTGTAGTTATATTTTTAAAAATCCCCCAACTCACTAATGAGCATTCTTAGACTAAGGCTGTATGTGAATTTATTCCGCAGAGTGAGATTTCTATCTTCCCTGGAGACTGGGGCCAATGTTTGCTTTACCACTTTTTTTTTGAGAATCATTTTCCCCCCTTTGATACTGGGGATTGAATCCAGGGCTTCATACATGTTAGATGAGCCCTCTCCCACTGAGCTATACCCCCAGCTTTGGTTTGAGAATCTTTTTTTTTTTTTAGTACTGGGGATCGAACTCGGGTCCTTGAGCTTGCACAGCAGGCGGCGAAACCACTGAGCTAAATCCCCGGCTGTTTGAGAATCTTAATTCCAGTGTATGGAGACCTCTTGATTCTCTGAAGGCCTAAATGTTCCTCTGCAGAATGATGTCTTCAGGCCAACTCTGAGAATTTAGAGCCTATTTAGGTTCTCCTTGGCCGTCTGGAATGGCTAAGTTGAAGTAAGTACTACTGATAGTGGTTATATAAAAAGGAGTTCATTTTTGCTTTTCCCTGGGCGCATGGCCCAGAAGATAAGAGCTGGAAAGGCACTTCCTATGGAATTCTGTTCTTGTATATCAGGTTCCAGCATGGAAGACTGATCAGGCATACTTTGTCTCATTTATGGTGATAGGTTTTCTGTCAGCACTTTGAAGATGTTCTTTTATGTTCTGCTCTTCTTTCTCTCCTCTCCTCTCCTTCTTTCCTTTCCTTTTTTCTTTAAACCCAGGAAGCACTGAGCTACTCCCCCAACCCTTTTTATTATTTTAGTTTGAGACAGAATTTTGCTCAGTTGCCCAGGGTAGGCTTGATCCTGTCATCCTCCTGCCTCAGCCTCTGGAGAGGCTGTCATTCCAGGTGTGCACTACCATGTCCAGCTGGCCTTCATGGTTTCTGATAAGAAGTCTTCAGTCATTCATATAGTTGTTTTCCTAAATATTTTTTTCCTCTTCTGCTTTCAAGATTTTCTCATCTTTTATTTCCAGCAATCTGTCTTTGGTATATTTAAGCATAGATTTCTTTGAATGTTTCCTATATGGGCTTTTCTGACTTTGACTTTGTAGGTTTGTGCTTTTCACTAAATTTGGGTAGTTTTATTTCTTTATATGGTTTGGCACTTCATTCTATGTCCTCTCTTCCTTGGCTCCGAGTATCTGTATGTTTTAATTTGTGAAATTATTCCACTAGTCTCTGAAATTTTGTTTTTTGGGGTTTTTTTTTTTTGGTTTTTTTTTTTGGTACTGGGGATTGAACTCAGGTCCTTGCACTTGCACAGCAGGCAGCAGAACCACTGAGCTAAATCCCCAGCCCTAGTCTCTGAGATTTTGATAATTATTTTCTAATTTTTTCCTTTTTCTTAAATTATGTAAGTTCAATTGATATATCTTCAATTTCATTCCATCTTTCCTTTGACAACACCACTCTGCAATTAAGTTCATCTAGTGAATATTTGTAATTTCATATATATTTAATTTATTATTATTGTTGGTGGTGTTGTTGTTTTGAGACAAGGTCTTGTTATGTAGTTCAGACTGGCCTTGAACTCACTATGTAGCCCAGGCTGGCCTCAAACTCACAGTGACCCTCCTGCCTCAGCTTCCCAAGTGCTCAGATTACAGGTATGCACCACCACTCCCGGCTATCAGATATGTTTTAACATTATTTAAAGAAAGTTTGTAGATCTAAAATTATGTTTCTCTGTTGAGAGCTCCTGTCTTTGTACTCACTATGAACATATTTTGCTTTGCCTCTCTAAATATATTGGGTGCTTTAAAATTCTTGACAGATGATGCAGTTATCTGGTTTATTCTAGAGTTATCGTCTATTGATTGTCTCTTCTCTTGAGACTGGATCATATTTTTTGGTTGAATAATTTTGGATAGTATCTTGGGCTTTGTGAATATTATGGAGACTCTATACTCCATCATACTGGCCTGAAGAGTTTTTCTATTTTTGTTTTAGTGGACTATTAATTTAGATTTTTTTTGGTTTTAGACAGGGTCTCACTGTGTAGTCTAAGCTGGCCTTGACTTCCATATGTAGCCCAGGCTGACTTTGAACTTGTAATCTTCCTGAGTACTGAGATTATCAATTTAGATTTAAACTGCAGTTGCCTATAATAGATGGCAACTGGATCTTAGTTTAATTCTTTAAGTTTTAGCTGCAAATTGCTTTCAGTTTTACCCAAGTATGTGTGGGTCAGGAGTCAGCCATAAACTTGGATTAAGTTTATATAAGAAATTGGGATTTCCCTTTTGAAGATTTTCTTCTTTCTGGGATTCCCCTTTATTGGCCAGTGGTCACTGTTGCCTCAGGCTCATTCCCCTGGTTCATCCATCTAGAAACACCACACATTTCCTATTAGTTTTAGACAACACTGTGACATTCTCCATGGACAATTGCAGTTGCCCTCAGGCCAAAGCCACAACAACAAAGGAACTCATTTGCACCTGTGGCTCACTACAATTTTCAATGCCCTCCTAAATCTACTTGCTTTGTAAGTCTTTCAAGTTCTCAGTTGTATTTTTAAAAGTTTCTGGAGTTTATAGCTTTTATTTACGGAGTGATCAGTTTGTTCTGTGTGTTAGGTGATCATTTTTCCATTCTGGAAGCAGAAATCTAGGGTGACCAGTGTAAAAAGCACTTAAATAAGACTCTTAGAAACAGTTGCTTTTCTTGGCAGGTCTTACCAACAGTACAAGGTGATCTTTTGCATTTCTCACCATCACCCTTACCCTGCTTCATTCTTCTCTACAGAACCTAACATGTACATGTGTTTTTGGGTACCGGGGATCGAACTCGGGTCCTTCCGCCTGTGCAGCAGGTGGCGAAACCACTGAGCTAAATTCCCGGCCTGTACGTGTGTTTTGGTATGGTCTCTTGTTCTCCTCCATTACAAGGTAAGGTCTAGGAGAGCAGGAGCCTTATGTCCTCAGCGTGGATCTCCAAAAAGGGAGAAATCAGGGAAAGGTGGGAAGATGTGGGCACCAGGAGGGCCCATTTTAGCAGCTGGAGTTTCGCATAGCTGGTCTGCCTTACCAACACCATAGTTTGCTGGCCCTTTAAGGAAAAACAGAGATTAGACGTTGTGGCTTTTAACCACTGGGTGGTGCTGTTTATCAATTTTCCTAAAATCAAGCCTGTCTAGAACTGCTTTTCATCAACTCCAAATCTTTACTCTCTTCCAGGACCCCGCTTAAAATGCCATTTCTATGGTAGCATCTCCCTGCCCTCACTCCAAACCTGCAGGCAGAAGGACTCAGGACAATGACTTCCACCTCCCACCCCCTCAGCCCTTTGCGTGAATGGTCATTAATGGGCCCTTCCAGGTGCAAAGGGCCCTGAATGGGAGCAGTATAAATTAGAAGTGGTTTCTGCCCTGAAAGAAACTTTGTTCAGCTAGGGGCAACCAGCTTAAGCCATGTATTGGATTTAATAGATTAATTTCTCTCTGGTGCTTCTAGAATGGTGCTGGTTCTGTTCCAATTGAGTGAAAATATTCATTCGTCTGTGTTCTGTGGTTCAGATGGGAAATGTATGGAGTCCATGTATGGAGTCTGGAGAGGAAGACTTCTGTTTTTTTCAGAATACAGGGGAAGAGGGAAGAAGAGATCTTAGTGTGTGCTCAGGGTGCAGATAAGTGTGCTCCCAAATGATCTATTGATTCTGCTGTTTGTGTCATGATTCATTTTCTACCAGCTTGTTCTCTGTTGCAATCAACAATGTGGGAGTTGTGTGCTGTCGCCTGACTCTGTCCTGCCTTTACCAGCAAGAACCTAGGGCTCAAGGATCCTTTCTTTGGGAAGGGAGCCAAGAAGTACTAACTCTCTGCAGGTTAGCCACGATACTAGGGACTTACCATATATTAACTGATGTAATTCTCCTAATGACCTGCAATCATGAGTGTCTCAGTCTCCATTTTATAGCAAAGAAAACTAAAGTTAAGGGAGGTCAAATACCTTGCACGCTGACATGCAGACATGCTCTACATTCATGTGTCTTTTAAAATCCTCTCTTGAAAGGAGCCTTAGTTACTTTCTTCTTCCTGAGACACAATGCCCGAGCCCCACAACTTAAAGGAGGAGAGGTTTATTTTGGCTCACAATTCCAGAAATTTCAGTCCATGTTTGGTAGGCTTAAACACAGAAACAGCAAGGTAGAAGGGCCTGGATGAAGGAAAGCTGCTTATGTCACGGCAGCCACGGAGCAGGGAAAGAAGGGAGGAGACAGGGAAGGAGATGTACCTTTCCAGGTCATGTCCATAGCGACCTGGCTTCTACCTCCTAAAAGCCAGTCAGCTATAGCACTTCATGGTCCAATCCTCTTCCAAAATCCTGCCTCAGAGTGTATGAGACTCTCAGGGGACAATTAGATATAAAGCATTACCACACCTTTTCTGGTTCTTGCTTTAAATTTTTCACCTCTTCACACAAAGCATCTTAAGAGTTGCCTACAGTTTTGGTCCAGTTTCCACAATCCCTAATCTCTCACCTACCCCATTTGGTTGGGCTTTTATTAATATTTGCCACCGAGACTTCTCTCATCAAGGTCACTGATGACCTTCATGGGTCAAGTCCAATGACCATGTCTCTATTCTTCCTTTATCTCTTGGAAGCACTCGGCACATCTAGCCATTCCCTATTTCTTTCTTGCATCATTGCTTCTTTTGGTGCCCAGGTTACCACACCCTTCTGACTTTGTCATCTCACGGGCCACTCGTCCATTCTGTTTTTGTGCTGTTGCTGCTCTGCCACTAAATGTTTGAATAGTCCTGGACTTATTACCCATTACACACTCTCCCTTGTTGGCCCCAACATGGTCTTGTGGCTTTATATCTCCAGCTTGACTTTTTCTGGCCCTGGAGACTCACGTAGCCAATTCCTTACTCAACATGGCCACATGGACACCTAAGAAAAATCTTCAAGTTAACAGGGTCCAAACAGAACTTCTTGTCGGGAGCAATGCTACATAATTTTAGGGTAAAATCATTTGGTTAGCCTAGTTCTCCTGCCTGCAGGCCAGCTATGGAATTCCGAGACATAATTCCATTTTGGCCTCCGGTCACAACTGAGACCTCAATGATCAGGTGATGCTGTGATTCTCCAGGACGAGATTACACCAGCTGAAGACATCCTGGGAGGAACAAACATCTACTCAGTTCCTCACTGTTCTTGGATTCTTACATCTTGTTTACGCAGATGTACTGAACTCTCTGCAGGTCGTTTGTTACATTTGTTTCTCCCGATGTACTGCGGTAAACTGGGGGCTTTCTTCTTTGCTGCCCAGAGCAGCACTGATCAGACCCAAAGCTCAGCTTCTTCTCGGTCTCATTTTTCTACCTTTCCTGTAATTCGCCGTGTGCTGCCGTGGCTCGCAGGAGACTAGGATTTACCGCAGAGGTTCTAGTAACGTCCCCTTCCCCTGTTCCCTACAACTTCTGATTCCATTTCCTAAATGACTTTCTCCCACACTTTCCCATTTCTATAAATTGGACTCACATCCACCTGGTTGCCCCAGCCCAAGTCTTTCTCAGTATATCTTTCTAATTGTATCCCTCCAAACATTTCCTTAATCTTCTCACTTTCCCCTATCTCTACCACTAACTCCCTGGTCCAAGCCACCACCACCACCTGTAGTTTGGACTGCTGCAGGGGTCTCCCTTGCCCTCACTAACCCATCGCTGCACAGCATCTAGCATTTCTTTAAACATCTAAATCAGAAGATCTTAATTGCTTAAAAAAATGCCCACTAACTTTCTTTTCATAAAATAAACTGGACACTACCAACTCCAGCTTACAAAGCTCTGCTTGATTTGCTTTTGCCTCCACTGATACTATTGTTGCTTTCCTCCTCCCCCTCCTCCCCCTCCTCCCCCTCCTCCCCCTTCTCCCCGCTCCAGCCATCCTGCCCCCAGGTGCCAAGCTATTTCCTGCCTCAGGACCTTGGCACTTGTGGTGGATTGACTAATGGTCAATGTGTAAACTCCCAGTTGAACTGAATCAGCATGGTCTGGATGTGGAGTATCCACCTTAAATTGTTACCAATAGCCATAAAAAGAGAACTGGAGGGGAAGATCTTGGCCTGTTGATTTTCTAGGAGAAGCTTGCTGCGGATGGTTTTCTTGATGCGAACTTGGCTGTTCTTGTTGGAGGAGGAGCTTGGGGCCTCACTGTTGCTGGGAATGGCTGCTCTTGTCTTCAGGGGAGCTCTGATCTTCACCGTGAGCATCACTTCCTGGCTCCAATGTGGATCCCTCAGCTTGGAGGCACAAATCTTTCATCTTACCAGTGTAGGTTTTCTGGCTTCCACCACTGGCCTTTGGCCCTTCCAGGTGCACATTTTTAATACAGACAAGCATGAGACATTGCCTTGGACTCTAGGTCTTTAGCTGGACTTGTATGGGAAGCTGCTGGGATCCAGGCCCTCAGCTGGATCATTTGAGCCTCTAGAGTGTGGTTAATCTCTTGCACTCCTTTGCATTTGACTGTTTGGGTAATTATCATAAAATAATCCTATAAATTATGTTTCCTATATTTAATGCATTCCCCTGCCTAAGCCCTGGCTACAACACCTGGAGAAATCTTTAGTTATCCGATTCTCTTATGGCTGATATACTCTTAGACACATAGCTCTCGGATTACATGTCCTCGCCTCAGGGAGACCTTTGTCACTACTGGATCTGACCAAGCCATCCATTCATGTAGCATTTCTAAGGCTAACCTCAGGAAGGTTCTTTCTTTCTTTCTTTCTTTCTTTCTTTTTTTCTTTCTCTCTCTCTTTCTTTTTTTTGGTACCAGGGATCGAACTTGGGTCCTTGTGCTTGCACCCCAGTAGCATTTCTAAGGCTAACCTCAGGAGGTCTGGTCATCTCATCCAGAGGGGACATGTCACCAGAGAGTGCTCTTTGTGTTACCTGGGCTTGCTTTCTTATTTTTTTCTCTTCTTGTCCCAGCTGGTTCCCCCACATTTCTTTGCATGGCTCTCATTCACCTGAAACCACCCCTTTCTCTACTCATTAATATAGCTCTTAAATTCCACTCACTTTCAACTGGCCACCTGTGTTCCACAAGGCTGACAGTCATGTAAGCTACTTGGGAGTAGGAATATATGAGTGGAGTCTTTAGGATGACCAGGGCTAGAAAACCCCTATGTATCAGAATTAGGAAGGTGTGTGTGTGTGTGTGTGTGTGTGTGTGTATGTGTGTGTTTAAAGTTGGGCATTCAGCTGGACATGTTAGTTGTAATCCCAGCGCCCAGGAGGCTGAGATAGGAAGATTTCAAATTTGAGAACAGTTTAGGGTACACAGGGAGGTCAAAGCCAGCCTGGACTATATAGTTAGGACCTTGTCTAAAAACAAAACAAAACAAAATAAAGCTAACAAAAAAGACCAGGCCTACTTACCTTGAAGAGACTTCAAGAACAATTAAATGCACCCATTAAAAGACTGGCTTCGAACTGCTAGGAGTTTCTGGCAAGCTTTATATTATATCCTGGGTGGGGATTTGACTTTGTATATATGGACTTTCAGCTAGGTATGGGGGCACATGCCTATAATCCCAGCACTTGGGAGGCCGAGGCAGGAGGGTTGCCATGAGTTCGAGGCCAGCCTGGGCTCCATGGTGAGTTCAAAGCCAGTCTGAACTATGTTATGTAAAATTTAATGCACACACACACACACACACACACCTCAAAACTGGCCAAAACCAACAAAAATCATTCTAGAGGTGCTTCTGTGGTCCTACAAGAACTTTCTTTCAGGGGCCAGGGATTTAGCTCAGCGGTTTCACCGCCTGCTGCGCAAGCGCAAGGACCTGAGTTCGATCCCCAGTACCAAAAAAAAAACAACTTTCTTTCTTTTTTTTTGTTTTTTTTGTTTTTGGTTTTTTGGTATCGAACTCAGGACCTTGCGCTTACAAGGCAGGTGCCAGATCCACTGAGCTAAATCCCTAGCCCAAGGACTTTCTTTGTAAAAAGGAGAGTGAATGGTTAGGATGCTGGGGGACCTCATGGAGCTGGGGACAGACATGGGGGACATTTAGCCTTTGAGCTGCGGTTGGGGAGGAGGGTGAGAAGGTAGAGCTATGAGTGAGAGGACTTAGAGCAGAGTGGAAGCTCAGGGTGGAAGAAAGAGATTGAAAGTCTGGCATCCTCCCCACACATGGAACCCAAGGAAGACTAAATATGGTGAGAAGGAGCGATGCCTCTACAGCAAAGTCAAAAAGGACTAACATAATCGCTTCTCGGCCTTTTGGCTAAGGTCAAGTGTAAAAAGGACTAACATGAATATTCCCTCCGTGATGGACTAAAAAACGTTGTGTTTTGTTTTGTTTTGGTACTAGGATCGAACTACATCCTAGCCCTTTTCAAAAACTTTTTGTTTGTTTTTTTGAGACAAAGTCTCACTGTGTAGCTCAGGCTGGCCTCAGACTCAAAATGATCCTCCTACCTCAACATTTCAAGAGCTGGGATTATAGGCATGCATCACCATGCCTGGTGCCCTTTTAAAATTTTTGAGACAAGATCTTGCTAAATTGCCTCCACTGGGATCAAACTTGTGACCCACCTGCATCAGTCTCCCATAGTTGTGGGATTACAGGTGTATTCCACCGCACCTAGCTACAAATTATATTTTTAAAAATAAGATAGTGAGAAAAAATAGATCTAGGAAAAGGATAAGATGGACAGGAAAAACCAAGAGTTCTATGGGGCTTTTAATGGATCAAGATCTAGTCGGGCTGTTGGAAAGTGGAATACTGACTGTATTTAGAACAGCTGGTGTATTGAAGTGGGGTAAGGAATTGAAAACAGAGCAAAAAGAAAGATGTTTGTATTGAGCAAGCGTTTCTTCCCACATTCCTTCATTTTGACATTTTCTTCCAAGATTGAGACAACATTCAAAATATTTCTCCTTTATTTTGATCACTGGCCTATTTCTCTGACCATGACTGCTCATGTTCTCATAGGCTTGTTCCTTCCTTTCTCAAACCTGATTATCACGGGAGTTGGGCAGCTGGACCCGGCCCTTCTTTGTTCTGGTCATTGAAGCTAAGTTCTTGTCAGGCAACAAAGGTACGGTGGGATCGTTGATATAATCTTGGACCCATTTGTCACTGGGGTTGGCACAGACTTCTCGGTGCTTTTTGGTGACAAAGCTGTAGAGGCACAGTTAGATTGTCATGGGCTGTGGGTAGGAAGGGGGCCCAGTTCACAGCCTCCTCCAGCTCACATGGCTCTTGTTCTTTGTATTATCCTTTGGGCCCCCTGTATGTGTCCCCTCATACCTCTCTGGGCTTTAGACCTCACCATCTCTTCCCTATGGCCCTCTCCAGGCGTCAAAGCCCAAGCCCCTAGCCACGACTCCACTGCTTCTACCATGGTGACCTCTTGATCCTGTTCATCCCATTCCTGCCTCCAGATTCCTCTTCCGTTCACACAGAAATACCTGCAGGGAGTGCTTACATGATTGCTGGAAGGGTACAGTAGAGGGCCTTTCTGTATCCCACCAGCAGTTTCTTTGGCAATGGTTTCTCTTGATGCTTCAGGCAGCAGGTGGGTGGAGAGTTCACCGACTCAGGGATTTCTGAAAGAATCATATTGCAAGTTGAGCTGGGGAGGCAGAGGGAGAGACCATGGGTGCCCACCTCCATCTCCTACCTCTGAAAGCAAAGCTCCTGTTAGCAGGGACTGATGAGAGCTTGATGGGTAATAGGGAAAGTGACGAAGATGAACTCCTCTTGGGGATAGACATGGGGGACATTCAGCCTCTGAACTGAGGTTGGGGAGGAGGGTGAGAAGATAAAGGTATGAGTGAGAGGAGTTAGAGCAGGAGGAAAAAGTGGATGATTTAGGCTTTGGAGTCAGCTTGGGTAAGATTCTTGACCTAGTTTCCCCATTCATTAAATGAGAATAACAAGGTACTCATATCCTACAGTGGGAGCATGGTGAGAAGAGTTGAGAAGATTCTTAACTCAGAGCCTGGCACACAGAAAGGCTCAACCAGAGCTTATTATAATTGGGAGCAAATGGGGTAATGACCACTCTTCTTGCCTTGGAAGTGGCTCTTTTCCTTCTTTGTGACACTTGCAGAATGCCAGGCTAGATTGTCACTCTGGAGCTCCCCTGACTCCTCATCAGTTGGGGCTAATACGCAGGAGGTCAGGCCTCACCATCTCCTAACCTGCAGAATGCAGATCCCTTTGTATCTGGACCCTGGGCCTCCAGCTGGGGACAAAGTCTGGGACATCTCCAGAGCCCCAGCTGGCTGTTTCATGCTTTGGGTGGTCCATTTCCTCTTCCCTGCAGTCTGAACCCACTACACTGGCCTGACTGACCTTCCCAAAGGGCATTTCTGTCCTTTCCTCTCACCAGACACGTATAGTTCCTGTGTAAGTGACTGGGTACCGTCCCTCTAGAACTGATGTTCATATCCCTGGCTCGCAAGCAGAGTTTACAAAGACCAAGGTCATCCTGAGAATGTGCAGATAGATTGCATGGTGGATTTGACCCTTGCTCCCCTATGTGTTTATACAGTGGAGCCAGGCCAGGCTGCATGCTAAGGGTAGCCTTAAGAGAGACAAAAAGGGCAGGGGCAGCCTAGGGCAGGCACATAGGAGGGCTGAGTATCCTGGTGTCTTCTCTGTCACCAAGTCTTCATAGATGATGGTAGAGATAAGGGGTCAGGGGTGGGCAAAACAAACCGTATTCTCCATAGCTTCCAATTTCTGCTCTCCATAGCTTCAAAATCCCTTTCTTCTTTTCTGCAGACTTTATTTGGCCTTAGATGAGGTATGGAGAAGGGAGCCATAGATCCCCCCAAAATACACTTAGCCTTCCCACTGGGACTCGTTTTTGGTTGTAGATAGTCCCACAATCCATGCCAGCTACTGTGAAGAAGGGATGTCTAGACTCAGACTCCCCATTCCTCAGTTCAGTTCCAAGCAATCGCTTCCACTCTGCTCACCCTCCTCTTCCTTACAGACACTCATTGCTGAATTCTCTGCTACTTTTGCTGCTCCTCGTACCTACTAAATGATCACTCCCTTAGGACCCCTAGGGTATACCTTGCTTGCTTCAGCTTCCTGGAACTGCCCACCCCCAGGAGGTTCTAGCCCAGCTCCAGCTCTACCTGCAAAGGGGAGCAGTAGAAGACAGCAGCTGGGTCTGACAGTGGGTAGAGGCTCTGGAGCTCATGCAGCCAGAGACCTGACAGCACCCTTGGCATTGCCTCTCTGGCAGCTGCCCATCGCCCTTTCTCATCCCTGTCTTCCAGGAACAAGTGGACTCACTTGGCTCGCTATAAAAAGCAGAAGTCATGGTGAGGACGAGGAGGAAGAGAAAGAGGGCAGCCACAGAGACCTTCATCCTCTCAGTGGGGTAGAACTGCTTCAGTGGAGAGCTGAGCAGAGGTGTCTACCTTGCTGCTGGTCATCCACTCTCCGATGGCTCAGCTCTCTGGACTCTGACCGCTTCAGAGTACAGGGAGGAGGAGAAAGATTGGGGCTCTGTATTGGCTGAAAGGGAGGGTGAGTTTGGCAGGATTTGAATTCATGTGAAAGGATGGCCAGAGGACTGGCAGCAAGGGTGTGTCTGCCCTACCTTACTAATGCTTGCCATAGTGAAGTGGTGATTGTTACTCCACCTGGCCACTGACCCTTAGAGAGAGTAACTAATCTGCCCAAGGTCCCATGGGCAAGAGGTGGATGAGGCGCAGTATTGCGAAGCAAAGTCATGTGCTTTCACCATTTTACCTCCCACTATCTTGGTGCTGGGGAAGGAGGGAAGGATTGAATGCCTCAGTTTCCTTCTGGTGGTTGGTCTTGGGGCAGATGCACATAAAACAGGATTAGAGAGGGGCTAGGGATTTAGCTCAGTGGCACCGCGCCTGCCTCAAAAGCGCAAGGTCCTGAGTTCAATCCCCGGTACAAAAAATAAAATAAAATAAAGTAAAAAGCAGGATTAGAGAGAGCACAGACTGAGGCACAGGCAGGGTCTGGTGGCCTCTGAAAAGAATGTCCCCCATCCCCAGTGCAGGGACAAATGATTGAACCCATTTTTTTATATCACAGATCATGCTATTAATATTTCAATAAAACAGTACGCCTGATCTCTGGGTCCCTGTTTGTTACTGAGGCGCTTGGTTTGTCAGTATTCTTATTTATCTCTTTGGACCTTTGGACTCTGGGCTGATTTTTAGGTGCAGCTGGCTGATCCCTCCTGGGGCTGCGTCATCTACCCCTGGGGCTGTGACCAATATTGACCAGCAGAGGGCGCTCCAACGATATACCTGATAACCAGTGTATGTGGTCCAGAGTTCACCTTCTGTCTGTCCGGCCTGGTCTCTGGCTGGGTCTGTCCCACAGAACCTTCTCTCTTTGGATTTCCTCAGGACCTGCTTCTAGGTTGGAGGCAGCAGTAAGAGAAGTGAGAGAAAATATAGGGGCGTTTTCTGTGAAGAGACTGTGAGCTTTAGAGGCATAGGGGAAGTGTTGCAGAGTTGAGAAAAGAGGAAGGCAGGGGCAGAACAGGGAATATGTGGAAACTTAGGAAACTTGCTGCTCGGAGTGACAGCTCATATACAGCTAAAAGGTGATGCGGTTATTCCTGGAGGGTTCAAGGCAGTTAGTGGTAGTGAAGCTGTGGTTTTCTGTTAGGGCAGGGAGGGTGTGTATGTGGGGTACCCCTTTGACCTCCGTTTATTGGAAGTGAGGAGATCTGAGGATGCCTTGTTGTGCCTTTGGGATGCAGAGCCCCTTCTAAGCCTTGCCATGGCCCCAAACCCTTGCCTGTGACAGGCTGGAGGCCAGGGAAGAGTGGTCATGGTTCCTGCAATGGACATTACTCTCATGCCAAGAAAACCAGATTGTCCTTGAGCTCTGGAGATAAGTTTGAGAACCTGTTCCTGGAGCACAGGCCGCTTCTCGATTCCTACCTGTCCCCTTTTTCCTTCTCTTCCTCCTTTTGCACCTGGTACCTGTCAGGCTTCTGCTAGGCCTTGTGGGTGATACAAATAAAGCAATATAGTACAGATTGGTGTAAGTAAGTTAGGGGAAGAGACAAGATAAATGTGTGCATGAAACATTCCTAGCCTATATAGCAGCGAAGAAAGGCCTCAGGAGCAATGCACACGCACACACACACACACACACGCATGCATGTGTGAGTACACAGAAGAATCTGAAATCTGACTGCTGAGGAGAGGCCTTCACGAAGATTCATCTTTAAAATCAGTTGGTGAATTCTAGCTTTATACTTGTGGTAAAGCTTCAATAAGGTGGTGCAAACAGACTGCTTAGCAGAGTGCTTGGCATGTGGAGACCACTAACACAACCATATGTGTTGTTAGTGTTGGTGGGGAGGTGGCTTTTACCTTAAATGTCTTTCTCACACTCTGCTTAGCTTCCCACACTCCCCATCACAGGCCTGACCCTTTGTTTTTCACCAGGATCTGGTAAAACTTCTGCACAGTGAGGCTTGTTGCTGAGGATGCCATGTCCAGGCAGGGCTCGTGTCCCTGTCTACTGCTAGTTGATAAATTCAGGAGAAATGAAGGCAGGGAAGGGCGTGAACTGTCTTTAATTCAAGATAGCGCAGCTTGGGGTGGGGGGTGGCACTGGGCAGAGGGGCAGGTGGAAGAGGCTTTGGCCTCTTCTCTTTAGGTCACTGAGCTGTGTCTTCTCCAGTGCTTCTGGATCACTCAGTTCTCCTCCAGGTCCTTCAGGTAATCCTGGACCCACTCATTTTTGGGGTTGGCACAGATGGAATGGCCCTTTTTGGTGATGAAGCTGCAGAACAAGAGGGCAAAAAAATCACATATTGAGGGGTCCAGCATCCCGGAAGAAAGCCTGACCTCCCTCCTGCCCTCCCACAATGTCCACTGACCTAGACCTTCAGTGCCTTTGTCAGAGGCAGCTCAAAGCCAGGTTCTTCTCAGAGACATGCTCGTCTCCCCACAGGTCCCGAGTCTGTGTCTCCCACCAGGAAGGTTCCTCATGTCTCTTCCTCCCTTCCCCTGATGCCTCCCTAACCCATGGGGCCAGCTTCTAGGTGACTCTCTGCAGGCCTCAGCCAGAAAGGCCCTAGACTGCCCCTCCACTGCCTCTCCATCAGACACATCCACATCCTCCTTGCCTCCTCTCCCCAGGTCCAGCTAGTCCCTGTCCCCCAGGGTGGTGTATGGTGCCACCTACACAACTCCAGGCTTGGGACACTCGCTGCTGGTCTCATAGTAATCCACAATTCGATGATGTGGGACGCTGTGGGTAATGTAGGAGAAGCAGCACTCCGCCGGGTGGAAAGGGCCTCCTGAGGAGAAAGTGTGGAGGACACTGAGGTGGGGGCCCTCATTAAAGGCCATGTTGCCAGCTTCTTCTGCAATCCAGGAGTACTGTGGAGAGGGAAGGAAGCAGGAGACAGCCTCACAGAAGTTAGGGAGATGGCTATGGAGGAACTCAGTCTTTTTCTCCCTCTCCACAGCATTCTTCTGGCTCCTCTTTCCCTCCTTCATCAACTGCCCTATTCGTTTCCCCCAACTCCTTCTGGAAAAACAGGGTGATGACTTTCTACTCCAAGCTTGAAAAGTAACAAACCTCTGGCTGCTCAGTGAGCACAACTTTCCCTGGGGGACAGACTCACAGAGAGGCCTCGTGACTTGACTAAGGTCACACAACCCACACGGCTTACTCAGGAAAAATGCTCCTCTTTGGAGTACAGTGGACCCTCGAGTTATGATCAGCCTGCATATGAACAACTTGGGTTATGACCTGAAATTTAGTTTTAACTCATGACCAAAGTCTTGAGTTACAACCCGAATGCCGGCCACTTGTGCTTCCAGATGGTCTCAGATACAGATTTAACCCCTAAAGAGTTCTGGGAGGAACATTATAACATCCTTTCCCGTGTGAGGTTAATTGAGAAATCCCGGGCCAATGTCTCTCCAAGGACACTGAGACCTTCCTGGAATAAAGTGTGGCCTAAAATTATACAGGAGAGAGACTCTGAAGGCAACTGACCAAATTTAGTTACAACCAGCCCTCAGGAACAAATTGAATTTGTAAGTCTAGAGTGCACGGTATTTGGAAGAAATGTGGACAGTGAGAGGTGTATCATTTAGGAACCAGACCCAGATTCTCTCAGTCTCTCATCCTGTTTCCACTGAACCCATCCCCTGCAGAAAGGGAAAATGTTGACACCAAGCCTCGAGCGCAATGATCATGGAGTCAGACACCCAAATTCTAACCCAATCTCATCTTTGCTTTCTTTTTACTGGAACGGTTTCACTTCCCCTGTCAATTTCTTCCATGATAAGTGAGCCTTGGGGCAGTGTCTGTGTCTGCCCCCCCTTCTTTTCTTTGCTGCATGGTGGCCTTGCTGGGAACCGCACAGATGCACAGTGCCCTGGGCCCTGCACACACCCTAAGCCAGCCCAGCCAGCCCACTGTGGCCAGTAGTTGCGCCTACAAGTGAAGGCCAAGATGGCAGCATCCAGGCACCACAGCCGCCACATGCGCCACACCACCCAGGCGCTCCAAACGGGAGTTCACACTCGGCCCACACCTGCTGCCCCACTGGGGAGCCACCTGGACTGCATCCCCCAGGCCGGCTTGATGCTGCCCGGCTTCCTGTAGGGGATAGGGAACGGCAACCCGTGAAGGCCTTGAGGGAGAGGCCCAGGCAGGTGTTGTGGCCTTAACCTTGACAGAAAGGGCCAGAGTACTAGAGAGCAAGGCGGCCTGGATATGTCTGACGCGCTCTGGCCTGTGGTTCTCATACTGAGCTTCCTGAGCTCTTGGGGGTTTGGGCACTGTTTGGAAGCACCCTTGGTTTTGAGAGTAGTGTCGTGAAGATTGTAGCCTCTTCAGCCCTTTTCCCTGTTTTACATACTGGCTGTGTGGGAGATTTTTCTTGAAGAAAAAATTTCATGGATTATGTGATTTTTCAGCTATTTTCCGACTGTGAAATGTCATAGCTCTTACAGGGGATACCAGGGAGTGACAGTGATGTCACCCGAATCTAGTATTATGGATGTAATGGGATGGGTGTGGTAGGCCAGCGACTCTTTACAAACAAGCAAGTGCTGTGCTTATACAGGGGAAAATCAGATCTGTGCATGTCATGTGACTAAACTGGGCGGAAATGTGAGTGTGCACTGTGGGGGACCTCAGAGGTCACTGAGGGTGAGCAGATGCTTGGGTGGAAGGGAAAAGACCTGATCCTGATATCCAGCACCATTCCAGGTAGTATCCTCACTAGCCAACAAATGGACTATGGGATCCCCTGGTCCCAAGCCCACTCAGGGATCTGACTCTCACCTCAGCCCTCTCAGCTGACAAGTGACTTTTCAGAGAGGCAAATCAGACTGTCCAGATTGCCACTAATTTTAGACTAACTTTATTTCAACAACAATTTACATTTCCTTGAGTTTCTGAAAATGAAATGAGATAAAATGGAAGGGTGGTTGTCTATAAAGGCAGCTTATCCTAAAAAAAAAAGGACCAAAAAGTCATCCAGGCACTGGATCATCCCACACTGCTGTATCTCTCCCATCCACACCCAACCTATTTTCTGACTTTTCAGCTATTTTCTGACTGTGAAATGTCATAACTCTTACAGGGGACACCAGGGGGTGACAATGATGATGCCCGAATCTGGTATTATGGATGTAATGGGATGCTGGAGGGCCAGCACAGGGCTAACTGATAATGGAAGCAGCTGGGCTCAAACCTCAGGAGGCCAGTAGACAAAAATGGCTTTGAGGGGCTCCTCATATCCCTGGGGATAATACCCCTAATGATTGGGTTACTGTTATGCTTGATTGCAGAGAAAGGATTTGAGGGACTGGAGAGGCAGGCTGGCCTTGCCACATGGCCTTGGGGGGACAGATGAGGATGAAGCCAGTCTGAGAAGATCCAGACCTCCTTCTAGAGCGCCCGTCATCTCCCCAGCCACCGTACTCCTGCTTCTTTCCCCTATAGGGACTAGGAGGAAAGGAAGACAAGGTGTTTCACTCACGTGAGGAGGACTCAGTCTTGGCCCCTAGGGTGACAGTGATGATGAAGAAGAGGAAGGAGATGGTGGCCACGGAGATCTTCATCCTCTGGAGGTGCTGCAGAAGGAGAACTGGCCTGCTGGGAGCTTCTGAGGCTCTTGGGGCGAGGAGGCATTGAGAAATGATCATTGAGGCAAGATAATAAGGGAACTAAGACTTTGAAAGGAAGTAGAAGAGCAGCAGATACCTCAGCAGTTTCATATCCTGCACACTTACAGAGGGTGGTGGGAAGGAAGCAAGGAGAGCCAAGACTGAAGGGAGGAAACTGCCTCCCATCCCCAGTGGGAAGGACTCTTTGGATAAGAGCCTTTCAGTAGGCAGAGGCCTCATTCACAGGGGCTGGCCCGCTGTCTTGGGCTTAGGAAAGGATCTCAAGGTTGGGAAGTGTTCCGTGCCTGATTCGAGCTCCAGGCCTCAGGACAAGGCTATGTGGGTCCTGATGATTCAGGATCTGCTCATCTGGAGACCAGAGGCCATTTGGGGTAATGAGATGAGGTCTGGACCCCTCAAATCAGGTCTTACTGATTAGGGTGAGGAAATCCTCACTTAACCTCTGAAGCAGAACCCGTAGCTCCACCCTAATCTCTCTCTCATTCACCACACTCTGGGGTGAAGAGTAATATCATGTCCAGTAGAGAACACATTTATGTAATGGTTGCTGTACACACTAGTTGTTATCCCCAAAGGCTTTGTGAATATTAGCCCACATAATCTCTATGAAGAGTTAATCTTTCTAAAATTCCTGTTGAGCAAAGAGGCTGAGAAGCAGATCCCGAGATTTGACAGTTGATAAGTGGAACTGGGGTGCAAACGCAGGCATTCTGGCCCCCAAGTCTGTGTGCTCTTAACAGACATGGGAGCCCAACTATGCACTCCAAAAATCCCCTGGCTGGCATGGATTCTCTATCAGGTCTTCAGTTTTACCCCTTTCTGAGCTTAGGAAGTGGATTCCTTTGGGACCTTCTTCTGCTTTCTGATTTTTGTTGTAGAGGAATTTGGAGGGAAGTTTAGAGAAAGCCTAGTGCAGGATCGCTATAGATTTCATCAATTAGTGAGGGGCTGGAGTTCTGTTCTGGGCACCGTTCTGAAGCCATCCAGGCACATTAGCCAAAAGTGCTGTGACTGGTGTATGATTTCTATTACAGTCCAGCTTGCATTCTTCGAGGACTCCTGAGGTTACCCTAAACAGGCCATGCACTGAGTGGAAGCCAGGGCTCACACAGACCCAGTGACTTGCTCACGTCCACTCAGTCATCTGGCTGCAGGACAGATTCCCCCCTCTACAGATTTCCAGCATAGCAGCCTTCACCATGCTCTTCCTGGAGGCACTTCCTCTATCTTCCTTGCTGTTGTGGTCCGATAGCTGTTTAATCTCTCCTTACTGGAAATCATAAAGACAAGAAACATCTATTATTTATTTTTGTTATTTCACACAGAGCCAAGCACATAGTAGGTGATTTATAAATACATCTTTTAAAAGAAGAATGAATAAACTGACCTATGTGTATACATATGTATATGACAAGAAATGGCTGAATTCTCACAGTTAGGTGTGGAAACAGTCATTAGTTAGACATTTCCTATGTTTGTTCTCATCCATAACAACATTATTTAAGCTCCTGAAATAAATGATAACAGTTGTCATTAGGGACAATCTCAGGAAACAAGTTATTCCTGGGAAGAATATGCATTCAGAAGAGATAATGTTTACTTTATTGCCATGGATTTTTAGCTGACCTGCTAAATTGCTGCCAAGAGGCTCACAGAATTATCCCTTTCTCAGCAGTTACTGAATTTCTACCCACATCCGTGTGAATATGCTAACAACTATACTAAACAATTCAGGGAATTAATGAGAACGAAGGTTTATTTCTGGCACGTCACAGTCCACTGTGGCTCAGCAGTGGGATGGTGGTATGTCAAGAAGAGCTGGCTGTTTTGTGCCCTCACTCAGGAATCAGGGCTGCTTCTGTCTTGTATTACCACCCTTTCTAGCACAAGGCCTCCCAGCTTGCTCGAGGAAAGGCATAGGAGGATTGGGGGATTTTCATGGACCAGGTCTGGAAACCCTATAAATTACCATCACTCACATTCCATGTCTAACATCAAGACATCTAGCATTAATCTAATGACAAAGGGATGGAAAACATACATCATCTGTATAGCTAGGAGGAAACGGGAATAGCATTAGTGACCACATCCCTTCTTTGCCACAATATCATATGGATACTTTGGCCATTTCCTCGTCCTACTGATTCAGATTTCTGGGATGGCACCTAGCAATCTGTGTTTTAAAAAGCTCTCCCAATAATTCTTAGGCATGCTAAGGTTTCAGAAACATTTATCTATAATACAGTTTTGTAACTGGTGTACTTCAATTATATTGGTCTATTCAGTTCTTGGGCAGCTCAACTAGGGTATGGAGAGACTGAGTGCCAGACTGCTTGCTTCCAAATATAAAGTTTCATCTTTTCTCTCCAGAGTTCCATAATATTTTGGAGATTTAGTGATGAATTAGATGTGGTTCTAGTATTCAATTGTTATTCTTATTTTCGGTCTTTTCTGTGTATTGAAATACACTTGATGGGCAGCAATCTAATGTGCTCTCCTCTCATGGTTTTCCTAATGCCTAGCACAGTGTGTAACATAAAGGAGACAGTAATTGTTTGACTGTAAATATCCATTTTAGGATACTAAAGAGAGGAAGATAGGTGCATGTGGCTGGGATGTTGTGGGAAAGGTTTATGGTAGCACTGAATTTCATCCCTCAAGATTGGATGCAGTGTTGCTGGACAGAATTTGGAGGAGAGCATTTCTGGCAGAGCGCATCCTGCAAAGTGGGAAAGCAAAACAGAACATGCTGTTTTTGAGGAACCGTGAAAAGAGTGTTAGGCGATTACCCTAGAAATGACATGTCCCCTCCTCCCCTGTGCTTCAAAGATCTTCTGTGAGTGACCAGGTGCTTGGTTTGAAAGGAAAGTCTTGGTTTTCACCTCTCCTTTCTGTTGAGCTGCCATTGCTGGGACCCCACACCTTGACAAAGGGATACTTGGTCCTCTGGCAGCCATATTGCTCAGGTGCTCGATGTCCCTCATTTCATTCTTCTGAGCCAAGAACGTTGCTTGTCAGTGAGCCAGTGAACTAACACATTTCTCTTAGGTCTAGCACAGTTTTAATCCAACAACCCTTTGACATTTCCTCCGAGTCTGTGCAACAAAGTCTCGATGGAGAATCCAGAAGTTTCTGAGTTGCCATTTCCCAGTTATATATTTAAGCCTCAGTGGACTGGTTTTAACTCAAACTTCTGAATTCATCAGCATTCAGGGAAGTAATAAGAATAATGAGAAAGATCATAGATGAACCTATGAATCTAGAATCCTGAGTGTTTGTCTTTGTTTCTTTCATCTCCAATCCAATTAGATGATGGAAGAGATATAAAAATAAAATTTTATTCATAGTAGCAATAGGGAGTCAAAAATGATACAAAGTCACCATAAGGTGAAATATTTCTGTTCTGTATTAAAGGACATGGATCAATTTGATGGCTATTATAGTTTAGATCTAGAATAGTTTAGATCTAGAATAGTCCCCCAAAGCCTCATGTGTTCGGAGGTGGGCTTTTGGAAGATGGTTTTATCATGGGGGAAGTATACTTATCAGTAGATGAATCCACTGATGAGTTCATAGCTGACTCACTGTTAGGAGGTGGGGCCTGGTTGGAGGTGGGTCACTGGAGGCTTTACCTGGAAGGTTACATCTCCCTCCAGGCCTCCTCCCTTCTCTCTTCTTCCTGACTGCCAAGATGTGAGCAACTTTTTTTCTGCTATGCCTCTCTGCCATGTTGTTTCCGTCTTGGAGCTGGCTGACCATAGAATGAACCCACTGAAACTTTGAGCCAAAATAAACCTCTCCTTTAAGTTGTGGGTGTTGAATATTATGTCTCAGCAGTGAGAGAAGTGATTAAGACAATGGTAAATCATAAAAAGCCCCCCAAAACATGTACCTTATTATATAAGTGAGGAAGAAGGCTATTGAAAAAGAGGGTTTTCTCAGCAGGAGCCTGGTTACCCTGAAAATCAGTTAGTGCTGGCAGAAAAAATTTGGCTTGAGTGACCTTGCCAAGCTCCCACTTTGAGACAGCCACACGCATGGTTTGCCCTATGGTAAAGCTACAAACAGTTCTATGAGTAGGAAAGGATAGATTTCAACTGAGGGAGCCTTCAAAGGGTAACACAGATCACAGTGAGAATTGGGTAGTTGCTTGGATCACTTCTGATCAACGACAAGAAGCCTCATCTCACTGCCTCGCTGTGTCCCTGAGAAAGTAAGCCAGTTTTCACTCTCTCCTTCCCCCTCACCCACCAGAGCTCCTGTAATCAAAATCTGCATTTGCATCCAGGGACTAGCATAGATACAAGCCTAGGGACTTGTATCTGTGCTGGGAAGTGTCATGGGAGAAGAGAAAGGCATCTCTGGAGGAGTGAAACATATTAAGGCAGTCTTCCTGGGTATAAGTGTCCCAGCTAGCCTGCCTGTTTACTCACACCTCTTAAAATAGCATCTCTAAGCAAGATAGGAAACCCTGCATGAGAATTACCTGGAATGCTAGCTTATACACCTGTGCTTGACCTCTTATTCCTCAATCCTCTCCTGTCCATGCCTCCACTCCTGCATCTGGATTCAGGCTTCCGTTCAGGGAAGAAGATGGTGAGGACAGACCTATAAAGCCATAGAGAAAATCCATACTTTTTTTCTTTCTTTTTTTTTTTTTTGGGTACCGGAGATCAAACTCGGATCCTTACGCTTGTGCAGCAGGTGACGAATCCATACTTTCTTATTAAAATCTTCATTTATATATATAAGCAGATGATCAATAATAACTAGACATTAAGAATTACTAGTAGCATGGGAGAGAAAAAAGGACCAAGATGAACAGAAATATTCCACAAGAAAGAGAAGAAAGCAGAAAAGAAAAAACTCTTACAATTTTATTTTTAGAAAGATTTAAGAAGATATTGCATCTACAAAATAATAATGAGTTACTGTGAAGAAGGAGTAATCTGAGCTCAGCAAAGAATTCTTTTTGTGTGTGTGTGTTGGGGATCAAACTCAGGACCTTGCGCTTGCAAGGCACGTGGCTGCACCACTGAGCTAAATCCCCAGCCCAAGAATTCTTGATAATTGAAAAAGGGACATTGACTAAATACAAAAGAAACTTTCTATAAAGCAGGATGAAAAATATAAAATACGAGAGACAATATATTCTCTTTATGAGTCTCTCTTTATGAGAGTCATAGTTTTTATAGTAGATTCATAAAGATAGATGCACAAATCCCAATATTTGCCAGTTGTTCCAGAAATCAACGACAATATGAATGGATGGAAGAAAATGAGGAAATGAAAGGAAAAAAATTGAGTTAAAATAAGACTGTATCTTTGAGGCAAAGCAGGGATAATAAAAAAAGGACACAAGATGCATTTTGATAAAATGTTAGAAATTCAAGGGTGAAAAGAATATTCAAAAAGTTCCCAGAAGATCTAAAAGTATATTTTTAAAGGAATAAGAAACCAACTGATTTTAGAATTTTGGCACTGGGCGAGGTGGTAGAAGGCAACTGAGAACTATCTACAGGGTTCTGAAAGAACATATTTATTTTTTAAATTTTATTTTACTGTTTGTGGTACTAGGGATTGAACCCAAGGCCTTTGCACTGAGCTACATCACCAACTTTTTCTTAGTTTTCATTTTGAAAGGAGATTCCACTAAGTTGCTAAATTCTGCAGGCTGGTCTCAAATTTGCAATCTTCTTGACTCAGCCTTCCAGAGTGCTGGGGTTACAGGTATGTGTCACCATTGTCAGCCAAGAAGATGATTTTAAATTTGGACTTTCATGTACGGGTAAACTGTTATTCAAATCTAAAAACAAATGATTTTGGGCATCCAAATTGCAGAGAGTTTATTATTCATAGCAATTGGAGTTCTTTGTGGCAAACCTGTGGAAATTGACCTTGATTGATTCAAGGAAAAAGAAACTTACTGCAAAAATTTGGGGTAATGCACAGATTTGTCAGGAAGGCTTGGAAAATAGGTAGACACCTACACAGACTAGCTCCAACGCCATAGCCAAATCATCCCTAGAAGCCATCTTATGTGGGTGCTGGCCCCTGTGCTGCGCACTGCACTAGCAGGGCTGGCTAAACTCTTACATTGCCCATGTCTGGTGTGTGAAGGCACCATTGTCTCTGGAATCAGGAGACACCTGCGTGGAATCCCCCCCCCCCCCCCCCCCCCGCCGCCGCCGCCACAACACTCGCAGCAAGCCCACAGCTTGCTCTGGAAGGGAGCAGCAGAATGGCCAATGTGAGTCAAATGTGCCTGCCCTGGGTACCACAGGGGAAGAGAGTGTTTGCCTTTGCCATCTTTATAGTTTATAGTAGGAGACAGATCTAGGATATTTGAGCCAAATGAAAAATGAACCCAAGGAAGGGGGAATGAACTGAGGTAAGCCATGAGAAGAAATCCCAGTATGACTGTTCTTTTGCAGGTCCAGAATCATTTCCCCAAGTTGGAATGGACATTTAGAAGGTCCTTGAAGAATGTTCCCTAGAATGAAGTAATTACGTAGCATGAAACAAATGGTGTGAATGTGTAAGTGCAAATACAGTGATAACAAAAATCAGGACTTCTTTCTCATCTAATGGAAATAAATATGGGAAAAACAGGAATCTACAAGAAATTATAATGGTTCAATCATTAAACAAACTAAAACATAGTGTGATTTGAACAAATAATGGGGGTAAAAAAATCTTTTCTGAAGTTGTAACTAAGCCTTCAAGGACTGACTCTCTAAAAAGAGATGAAATTTGTGTTTAATCTCTTTGGGATTTGGCAATTCTTTCAGTTTTATTATGGCTTATTTCTTTTCAAAATCCAAGAAAAGTTAAATTGAATACTCTTTATTAGATGCCTTACTTTTATAACCAAAGTGGCATAAAAAACTTGAAAAAAACGTTCAAGCCAGGAAGCTCATAGGAGGTGCAGAGGCAAGAGAGTTAAAGGGTAAAGTGGCTCGGTTTTCCTCAAGCAAGTTTCCTATTCTTGGAATTTGCCTTCAGTATTGTTATGCATTTCTGAACTGATGAATTTTCAGGGTCAGCACAGACCTGTTGCTTCTTCTTGGTAATAAAGCTGGAAGACAAAGAGAAGAATGATTACAAACTGAAGTGTCTTCTGCAGATGGTGGTGAGGAGCCCCACCCCTCTGCCCCCCAACTTCCCCACTCAACACAGTCTGCTCTTTCCATTCTCTGCAGAAGGCAGCTCGGGGCCAGCCTCCTCTCTGAGACCCTCTCTCAGTCTATGGGACTCCCTAGTGACCCTTGGGCATGTCCGTGGGCAGCTTTCTGCCTGCTCTCTCCTTCCTTCCTCCCCTCCCTTCTTCACTATGGGCCGGGGATGTAGCTCAGTGGTTGTGGCGCCTGCCTCCCAAGCACAAGGTCCCAAGTTCAATCCCCAGTACCAAAAAAAAAAAAAAAAAAAAGTAGTGCTCCTCTTCTTCACTAGAAATGTGTCATCTCGGATACCCTGCAGGCTTCTAGTAAGGACACAAGCTGCCCCCTACCCCGGCAAGACCCAAGGGTGGGACTTTTGGGGACATTTGCACATCAGTTTCTCCCACCAAGACCCTGCAGTCTCCCTGCAAACCCACAGTGGCTGAGTTTGATACTTACATGACACCTGGCTTGGGGCACCCACCGCTTGTCTCAAAATAATCTTCCATGAGTGTACACCGGATCCTTTGTGAAGTGTAGGAGAAGCAGCAGTCTTCAGCATGGAGTTGGGGCGCTGGTAGGGAAAGGAACACTGAAAGGGAAAGGACCATTGAAAGGTCAAGGTTTTTCCCTCAAGAAGGAGGTGGAGAAGGCCCAGGACTCAGAAAGGATGCTTCCTCCTCCTCAGCCAGCATCATCTCCTTGCTTCACACCTTCACCAGGGCTGAGCTGTGTGTCTGAGGGCACCCAGGATGGGCCCCAACAGGGCCTGAAGCATTTCCTCAGAAGGGGAAGACACCTGCAGACACCTGCAGGCATCAGAGAGCACCCTCTGCTCCCAGTGGGCAGACTCTCAGGTCAGCCAGGTGGGAACAGAGAAGGTATCTTTGGAGGAGGTATTAGAGACCTCCCCTGATCTTCCCTGGAGAACTGTACCCCCATCAGGGTGCTTTTTTTCTCCCCATCCTGTAAACAGGTAGATGAAGGCATAAGCTGAACTGCCCCCGTACTGCATTTAAATATATGCTGTAATGGAATATCTACCACTCTGAAATATTGGAAGTTCACTGTCTTCCATACTTCTTTTATCTCTGTATCTGGAAGAAATGGCGGGGAGAGAAATTTCTAGGAGGCATCTCTACTCACTCTATTCCTCACCTCATCATAAGGAATAGACTCTGATGCTGGACCATGTCACATGTCTGGGTCTAAGACCTCCTCCATTAGTGCCCTAAGATTTTTCAGGGACTGTTACGATTTAAATATGAACTGTCCCCCAAAGATTCATGCATTGAGGGCTTGACTCCAATGCAGAAATATTCAGATATTGGGTCTAAAGAGGTGCTTGGATCATAATGGCATTAACCTCATCAATTAGTTGATGAGTTCAGAGCTGAATGGGCTATTAGGAGGTGGGCCCAGTTGGAGGAAGTAGGCCTCTGGGAGCCTGCCTTTGAAGGGTACATCCTATCTCCAGCCCCTTTCTCTTTTTCTGGTTCCTTCTCTTTGTTTTCTGACTGCCATGAAGTGGGCTTTCCTCTACCATGTCCTTCTACCCTTCTGCCACAATGTTTCTATCTTGGAGCCAGCTGACCAAGGAGTAAAACCATGAGCCAAAATAAACCTTTTCTTCTTTAAATTGTGTATAGCAGTTATTTTGTTTCAGCAACAGAAAACTGACCTATACAGCGTCATTTTGAAAATATTTAATACATGAAAGCATTAGACTGACTCTCAAATACTAAAAGCTACAAATCTAACATGGATAAGTTAAACAAATATCTACATAATATGATACAGACTACAATTCTTTCCACACATTTCTGGAATTTACAGGACTCTGGAAACAGCAAGATTTTCATCAACTTATTTGATGGCAACATGTCCCTTGACGTGATGTAAGGCTATTTACAGTCTTTATTTATCTAACTTAGTATAAATATCTATATGTTTTTAGTTAAAGTATGTTCCCCAGATTCTACCAGGAATGTTAAAGTAATATCCAGGTATGTATTATTTTTCAAAACCAGAAAAATGCTTCATTCCAATTTACATTTAACCCCAAATTTTGTAGATGAAAGATTGTGGACCTGTATTATGTTAATTAGACAAACACAACTAAACATTTTAGGTTTATTATTTATTTATTTATTTTTGACAAGGTCTTTCTTTGTAGATCAGGCTGGCCTTGAACTCACTTAAGGTAGCCCAGGCTTGCCCTGAACTCTCAGCAGTCCTCTTGCCTCAGCCTCCAAGTGCTGGGATTACAGGGAGGAGCCACAACACCCAGTTTAGCTTCTTAAATAATTCCAGATGAGTTGTATTTAGTAAGGCATATGAGTACTTCTTAACATGTTTGATATGTTGTGGATAGGCTTTCCAAAAGAGAAAGAAAAAAAAAAAAGAAAAAATATCTGAAACAACTTTGTCTTTTCATAAGTACTTCTTAACTAATTCATATCCCAATTTCTCCACTTACTAGCTGTGTGATATTAAGCAAGTTATTATTTCTATGCCTCACTTTTCTCATTTGTAAAATGAGAATAATAACATGTAAAAACTGCATAAAATTGCTGATGTCCTCCTGTTTTATTTTCCTTCAAGAATGGTAGATTTACATTTGTTCAACCCAGTATTTACCTTGAAGGGTTGTTGGGGGAATCAATATGTTAATGTCTAGAGAACAGTTAGAATAGTGGCTGCCTGGCACACAAAAAAAGTATTAGATAATTATTTAAGTAAAAAACAAAAATGGGGGCCGGGGATTTTTCTCAGTGTTTTTGCCGCCTGCTTTGCAAGCACAAGGACCTGAGTTTGATTCCCCAGTACCAAAAAAAAAAAAAAAAAAAAAAATGGTTATGTGACCATCAATCATTAGATAATGTATTTCTCTCTTTTTTTAGCAAAGCCTTTATTGGTACATTTTAGATATGCATAATGATAATACTTAACATAGACACTTTGCACCTGTACATGATAATGTGTGTGTGTGTGTGTGTGTGTGTGTGTGTGTATATATATATATTTTTTTGGTACTGGGGATTGAACTCGGGTCCTTGTGCTTGCGCAGCAGGTGGCGAAACCACTGAGCTAAATCCCCGCCCCTGTATTTCTTAAGTAAAAACATTAGAATGGTTAGATGACTCAGTTATGTTTAAAAAATTTTTCTGTATCTTATGATGTTTTGACATCTTATAAGTCTTGACAGCTGGGGAGACACTGCCTCTCCCAGGATTAGTCAGTTCTTAGAGATAGCAAAGGGTTCAAACCAACTTGTGCTGAGCACTTACACCTAACCACCCCCTTTATCTAACCCTCAAGCACCGTCCCAATGCTTCCCCTGCTCCAAGTCATCTTAAAGCCAGGTATCAGACAGCTTGAGACAATCCCTACCCGCAAAGCCTGCTGGACATATTCACACTAATGCCTCCTAACCTGGATATCACGCTTTGCCCTGACTGTCAGGAACCCAAAGAAAGGCTCTTACATAAGTTTTCCCTCTTGTTTATGCCCATTGACCCAAACCTAGTACTTCCTGTGGCCTTGTAAGTTTTTTTTCCCAAATAGCATTGGTTTCTCTGTATTGAGACTTAGTCACCTGCATAAATGAAAACTCTAAGTGTTCAAATGAGACTGTGACCTGGGGTGAGTTACTTGCCTGGCCAGTCTCACTTTCTCTCAAAATGACAGTTTTATACTAGATGATACACAGCAGTTCTAACATCATAGAACTCTATACTTCTTTCTGTAAACTACACTAATTTTTGATTTTGGTAGCGGGAATTGAAGCCAGTTCCTTTGCACTGAACTATAGGCTCACCACCCTCTTTTAAAAAAATCTTTTATTTGGAGACAGAGCTTGCCAGGTTGCTAAGTTGCCTAGGCTAGGTTCTAATTTGCAGTCTTTCTGCCTCAGCCTCCTACAGTGTTAAGATTACAGGCATGCCCCACCACACACGGTGTTTTTGAACAAGCTAAACTGTCAGCTAGGAGAAGGTATCAAATAATTCTGGTTATGAAAAAGGAGACAATTGTTTCCCCAAATGAGGCCAGTCATCAGTGTACAGTTTTTCTCAGGGAACAAAGCCTGCCAACTGAGGTGGGGTATGTACCTTGCTGCTGCTCTCAGGTGAGCTCTACACCCATGTCTGGGATGAAGAGTAGTTGTGGGGTGCAGTGTGTATCTCCTCCCCTGACTGAGTTTCTGCAACCCTGGCTAACAGTGAGAAGGCTCAGCTGACTCACCAAATTTGATCTGGGCCTGGGTTCCAAGGGCAGCAGCAAGGATGAGGAGGGAGAGGGCAGCTATGAAGACCTTCATCCTCGTGGTGGGCAGGCAGAGCTGGCCTGAGACTCCTGGGTTCACGGCTCCCGGACTCCTTGACCCACTCTGGCATTTATATGAGCTGGATCAGGAAGTACCAGATGCTATTTGTTCTTTGTCTATATAATAATCAACATGCCATTTCTAAAAGAGGGAACACGGCTGAGAATACATCAGGAAGTAGAGAGCAAGAGTGATTTGGGGGCTTTCCCAATTCTTTCAGTAGATTCAGGGAAAGAGAATACATATTTCTAGGATTCTTCCTCTAGGAGATTCATGTGATCCTCTAAATCTGATTGCAGGGTGGGGCTGGGGGACTCTCAGACATCCCACCTCGAGGTTGGGCTTTGGTGGGCGCTGTCTTGGGCCCTTCTCCATTTCTAGTCCTGGAGTCAAACCACAAAGGAATGGAAAGGTAAGAGAGCCTACCAAGTTGGCCACTATAATGGACAGTGGGGGTGTCTCAAGGTTAGGAGCCCAAGATCTTCTAGTTGTAATGATCTCAAGGCCTAACCATTCCATCCTGGGCTTTCAAATGCCCAGAAATCTTACAATCCAGGGTGACCACCAGAGGAAATGCTCTAACACATGAACTTGATTCTCATGAATCTGCCAGTGACTTCTCAAGGACTCCAAAGTTCTCATCTATGTGCAGAAGGCTGTAGGGAACAGGGAAAGGGGACATTACTAGAGCCTCTGCAGTAAGTCCTAGTCTCCTGCAAGCCATGGCAGTACACGGTGAATTAACTTATTATACAGGAAAGGTAGAAAAATGAGACTTTGAGAAAAAGCTGAGCTTTAGGCCTGATCGGTGCTGCTCTGGGTGGCAAAGACGAAAGCCCCCAGTTTACCCCACCTTTTATTCAGTACATCAGGAGAAACAGATGTAACAAATGACCTGCAGAGAGTTCAGTACATCGGGAGAAACAAAGTGTAACAATCCAAGAACAATGAGGAACTGAATAGATGTTTGTTCCTCCCAGGATGTCTTCAGCTGGTGTGATCTCATCCTGGAGCATCACAGCATCACCGGATCACTGTGGTCTCAGTTGTGACCAGAGGCCAAAATGGAATTATGTCTCGGAATTCCATAGCTGGGCTGTAGGCAGGAGAACTAGGCTAACCAAATGATTTTACCCTAAAATTATGTAGCATTGCTCCCGACAGAAGCCCCTTCAGAATCAGGTTCTCCTGGCATGCACAGTTCCTCTACTTTCCAATGTAATGGCATTTTAATGCATATTAAGTATAACAGTTAAATTTGCATTTATGAATTTAGAGTTTCTTTTTTTTCTTTTGGATTGAGTATATATATTTCAGGATGTCAATATTTATGCATAATGGATAAATTTTCCTGGTGTTTATACTAATTCCTACTGTCTCATTAACTCTGTTCGGCAGTCACCTCTGCCAGGGAGACTTCTTGGCTCTTGCTACCCCTAGGCTGAGCCAGGTGTCTCTTGTAAGTGCTTCCACAGCATCTGGTGCTCAGATTTATTGTAGCCCCAGTTATATTCTATTTTAAATGCATATTAATGTCCTCTCCCTATATAACAAGGTTTTTGTATGTATGCATGTATGTATGTATTAACAGAACACATCGCATAGATCTGTCCTCTTAACAAATGTCTAATTGTGCACATACAAGGTCCTTGAAGAGTATCTTTAAGGACAGAGTAGTGACCATAAACCAGTGGTGTTGAGTTTTCAAGAACAAGTGCAGAATGATGATAATGAAATGGTGATAAGTAATTCTCTTTTGGTTAATAGGAAAAAAGTCAATTAAAATTTTTTGGAAATAAGAATCTGTGTGAGGTTATCATGGGTCAGATATTAGGCAAATGCTGCCTGTGATCCCAGCACTCTGGGAAGCTGAGGCAGGAAGACTGCAAGTTCAAGCCCAGCCTGGGCAACTTAGTGATTTAGCAAGACTGTCCAAAAATAAAAAATAAAGAGGGCTAGGGATGTAGCTCAGTGCAAAGGCCCTGAGTTCAATCCCCAGTACTGAAAAAAAAAATTAAGCAAATAAAAATGTGTCATTTGAGCAAATGCGGTAAAAGACACTTTTTTTTCTAAATTGTCATCAAATCTTCAAAGACTAGCTGTTATAATAGAGAGAAGATAAAGAAGATAAAATAATGTGAAGTTGTGTTTAATCTCTTTGGGGTTACAATAAATCTGAGCTTTTGGGATTATCTCAGAACTTTTCCCCCCCCAATAGTGACTTATTGTTACAAAGGTTATTTGGTTATAAATTTTTCTCCCATTGATTTCTTAGGCAAATCACACTGAAAATAGGCATAGATTTTAAACTTTTTTTTCAAGTAAAGTAATTTTGTTATTTAGAATTTGGTGCTATCTTTTGGATTTTATGGGATAGTTAATCAAGATGTACTACTTATAAATATAAACTTATTTGTTTTAATAGAGGTGTATATAAAGTTAATATCTACTCCATCTCTAAATGTTTTCTTTAACATCCTCTAACTTTAGATGAAAAATCTCTTTGGACCATGCATCTATTAAGAAAAACATTTAAGGGCTGGGGATTTAGCTCAGTGGTTCCAGCACCTCCCTTGCAAGTGCAAGGTCCTCAGTTCGATCCCCAGTACCAAAAAAAAAAAAGAAAGAAAAACATTTAAAACTGAGAAATAGACAGAGGAATAACTGCTTGCCTTTCTAGTCCCACGCCACATTTCCTTAAACCTATAGGAGAATGTGCTTTTGACTGATGTTCTATTTACTACTGATCAGGCCCTAGACTTTTTGAAATTATATATTAACTTGAAAAACTTTGTCTAGCATAAATACAAATGATTTCCATTCATTAGACGATGATCCTAAAAGTTACAGTTTTATTATTGCTCTGTAGGCAGCATATTGATCTATGCTTTCATTTAGCAAACTTGTTTCAGAATATCATCTGAAATTAACTATATAAATCTCTGTTCCTCCAATGATCTTTGAAAAAGTTTAATGGTTCCCTCACTAATGGGTTAAATATATCTTTGACATATTTTCAATATATATTTGAATGAGTCATATTTTAGCTATTTAAAAATTTTGCAGCTAAGCATGGTGGTGCACACCTGTAATACTAGCACCTGGAAGGCAGAGGTAGGAGGATTGCAAGTTTGAGTATAGCTTGAGCAATTTACTGACTTAGAGAGACATTGACTCAAAATGCAAAATAAAAAAGGCCTGGGATATACTTCAGTGCAGAGACCTGGGTTCAACAGTAGTACAATACACACACACACACACACACACACACACACACAAATGCTCTTGTTTTAAAGACAATAGTTATCCAAATTTGAGTAATACCCTCATTTCTTTCTCCTCTTTTTTTTTTTTTTTTGGTACCAGGGATCGAACTTGGATCCTTGAACTTGCGTAGCAGGCGGCAAAACCACTGAGCTAAATCTCTGACCCTCTTTCTCCTATTAAACCTCAAGTAAAGTAAATTAGATACTGCTCCAAAGCAACCCAGACCTAATGTATGAGGACTTGCCCCAAGGTGCTGTGAGATGAGAGAAACTGAGGCAGACAGATCTAGGATTGCAGAGAGTGCAGTTTATTGCGGGACTGGAAGTTTAATTCCATGTGGTAGAAAGGCCAGTTGGATCCCTGCAATTTGAATCAGAAAGTGGGTGCATATATATATAGGTTAGGACAGAAGTAAATTCATTCTAGCTGTACTATCTCTGGTTTATCTTAAGCTAACATCAAAGAATCAGGGAAATTTCTGGAGGCAGGGTCTGGTTATAAAGCACCACATACCATTGTAATGGTTTTATCCATTAATTTATAACTGACTGCACCACTGGAGCTCCCTTTATCCATTTACAGTTTGCTGAAAAACTGTGCAGAAAAAACCAATTAGAGTTTTTCTGGGGGAAACCATGCAATTACACATCCAGTTGGCTATAGTAATGTCCATACAGATATTGTTTATTAATGCATTGTTTAAAGAAGAGTAAGGTTTTTGGTTTTTTTTTTAAAAAAACAACTCAGGCCAAGAAACTCCCAGAAGGTAGTTGGGGCAAGAAAGCTGAAGGTCAGGTGGCTGGTAATTTATGTCCTATTTCCTAGCGAAGATTTAGCGTTCCCAGGTCCTTGGGCACCAAGGTCAGGGTTAGGTATATCATGCAATCCTGAACTCTCGAATCGCTGGGGTTGGCACAGACACGTTGTCCTTTTTTGGTGGTGAAGCTGGAAAGAAAAGAGGAGAATGATTACAAACTGAAGTGTCTTCTGCAGAGGGTGGTGAGGAACCCCCACACACACAACTTCCCCACTCAACACAATCTGCTCTTTCCGTTCTCTCCAGAAGGCAGCTCGGGGCTAGTCTCCTCTCTGAGACCCTCTCTCAGCCTATGGGACTCCCTTGTGACCCATGGGTGTGTCCTTGGGCAGCTTTCTGCCTGCTCTCTCCTTCCTTCCTCCCCTCCCCTCTTCCTCACTAGAAATGTGTCATCTCGGGTACCCTGCAGGCTTCTAATAAGGACACAAGCTGCCCCCTACCCCGGCAAGACCCAAGGGTGGGACTTTTGGGGACACTTGCACATCAGTTTCTCCCACCAAGACCCTGGAGTCTCCCTGCAAACCCACAGTGGCTGAGTTTGATACTTACATGACACCTGGCTTGGGGCACCCACTGCTTGTCTCAAAATAATCTTCCATGAGTGTACACCGGATCCTTCGTGAAGTGTAGGAGAAGCAGCAGTCACTAGGATGGTGAAAGCCTGCAGGTAGAGAAAGGGCTATTTGAAAGGCCAAGCTTTTCCCTGGTGTGAACTATGGGTACTATGAAGGGTATGGTGGAGAAGGCCCAGGACTCAGAAAGGATGCTTCTTCCTCCTCAGCCAGCACTTACTGTCATCTCCTTACTTCAGACCCAGGTCAGAGTTGAGCTGTGTGCCAGGATGGGCCCCAACAGGGCCAGATGCCTTTCCTCAGAAGGGGAAGACACCTGCAGACACCTGCAGGCATCAGAGAGCACCCTCTGCTCCCAGTGGGCAGACTCTCAGGTCAGCCAGGTGGGAACAGAGAAGGTATCTTTGGAGGAGGTATTAGAGACCTCTCCTGATCTTCCCTGGAGAACTGTACCCGCCCCAGGGTGCTTTTGTTCTCTCCCTGTCCTGTAAACAGGGTAGGTGAAGGCATCGTGCAGATCTGTACCACTTACTGTGTTTAATATATGTCATTTACCGTGAAGAACTGGTGGAGATCTAAATTGGCGCAAAGATTCTAGGTGTTTTCTTATCTCAGAATCTGGAAGAAACATATCATGGGCAGAGCAATGAGTAGGAGGCTGCATGGTCTCCATATCTCCACTCACCCTCATCCCAAGAAGAGACTGATGCTGAGCCATTGCTACCTCTCTGGTCCTAGGCTGCCTCTAGGCCCGTTTTCCCCATGAGTGTCCTGGGATTTCTTGGGGACCTTTTGAAAAGGTTTGAGATGTGAAAGCTTTGAACTGACTCTGAAATACTAAAAGCAAATACCAAACCTAACACAGGTAAGCTAAATATCTACATAATGTGATACAATCCACTGGACTCGACAGGACTCAGAAAACCATGAGTTTTTCATCACCTTGTTGGGTGATACAATGTCCATGGAGTGAAGTGAGGCTATTTACAGTTTTTATTTATTTCACTTAGTACAAATATTTGTATGTTTGTTGTAGGAATATTACTGTATTTCAGTAAACTCTGCTTCCCAGACTCCACTAAGAATAAGTAACATCCAGATATTATAGCCTTCCAAACATTGTAGCAACATACATAGAACATAGAGTTTGTCATTTAAACCATTTGTAAGCACCTAATTTAATAATATTTAAATATATTCAAGTTCTGTTCAACTATCACTCACCATCCAATCATACAAATTTTTTTCACTTTGTGAATTACAATTTTGTACCAGCTAAACTCTAATTCCCCATTTTGTCTTTTCTCAGTCTTTGGCAACTACCAGTCTATTTTCTATCTTCAGGAATTTGAGTTCTCCAAGTGACTCATATGAGTAGAATCATACAATATTTGTCTTTTTCATAACTGGCTTATTTCACTTAGCATTATATCTTTGATGTTCACATTGCAACATGTGTCAGAATTTCCTTCCTTTTCAAGGTTCAGTAGTATTTCACTGTATGGTTGCCTACTACATTTTAGTTACCTATTTTCTCACTGATGGACGTGTAGAGTGCTTCTGCTTTTTGCTTATTGTGAATAATCTACTATGGACATCAGTATATTAAAATCTTTTCATCTGGCTGCTTTTAATTCTGTCAGTTATACCCAGAATGGAATTGCTGAATATCATAATAACTTTTCAAAACTCTCAAAATTCTGCATTTAAAAATTCATGTGGTCTCAAAGATTTTGCATAAGATTGTAGAGCCACACTGTGATAATTAGGCAAATGCAACTAAACTTCCTCCCTTCCTTCCTCCCTTCTTCCCTCTCTTTTTTTCCCCAATTTTCTAACTTCAAGTTAATTTCCACAATTGACTATATTACAGACTAGAGGTAGCTTTCAAATTGTTATTTACATTTCATATAAGACATAAATTAATGATTTTGGCAGGGCCGGGGATGTAGCTCAGTGGCACCACACCTGCCTGGCAAGTGCAAGGTCCTGAGTTCCAGCCCAGGTACTGGGAAACAACACGAGAGACCTGATTTTGGCAATAAGGATTCAGCTACCAACTCTGTCCAACAATTGCTCTCCATTGTTCTTAAGCTCATTTTCTCTGTACAATGAACCTTCCAGATCTGCGGGTTCCACATCTGTGCAGTTAGCCAGCTATGAACACAAAACATTCTTTAAAAAAGTTGTACCAGTACAGAACATGCAAAGACTTCTTTTTCACTCTTTTCATTATTTTGTTTTTCATTACTAGGGATTGAAACCAGGACCTTCACACTGGGCTATATTCCCAGTCTGTTTTCTATATTTTATTTTGAGACAGTATTTTGCTAAGCTTCCTAACCTGGATTCAAACTTGTGATCCTCGTGCTTAAGCATCCCAAAGTGCTGGGATTACAGGCACACATCACCAAGCTCAGCTTCATTATCCTTTTAACAATATATCATAACAACTATTTACTAGAATTACATTGTTTTAGGTATTATAATCTAGAGATTATTTCAAGTACGGGGGAGGATATACATGTTTATAAAAAGACATGCGCTCCCACAGCTTTTGCTACCTACCGGGGGTCCCTGAAACCACTCTTCCAAGGACACCAGGGGATGGCTGTACTCACATATGAACTCTATTTACTGAAGCATGTGAATATGTTATAAGATGCTTGATATGATCTGGGTAGGCTTGCATAAAGGAAAAAGAAACCTTAAATAGCCTTGTCTGTCCATAACTACTTCCTAAGTAGCTCCTGTCTTAATTCCACTACTTACTAGTTCCTAATGCAACAGGAACTTATGAAATAAGTTATCTCATGTTCCTAGGCCTCAATTTTTTCATTTATAAAATGAGAATAGTGTTTGAAACTATAAAATTACTGATGTCCCACTGTGTTTCCCCTGTAAATATTGCTAATTCAAATTGCTTAACATAATATCTGCCCTACAGGGTTGTTAGGAGCAATAAATATGTTAACATCTATAGAACATCTGGAACAGTGCCTGCCCTCTATACAGGAAATATTAGATATGTATTTGTTAAATGAAAAATGGGATGGTTAGGTGACTTTGGGTAATTTATCTGAGTGGTCCTACTACTTCCTTTCCAAAATGACAGATTTATACTTGACTCTGTATAGCAGTTCTACATCATAGAATTCTATGCTCCTTTTCAAGAATTTAAAATTGTACTAAAGTAAAATTTGACCTAGCACTTAACAGTCTTTTTAGCAAAGGGAACATATCAAATAATTCTGATGATGAAAAGGAAAATAATTATTTCCCCAAATGAGATCCACATCTGTGTGCAGTTTTTCCCAGGTAACAAAGGCTGTAGACAGAGGCAAGTCTATACCCTGCTGCTGCTTTCAAGTAAGTTCCATAACCATATCTGGGGTGGATACGTGGACTACGGTAGTGCCCCTCTGCATCTCCTCCCCTGACTGAGTTACTGTGGTCCTGGCACCAGTGAGAAGGAAGACTCATTTGACTCACGAGGTATGATGCTGGCCTGGGATCCAAGGGCAGCGGCAAGGATGAGGAAGGAGAGGGCAGCCATGGAGATCTTCATCCTCACTGTGGGCAGGCAGAGCTGGCCTGAGGAATGTTGGGTTCACTGCTCCCTCCCTGCCTTCTTGGCCTGCCCTGGTATTTACAGGATGAAGATAAGGAAGTCACAGAGTAAAAGTCAAAGTGCTGTTCTTTGGCTACATAATGATGAACGCACTATTTCTAAAAGAGGGAACAAGGCTGAGAACGCAATAGGAAGTAGAGGGCTGCGAATGCAATAGGAAGTGAGTGCAAAGATGCCTTGGTCTGTCCTCATGGAGTTCCTTAACTGTCCTAATGGGTACTGGAAAAGACATTAAATATTTTAAGACAGATCCTTCCTTATAGGAGATACACTCATCCTCTAAATTGGAGGAGTCCTCCCAACCCCCAGGACTTAACCACTTTCCTGTTCTTAGTAGCCTATAAATGCAGGGTCCATCAGAGAGGAAGTAATTTAAAACCTTGGCCATGGGATTTCCCTAAGTATCCAGAGCTATGCTTGACTTCTCCCCTTCGTCTCATACCCCACATCTAATCCATTAATGAGTACTTTTGGCTCCACTTTCAAAAATATACACAGACTCTTATTTCTTGAAAGGAAAAAACCTCAGTTTCTTCTCTGTTCTGTCACTCTTAATATTCCCTTCCGACACCATCTACCTGGGGTTAGAAGCGACCCCACAGCCCTAGTCTACAAGACTTCCTCCATTTCAGATTTCAATCACAAGTAGTGGGTTCTCAGGTTTTCCACAACTTCTATCTAACTTGCCTACAAATCTCAAGATTCCATGACCCTCATTTCCAATGTGATGTTTTGCTAGAGCAGCTCATAGAATTCAGGAAAATAATTTACTAATTATATTACCAGTTTTTTATTTGTTTGTTTGTTTGTTTTGGGCCACAGTCTCACTGTGTAGACTAGGCTGGTCTTCACGTCACTATATGGCCCAGGCTGGCCTCGAACTCACAGTGATCCTCCTGCCTCAGCCTCCCACCTGCTGGGATTGTAGGTGTGCACCATCACGCTCAATCTACTACTTTATTATAAAGATTGCAACTCAGAAACAGCCAGATGGAGAGGTGTTTTTGATCAGTGCAAACGTACAAATTACAAAAGTTAAAAAGACTTTATTTGGGCTCTTAGCTCCTTTGGGAATTGTCTTTGAGTTACTTTTGCTTCCCCTTCCTTTGCCCTTCTGCAAAGTTGCTCCCCCCCCCCCCCCGTCATTCTTGTGCAAGAATTGTATTCCCTTTGTTTTGTCCAGCATTCTGAATTCTAAAGAGAAATCCTACCCCAAGGGTTAAGATGTTTATTGGTAAATAATCTTTCTTTAGATTTACAGAACATCTGGTGACCTTCAGATAACCTCAGAGTGTGTAACATCCCTCCTTGTTCTTTTAACCCTGCGTGTCAACCAACACAAAATGTGTAAATTGCTGTGAGGTTTAACATGCAGAAAAGTACTGTTGTCTGTCTAGAAGAACTACAGGAACTAGCTCCAGGAGATTGAATTCTATTTCAGTGTTCTAGTGCAGAAATTAAAAGAAGACACTGTTCTAGATGATGAAGATCACATTCAGTATCTAGACATCCTATCTTGTTCCTCTTTTTCCACTCTATAAAAGTCCTATTATGGTCTGGATCTTAAATATCTCCCAGAAGCTAATGCTTTGAAAGCTTCATTCCCAGTTAATGGTGAAATTACAAGGTGATGGAAACTTTAGGAGGTGGGACCTTGTTGGAGGATATAGATCAATAGGGGTGTGCCCTCAAAGGGTATATCAGGTCCCTCGTCTTTTCTCTCTTTCTGCTCTCTGGTTGCCCTGAGGTGAGCACTTGTGCTCTGCCATGCCCTTCTGTCATGATGTTCTGCCTTACCACAGGCCCAGAAACAATGAAGCAGCTGACCATGGACTGAAACCTCTGAAAACATGAACCAAAGTCTTTCCTCCTTTAAGTTGATTTTTCTCAGGTCTTTTGTCACACGGATGGAAAATTGACTAACACAAGTTTTTTGTGCTCTGAATTCCCCAGAGTGGAGTTTTGAGGATGAGAGCTTCTTTACATCATCCAGTAACATTAGGAATTGCGGTATGGAGGCACAGATTCAGATAGTTCTAACTTGGTGTTCTGAAAAAGGCAAGGAAAGTGAGAAGTTATATTGAGTAAGGAGTGTTGACTTATTACATGGCAGGAAAAATTCCTTTGTGGGGAAACTTCTGTTGGAATTGAGAACAGGTACTATGTGACCAATGGAAGATAAAGAAAATAATGTATATAATTGGTTTTTAAAAGTTCATAAAGCAAAAGCTTGACAACTTCTGGTGTGAAACATAGATCTCTGGGCATAATGTTATTATCAGTTGCAGCTGCCTGTAGTCAGAAGGTAACTCATGTTCACATTCTTAGGCAGCAGTTGCAGTTGTACATAGGACCTTCTCCCTTGATGACCTGCTTGTTCTTCAGTGCAGAAGTGCTCTGAACCCCATCCTTTCGGAATTTTATGGAGGCTTTATGACAAGCACGATTGATTAAATCATTGACTGTTGGTGATCAAATCAATCACCAGGCCCTCTCCTCTGCCTGAAATTTGAGGAGGTGAATCTGAAAATCCACCCAGATTTCAGAAGAAGGCCTTGGAAGCCAGGCAGTGCGCCCCTGAGAGGCCAGCGGGTGCAGCTGTGAGTGTGAGTCAAAGGTTCAGTGGAGACCCTAGAGGTTTGGAGAAGCCAGGAATTTGGATCATGTCAGGAAAACTGCAAGGAAGGAGCAGAGCTAGCCCAAGAGAGAAAACATGGGAACTACAACCACTGGCAGGCCCATAGGAGCGGAGCCACCCAAGCCCTTTGGAGTTCACATCTTGCCACAGATTACCTCGGATGCTGCACATGAAACTATAGGACTTAATGTTTGCCCTGCTGGATTTTGGACTTGCTTTGGTCCCATTCCTTTAAATTCCCCTATTTGTACCTTTAGGAATGGTAATGTTTATCTTGTGTCATTGTATGTTGCAAGTGTTTAACTTTCTTTTCATTTGTAAATGGGCTCACACCTAAAGTTTGCCTTAAATCTCAGAGGAGACTTGGGACTTGGAGATTTTAGGAATGCTGCAACTGTTAGGACTTTGGCATGTCTTGGAGATGGACTACATGCCTTTTGCATAAAAGAATGCACATGAGTCTTTGGGGGACCAGGGGCAGAATGTTATGTTTGTGCCTAGATGTCCCCTCAAAGCCTCATGCAGTTATAGGTGGGGCTTTTTCAGAGGTGGCTGAAGCTGGATTGTACGATGCTGGGATTAAGGGTGTGTGATTACTAAATCAGTCCACTGATTGGTTTGGTACTGCCCTAATCCCAATAGCCTAGATAAAGTACGAAAGGGGTAGAAAGAAGCTGCTAAGGTCTCTTGCTTGCTTTGCTACCTTCTGTGCACCATGAATTGTTTCTTCTCTGCAATGCTCGTCTGCCATGCCACCCTGCCTTGGAGCCAGCTGATGATGACTGAAATCTCTACAAACCATGAGCTAAATAAACCTTTTCCTTTCCTTTTGGGTGTCTGGTATTTTGTTTCAGCAACAAGAGAAAAGTAACTAAAACTTGGGGTATATTGGGTTAAATAAAATATATTATTAAATTAATTTCATTTGTTTTGTACTTTGTAGATATAGCTACTAGAAAATTTAAAATTATATATGTGAATTGCATTTTATTTCTATTGGCTCTCACCAGGCTAGATGATTTCAGCCTGCAGCCAACTTAGTCACCTCTTGCTACTTATGTTTTAGCAGAGGCCCCGTGGAACAGAGACCAGTCATCCCTACTATGCCTCGAATCAGCCTCTGACCCATCGACTGGGTGAGCCTAGTTGTAAAATAGTTGTTTGATAACACTACATTTTGGGTGGTTTGTTACACAGACATGGATCATGGATCATGGATCATGGATCACGGATTCTGGTCTTGCTCATGCAGGTGTATTAAGTATATTCTTATAGTTGCTTTACCTATCAACATCAGAGAAGCTTCAGGCCAGGAAGGGAGAGTTATAAACTACAGACTGAGGTAAAACAGATGCTTATCTCATTCTAAGCAAACTGAGTGACTGAAGCACTGGCGAAGGCAAAGGATAGGATCAAAAGGATGTGAAATGGAACATGATTACTGTCCACCCTTGTCTCCCTGATATAATTTATTATGTCTAATCCATCAAAAAGTCTCCTTTAAGTCAATTGCACTTGTTTTGTCAGCTTCAGTGGAACCTGGATTATATACTCCAATACATCTCCACTTCCCTTATCTTCCTCAGCTATCAAGACGTCAAATCACAGAGAGCCTCATGTTATGGGGAAGGACACCACAAATAGACCACTTTGAATCTTGGCTTCTGGGTACATAACTTCACATATATTACTCTATATTTCAGGACATACGTTCTGTCCTAGAGGATGGGTCCCAACTCTGAAATGTATTGGCTCCTTAGCCAAGTTATTAACATTCCAATGTTCTTTTGGTCTGGTTGTTTCTGAGTGATAAAGTTTATGGTGATACTGGTAGGTTCCATATGCCCACTAACACCATTTGCTGTAAAATGGATGCCTTTGTTTGAGGCAATGTTGTGCAAATGCCATTCTGTCTGATCAGGCAGCCTGATCTTTTGGATGAGTGGGCAGCCAGAGGAAATACTGGTAAGGAGAAAAAACAAAAACAAATCAAAACAAAAAACAAATCTGCAGTAAGTGTCTGCCATATTGGATTTTTTTCCTTGCAGGATTCAAAGGTCCAAGATAATCATGTCTCCATATAGCCAGGCTTTCTCCTGGGGGAAGATGGGTAGGTACCATACTGAGACTCAACACCCTTCTCTGCTGCTGGTAGGGGCTATTCCCGGGACATTAGGGGCAGTAACTAAAGTGGCCTTGGTGAAAGAGAAGCCCATGGTGAAAGAGAAGCCCTTCCATAGCATTCATCTTTGCCACCACAGCCTTTCAGCTCACAGTCCTGCTGTACTAACGCTGTTGTTGCTGAGGAGAGACGCAACTGACATCCACGGGACAAATCGTTGTATCCATGTGCTGCTTCTTTCCTGTGCTCTCCATTGGAGCCCAACCCTGTTTAGTCCTGAGAGCTTGTCTAGTACTTCCAGGCTGCCATGCTGAAATATCGAGCAGGTTCCTGTAGGCTGCTTAGACCTTAGCATCAGAGACTCCCTGATGAGAGAAACAAGGACATGCAGGACAGATAAGGTAAGGAGCTGTCAGATTGTACCTCCATGAAGCTGGGCAAAGCCTATGCACAATTGCCCTCTATAGTGGTGGCTGGAGTAAAACAGAGGCTGTTAGAATGGAACTGATATGCTGAGAAGTCTGCCGTAAAATAAGAGTACATATTTGTTCAGTTAAAAAAACCCAAAAACCGAAAAAAACGAATGTCTGACCTTACAAGCTATTTGCCATTTCCTCAACACAGAAAACATTACGAGTGAGTTTTACGTGCTTCCTTAGTCTTTTATTACTTCTCCTTTCCTCTATCACTAGTCATCCTTAGTGACATTTAAGATTCAGATCAGCTGTAATTGTTACTTAGCTTTTTTGTGCTTGCTTCAGCAGCACATGGAATTGTTACTTAGCTTGGCACAACGAAGGGAATCCCCTATGCTACTCTGCAGGGATCTTCCAGCCTCAGAAGTTTTGCAAGGCTAATAGTGACAAATCCAGTGTTTATTGAGTGTTGAGTGTTGTCCATTTTCCAGAAACTGTATTATGGGCCTTACTGTAGACATTAGTTTACAACTCCTTTTTCTTTTTCGGTACCGGGGATCAAACTTGGGACCTTGGGCTTGCTAGGCAGACAGTGGAACCACTGAGCTAAATCTCCACCCCCTACAACTCTTATATGAGATATTCACTGTAATTGTTTTACAATATTGCCCGGCATACCCCATCACCTCTGCCTTTACAGAAATACCAAATATCTTGTCATCTTGGGCTGCAAACACAGCTCTTACCACATCCTGTGATGTATGATTGAATAGCGTGTTTGTCATATCAAGATGCTCTATAATATTACATAAAAGTGTAGGACAAAAGTTAACACATTTGAGTAGAATGTCCTCTCACTGACATAGCCCACCTTGTTTCTCAGCCTGGCACTTAGTCTACGGACATTTTCTGCTGTTACTTTCAGTTTCATCTCTCACTCCTTTCTTATTAATTTGTCCATATATTGGGTGTCTAACTGGTCACAAAGCCTCAGAATACACAGCTGTCCTCAGAGAAAAGCAGTCTGACACTATGGTCCTCTCTGCATCGGTTGCAGTATGTTGAATTTGCAAGTGAAACCATTCCAGATCTGGATGGACTAGGGATTATGCAGAGGCTGTAGTCACCTGGGAAGGGTGGAGCAGGATGACAATCAAGCCAGCTGCTTCTTTGGTGATTTAGCAGAAACTCTTCCCATGGGGCATTATGCAGATCAAACTGTGGCAAAGCAGCCCAATAAACTTCTTTTAGTTGTGAAGTAAAAGCACCTGGTGAGCGAAGACGTGCCCTTGAGCTAAGATTATTGTGCCAAACCAAGATGATGAGGGAATTTCTAGCTCTGTCAGACCAGCTGCACATCCTGTTGGGAAAGGCAGTCATGTGCATGCTTGGCAGCCTTCTTTACCTTCTTTATCCTGCATGGCCTGGTGGGCCTTAGCACCTTGTGTGGGTGTTCTTAATCATCTGTGTCATGTGGCTCTTGGCCAACTATACTGTGTCCTTTACTGCTGGAGAGAGGATAGATCATTGCCCTCTGTTGTCTGTGTGACAGGCCCTGCTAGCAATCAGGTACCACTGCTCACTGATCCTCCCCTGACTCTTCTCTGCATGAATGAAGTGCTATTCCATTTAGTGTCTGCTATAATTCATATCCTCTTGGCAATCCCAACAGCTGTAAACCAGGCAGTGGACTGACATCTTAAAAGTGCTCTTCCAACCACATGCAGGATCCTGTGCTTTAAAGAATTCATATCACCACACACACACACACACACACACACACACACACACACATTTATAAGGGAGCACAAAGGCACCTCTGACTCTTGGGAAATGGCACTCCCGCATAAGGAGTGGGACATTGACGTAGGGTGGATACATCATGACTTCTACTTTAAACATTCACTCTTGGAATAAACACTTCACGCTTCAAAGAAAAATGCCTTTCCATCTCTCCTGCCTCATGACTTTCCAAACACACTTGAACCTGAAAGCTGAGAAGGTTTCTGGGTGGTGCCACTGCCACATGGGAGAAAGACACTCCATTGTGCTCCAGGGAGAATTTGAATATGAATGTCTGTGATTGGAATTTGAACCAGAAATGTTTAGCATCTTGGGAAGATAAACCAATTAACTTGGCCAAATCTTATCTCTTAGATAGCATGTATGCAGTATTCTTGCAAATGAAGCATTGTTCCCCGGATTACTCACTGCTCATTTTTCTTCCTTCTTTTCGAGTACCAATCTGTGTAGTGGAATTTACAAATTACAGCTATATATGCAATAGTTGCACATGGTTGCAATATTAAGAAATTAATTTTACTCTTAAATTTTTGTTTTAGGTTCATTTACAAGTTTAAAATTTAGTCACATCTGAATGGGAGGCTCCTTTAGAACCCTAAGCCATCCCACCTCTCTTATAGCTTAGTTTGGCATAACTAAGGGACTATACTAGGCTACTTCACAGGGCTGTGCCAGCCTCAGAAGTGTTACATGGGTAATAATAAATCCAGTGCTTATTGATGACTTTCATTTCCTAGAAACTATGTCATGGTCCTAATAGATATTATCTCACAGCTTACAGTATCTTATACTTCCTCCATATTCCTACCATAACTGTGTGATTGGAAATAATCATGTGTGCCTCTTCTTTGCACATGATCTTAAGTGGTCTGACTATTGCATGAAGAAATAGTTTTTATTAAGTAATAAGGGAAATAATGAAACTCATCAAACTATCTTCTTGCCTTTCCTGATGTCTGTATGGTTGGGCCCACAACTTCCTTGGAGAAACAAAACAAATCCAAACAAAATCTCCTTAAAGAGGCCCACGGCTAAGTTCTGTGCTGTGCTGCCCAACTGAAAGTGCTCTGGGGTTGCAAATAGATGGAGCCCCTCAAATATCTTCTGAACATTCCTCCATGCCAGCAATATGTTTGTTTTTGGTATTGCCACACCAAAGAAAAAAGTTTCCATTTCGTACCAAATGTTTCTTCCAATTTAAGTGACTCAAATGTTTCTCTTAACTCATACTGATTACTTGAAATAGGTCATTGTTCAGATATTTAACTTGTTCCTTGTTTTGATTGCTTGCAAAAGTGGCTGCAATAATTCCTCTCACCCATGTGTATGATCATGGGAAGTCTCTTGGACAGCTGGGTGTGGTTTTGGCAGGTGCATTGAAACTTGGCCTGTTTTACTTACTGCTGGAGACCTTAATACCACCATGTATTCCAGCCCACGCTAGTCTCCTGAAGGAAGAAAGAACACCAGAAAAGAAAAATCCCCAGATAACCCTGCTGAGAAAGGATCCTAGAGCCCATCAAACCCCAGATGAGCTACCTCAGGCTGGAACAACCACCTATGCAAACAGAGCTGTGAGGGTAACAGATGTTTACTGCTTTAAGCCATTACATTTTAGGGTGATATCTTTGGCAGGGAAAGCTAACTAATAATCCTTTCTTTGGACCACGAAGATGGATTTGTCTTCTTTACAGGTTTGTTTAAAACAAAAGTAATAGTTCCTCATTTAAAAAGAACCTGGTTGCTTTTAATTAAACTAGTACTTGTTGCTGAAGGAACATATAAATATTAGTAAAGATGCTTTATTCTAGTTAGGGTGGAGATAGGACAGAGGAAGTCCCTGACATCCAGAATTGTGTAGAATGGAAATTATAGGAGGATCCTTGGACTAGGGGGATGAGAAAACTTCATGAAACAGATAGCATTTGTTCTGGGTCTCAAAAATTGGACAGAGACTGTATTTCAGTTCAAAAACAGGGAAAAGAGGAACAACATTTTTGTCAGATGTAACTGCAAAGATTAGGAATAATAAATCATTGAAATGAGACATAGGCCATTTCCTGTTTTTTTGTTTTTGTTTTTAGAGGCAGGGTCTCACTAAGTAGTCCAGATTGGCTTTGAATTTGCTGTGTAGCTGAGGCTAGCCTCAGGCTCTCTGCAATTCTCCTCCCTTGGGCTCTCAAACCCTGGGATTACAGGTGTGTACCACCATGTCCAACTTGTGTGTTTTTAAAGTATTTTATAATTAAATCATAGCTACTGCTCTGTGAAGTACATACAGTTGCTTTCTCTTTTTTTCCAGGTGAGATTGTGGAGGCGTGAGCAGAGAAATAATTTGCTTATATGTCTGCCCACACTGCTACTGGTTATTAAGGGGCAAAGCTGCAATTTGAACCAAGGTTCATCTAATACTAGGGCTCACCCTTTAAGTCAAAGGCATGGAAATGGTAATAGTTGAGGCATGTTCTAGATGTGTCCACGTTATACAAATAAGGTACAAATAAGCATGATCATTAAAATTTTTAATTAAACTTATTCTTTTGAGATAATTATAGACACATATGCAGCTGTAAGAAATAATACAGAGAAATTCCATATAGGAGATCCTTTATCCAGTTTCTCCCAGTGGTAATATCTTGCAAAATACAGTATCACAATCAGGATATTGATATTGATATAACCAAGACAGAGTTGTTCCTGCATCCCAAGTATTCCTCATAAGACCCTTTACAGCCACACCCACCTCCCTCTACTCTTTCCTCAATCCCTGGCAACCTCTAAACTCTTCATTTCTCTATTTTATTATATAAGAGGAGTCATACCATATATCACCTTTAGGTATTGACTTTTTTCACTCAGCTTTATTCTGGTGATTCATTCAGAATCTCCAGATTCTGTGTGAGTCAATAGTTCATGTTTTTCTATTGATGAGTAGGGTGCCATGGTGTGGATATACTAGTTTGTTTAATCATTTATCCACTGGAGGACAACTGGGTATTTCCAGAGTTGAGATGTTATGAATAACTGCTATTAACATTCTTGGGTTGTTTTTTTGTGTGTGTGTATAAGTCTTCATGTCTCTGAGATAAATGGTCAGCATGCAATTAGTGTTTAACATGATTATCAATGCTTTAAGATAATTCCTGTGATTAAGAGTTTTGTTTTTATTTTTTAAGCAAAGTAGGGGGATGTCTTTGTTTTCTCAAGTACCCCTCTTTCTTCTGGGACATGCCCCCTTCCGGGAGGGCACTGCTCTGCCCCCCAGGAAGTTATCAGGGCTTCCTCAGGAAGTTCCTCAGGCCTCTTGCCAATTCCAATACCTGCTCCTTTTCTGTAGGGTTAGACCCACTTCTCTAGTCAGACAGTTGGGCTTCTTCCCAGGGATTTTACAGATTGTAATGAAAAGAAAAGCAGTAGTTCCCACGGGCAGTGAAGGTTTATCAGAGCAGTGTGTCCTGGTCAACATACAGATGGTCAAATAATGTTTCAGAATCCTGTAGAATTGTGTGTCCTCCAGTTGGGTTTCCTTGAAGGACACTCAACCCTCTCTACCCATTGGTTCCAGCTGCCCTCATCTCCCTGCAGGCCCAGGCTAGGATACCAGGTGCGCAGCCCCTTGTATATCAGTACACCTAAGAGATGCTCAGAAGTCCACAATTTCCCCAGAAAGTACCCAGATAATTCTTCCCTTTCCAGACCTTGCTGGCTTCTAATCACTCCCTGAGGTTAGTGGTGGAAACCAAGTTTATCTGATTCTGAATTCTGTAATTGTCCTATTATGTCTTGCTCTTGATACAGTAGTAATTTTTTTTAACAATAGTTAATATTTATTAAGTCCTTACTGTGGGAAGGTTAGGACTAGGGTGTGATGAATAACTCGTATTAGACATCAACAGGGCACCAAAAACTCAGGAATCAGTATAAATAATATTTTAGTTCAGTATTTAAAAATCAAAATCACTGCTCCCCCAGATCTATGATGAACAAAATATTTAAAAATTTTAAATAAAGGAGGATCAGTACTAGAGCCATACTGAGCCATATTGAACCTGAGGCAAAAGGGGAAAACCATGGGGGCTTCCCATTAGAACATCCATCCTTCTCTCTGTCCATCTTTCCATTCATCTGTCTAATTTACTAAATCCCTACGATGCACCAGCCATTCTGCTTAGCACCAAGAATACTTTTGGAGAACCAAAAAGATTTCCTGTCTCTCCTAGAAGTAAACATGAAATGACTCATACAATTAAATACACACACACACACACACTAATAAGCAGTATGATGGAAAAAAAATGCATTGGGGAAATCAGAGAATGCCACTGTATAATCTCAGTTGAGAATTATAAAGTAAGGATTGTTAGCTAAGTTGAAAATGAAGAAAAGGGAAATACATGTAAGGGAAATAGTTTGTACAAATGTCCTGAGGCAGGAAGTCCTGATATCTGTTAGGAATTGGTTGGTATTATTTGAGAGCAAGTAGAAAAATCTTGAGGTCTGCCTTGAGTTTTGTCTGGGAGCAGACAAAGAACCAGTCCTCAAAATTAGTTTAAAGGCTCAGTGGGAGACCCAAATTCAAGCTGCTGCATAATTTATCTTTAAAGTTCTTTCTGTTCAAAGTACTGGTGACAGATTTACATATGTGATCTCTGTACATCATGGGGCATCTGTCTCTAAATGCAGCATTTAGATGGATGCCGAAAGTGTAGCAATGATTTGCAGGATTTCCCCCTCTAAGGCTGCCCTTGGGTGTGCACTGGACAGGGAAGCCCCGTTCAAGCCTTCTGAGAGCCTGCTTTGGGCTCATTTCCTTTAAAGCATGGCCAGGTCAGCTGCCGGCCTTGGCATCTTCTAAAGTAGATGCAAGCAGATCTGTTACCTTCTCATCCACCTTTTCTTTCCCACCCTTCCCTTGCCTCAATAACTGCAACAAACTTCCTGTTTTTAAGTCTCAGGAAGTTTAATGAGGAACAGAGCAGAGTCCCTGACTCATCCAGACCATACTTGCCTGGGAATTTTGTTCTGACCTTTTGATAACTGTATCCTTTCAGTAAAAAGTAACAAACTTCTCCTGTTAAGAATACATGAAGCTGAATTATTGCTTCTGCTTTTCTCAAAGCCACACAGTAAAAGTCAAACCCTAGGATCTGAAGGGGAGAGACAAGGTTGAATTTTATGATCTGTACTTTTCCCTTATCAAACAGGCAGGATTTGGGGGAGGACGACTCTGCTAGCTAGAAGAAGCACACTCCCAGTGAGCTGGAAAGGATATGGGGACTGGAGGGACACATGGGGAAAAACAGTCTGCAGTCCTTGCTCCTGCCTTAACTTCAGCTAGGGTTGGAATTTACAGAATGTCCTTGAACCTCGACCATATCAGGTAATGAGGGACAGAAGACAAATGAGCAGCATCACTGCATTACCGGGCATTCCTGCATCCATCAATAAATTGGTTCTTTATAATAAATAAATCTGAATCTGTTGCTTCCTCTTCACTGCCAGCCTTTCAGTCTAGTCTTCTAATTGGTCTACTTTCATTCTTGCTTCCCGCAAATCCATGCTCCAACTTGAAGCCAGTGATCTTTTAAAAACCCAAATCAGTCAATGCCAGTCTGCTGACCTGCAAGGCTCTGACCTTCAAGCCACACTGGGCTTCTTTTCATTTGAAGAATACCCCAAGATGGTGCCAACCCTAGAATCTTTACCTTTACTGATTTCTCTGCCTGGGAGGCTTTCCTTCCTCTGGCTTGCTTTTTGGCCAGATCTCTTATCTTTTGGGACTCAGACAACCTGTGACCTTCTTGTACCCCAGCCTCTTTAAGCACTGGACACCATCTGCAAGTATAAGGTGTGATCAAAACATGTGGTGAATGTTTAACTTTTAAAACTTAATCTAGAAAGAGACACATTGCCATTGACTCCTCCCAAAATACTCTTCCTTGCTTGGAACACACTTATACAATTGTTCTTGCCACTTTCTGAAGCAGTACTGGAGGTGCTCTTTCTTGTGTTTTTAGTTGAGCTGTCATGGCTGCTTAGATGTCCTGAATCAATGAAAAACATTTACCTTTCATGGTTATTTTGACTTTGGGAAACAGCTAAAAGTCACACGGTACCAGATCTGGTGAATAAGGTGGATGAGAACAACAGTATAATGTTTTTATAAATCTGCCTTTTTATTGGATGGCACTGGGAAGCTGCATTCGTCTTTCTTTTTTTTTTTTTTTTTTGGTGCTGGGGATCGAACTCGGGTCCTTGCGCTTGTGAGGCAGGCGGTGGAACCACTGAGCTAAATCCCTGGCCCTCATCATATTTTTTATCACGTCTTGTAAAGACCTTCACAAGAGAGGATTTCCAGAACTGCTTCAGGTAAGAGTGGTGGAGTAAGTGTATTTAAAAGAAGGGGGAATATTTTGAGGGGAATTAATGACAATGTATCTTTTAGTGTAATAAATTTAAAATTTTTTTATATATTCACCATATATTTTAATCACACTACATATCTTTTTCACTTGAGGATTGCCTTTCCTGGCTCAGCCCCACCATAGAAGTTCCTTGAGGGCAGCATCTGCACCTTCATGGGTTACTCAGCATCTCGAGCACCTGTAGCAGAGCTCAATAAATGTGGAAAGAGGGCATCCAGGGTGTGGGGGATCAGAGGAATATGAGATGTTCTTTGTGCTGCAAGAATGATAGGGTTTTAGAGATCCACATTTGAAAGACATTTTGAAAAGCAGATAGAGGGCTTAAGGCTGGAAACTGCAGGGCTGGCGGGAACCACAGAGGCAAATGCATGGAGGTGAGAAATGAGTATTTAGATTGGGGTATGGTTGTATAATCTAGTTAGCGCGTAAGGAGCAGAATGATTAAGATCTAACATGTGCACGTTAGATCACGGCCACCCCAGATCCGTAATTTGGTTGCCTGATCCCTGTCTCATAGGTCCTTCTCTGTTTCTTGCTTTAGGCTGTGACTCCCTCCACTTTGGCCTCACTTGCTGGAGTTCAGTGACCTGGATGGATTCAGCATGCTTTCCTACAACAGCCCCCTCTGCTTTCTCCAAATTTTGATAACATGTTCACAGACCAATGTCTAATGCTGCTGCCAACGGCCCACAAGCCCTGAGAGCAGGGTGTCTGAGCCAAACTTGAACAGAACAGAACAAATTCAGTACAATGGAGGAGATCAGGAGAAAGCACCAGCGGGGCTTCATCTCAAAGCTCGATGGTTTCCGCGCAGCATGGCTCTGTCTCGGCCCCTCTTCCCTATGCTCTGGGCATTTTGGTTCATCCACTTAACCCTGGACTGAGGACAACCTCAGACCCACACTGGTGGTGGTGGGAGATTGACTTGGCTGTTAGACTGTGGAATAAGGGACACAGTGAGGTATGTGAAAGATGAGGAGAGAGCACACCATCCTTCTCCTCATCCCCCACCAAACTGAAGGGCTCTGTCTCCCTCCTGGGGCATGAATCTTAAACAGGGCCAGAGCAAGAACTGAGAGGCTCTAGATCTCAAAAAAGATTATGATGTGTCTCAACATGTAACCCCAAATAGGGCCAGGGATTTAGCTCAGTGGTTCTGCTGCCTGGCTCGCAAGCCCAAGGTCCCGAGTTCAATCCCTGGTACTAAAAAAAAAAATTTCAAAAAACATATAACCCCAAATCAAAACAATACTGCAAACTAAAATATAATGATAAGAATATCTAAGTAGATTTGATTTTTCTAATAGTGGCTATTTTGATCATTTTTTGTGTTAATTGCAAATATTATATTCTTTTTTTTTCCATTTAGTTTATTGGTACATTTTAGGTAAACAATAGTTACATTCATCATTGGGATCTTGTACCTTTACATAATCTCTCTTGGTTCTTATTTTTTCCCCATTTCCCTGCCCTCCCTTCCCTATTTACAAAGACTTTGTTTCCATTTTTTTCCTTTTCTCATATTATTCCTTTTCCCCTACCCCTCCCCTACTCCTTTAGACCTTTTCTTTCTGTTACACAATATCAATGATACATTTTGATCCTTATTTACACTTTTAGTTTTTCACACCAGAGAAATTATTCGGTATTTACACATGTGCGTCCTATTTATTTCACTTAAGAGTATTGCCTCAATGTGCATCCACTTAGTTATAAACGTCTTTAGTTTCTCACTCTTTATGGCTGAGTAGTACTCCATTTCATAAAAAAACCACATCTTCTTTATCCAGTCTCCAGTTGATGGGCATTTGGGCTGTTTCCAAGTTTTAGCTATTACATACTGTGCCGCTATAAACATGGGTGCGCATATATCACTGTGGTATGATTCTTTTAATAGCTGGGTCAAATGGGACCTCTAATCCTAGTCGTTTGAGATATCTTTATATTGACTTCCATAGTGGTTGCACCAGTCTGCACTCCCACCAACAATGGAGAAGGGTTTCTTTCTCCCCACAACCCCACCAGCATTTGTTATTGGTTGATTTCTTTCTTTTTTTTTTTTTTTGCAAATATTATATTCTTTCAAATGCATTATTTGCTGGTCCCCTAAGCACATGCTGATTGCCTGCTGGATAGTTCGTCATTGATCCCATTTACCTAAACTCCTAGGCCCATCCCACCCTCTTCTCCAGCCTCCTCTCAGCCTCCCCCACCCCTTTTTTTTGGTACCGGGGATCGAACTTGGGTCCTTGCGCTTGCGCAGCAGGCGGCAAAACCACTGAGCTAAGTCCCCACCCTCCTCCCCCTTTTTGATGCCACTCTAGTTACTGGGAACTGCTTCCACCTGATGGACTCTAGCCCAGGCCAGAAAGTCCCCAGAATGGTCCTCCATCACAGCCTCCCCATATGTCTGTACATCTGGCAGGTACCTTGAGGGCTGGGCTTTCCCTCAGCAGTCTTCATCCCATTGATTCCAGCCAGTTAAGAGAGAACATCTCCCAGGATGTGAGCTCTGGCACACCTTATGGGTTAAATAGAAAACATATTACATTTATTCATGTAATCCTGCAGGAGATATAGCAACAGTTATTGGTGTCCTCATTTACATCTGGAAAGAAGCAAACAGAGGAAGGCTAAGCCATTCTCCTGGAGACTTGGATGTTACCAACTCCTAATGATGGGTAGAGATGTTTTTATTCGGATGAGAAACAAATCTAAAGCTAAAAACTGAAAATACCACAGCTACCAGAGTTTACCTTTCTCTTTGTAAGCTCTTCCTCATCAGTCCTCCTCCATTCCTATCAGGAACTTCATTCTTTCCTGACTGAACCCTCTGTCCTTTTTATGTAGGGGAGAAAACAGCGACTTTTAGTTGTTAAGAACATAACACCCCCAAATATGCTGCTCTGGCATTTGGACTATTTTGAATTAAAAGGAAGTTTAAAAATGTGCAAGAAGATGACTCTGACTCATTCTGGTCCCTAAAAGCAGTTGAAATTCCTATGTGGGAGAGATCAAACCTATATTGAAAGGAAAGTACCATTTTTATTAGCCAATACCAGAAGTTGAAGCCAATAACACCTGTACAAACAAACATGGTTTAAGTACTCTTATAAACAAACATGGTTTAAGTACTCTTATCTTAGTCACTTCTCTACCCAGTAACCACCTTAACTGAGACTTTTTCCCTTATCAAATTTAACAACTTCTGTTATTTGTCCAGTTTAGGATAGCAGGAACTGACTGTTTCTTCAGGTCTTTATTTCCTTATGAGGGCTCCTGTGCCATGCAACATTTGTGTTAAATAAATGTGCATACTTTTCTTCCATTAGTCTAGCTCATGTCAGTGTCTCTTGGGCCCAGCTAGGACTCTAAGAGGAAAGAGGTGAAGTTTTGCTTTCTGCTACATTTGGTAGACACTTTTGGTATATGATTTAATTCTCCCCAAAACTCTAAGAGATGGGCGCTATTATTTCATTAGAAACACGTACTCGATAAAGCTCGGTAAGGGTAAGGAACTTGTCAGAGTTACCTAGTTATTAAGTGGCTGATATCTGAAACTGAGATGTCAGTCCCAAAGCCCAAAACTTAACAGCTACACTACCATTACTAACTCATTTGGCTGCAAGCATCATTTATCCTTTCCAGATGAGTTTCCACACCTGTATGAGGAAAAAGAAGACCAATGACTTCCCTCCTCTGATAGGGGAGTTGTACTGATTAGAAATAATGAAAAGCACCAAACCAGTGCCTGGCATGGTAAACATTTTTATAAGCACTTGTGTATCAACACTTAAATGTGTTGGTTAAGCTTAATGATGGCTACTTGATTGGCTTGGGAGCTGCCTAGGGGGTTAGTAAAACACACTTTTGGTTATGTCTAAGTGGGTAATAGAGTGTGACTTTGGGAACTGTATTTGGTCCTTGGCCCCTTTCTCTCTGCTCTGTTGCCCTCCTCTGCCTCCTAGACACCATGAACTAAGCATCTTTGTTCTACTATGTCTTTCTGATATTATATTTCTGCCTTGGAGCCAGCTGACCATGGACTGAATCCCCTGAAACCTTTAGCTGAATTAAATTTCTTTTCCTTTAAATTGTGGGTGTTGGGCATTGTGTTCCAGAAACAGGAAACCTAGCAAAAATGTATTAACTAATTCAATTCTCATGAAAAATTTTTGAAATAGGTGTCATAATCATCTCCATTCTACAGATAAGTAGACCCAGGCATAAAGAGGTTAAGAAACCTGCCAAAACCACATAGGAGAATA